>NC_041390.1:443935065-443964206 GCF_002162155.2 Triticum dicoccoides | reverse complement strand
GACAGCGGGCGGAACTGAGTTCACGTCCGATGAAGCCAGGGAGCCGCTTGACGACTCGTTGAGTTCGGCCCGGGGCGGGTTGCATGATTATATTCGACATTAGGGAAAGCTGTGCAACAAAAAGGAATATCATGAGTTACTCTGGTATCCGAACACTTACGATCTCGCCGGACGCCTGGTCCTCTCCGGCCACTCCTCTTCGTCCTCGTCGGCGTCGGGGGCGTAGTCCGGCGGAGGGGATTTCCTCTTCTTGGACCCCTCGGCCTGCCCCCTTGGGGCGGCCTTCCTTTTCTTTCCTCCCCCCGCTGGGGGGGGGGCGCAGAGCTTTCTTCTTCCTCCTCCTCGTTTTCATGGGAGGAGGGCGTCTCGGACTCGTCGGATGACGAGTCCGACAACACCACGTTGCGGGTACTCTTTCGAGTCCCCATGGTCTTCTTCTTCTGGGCCTTCTTTTTCGGCACCACATAAGGCACCGGAGCCATCAGCTTCACTAGTAGAGCTGGGGCTGGGTCTTCGGGCAGCGGAGCCGGACAGTTAATTGGTCCGGATACCGCCCGCCAAGCCTGTTAAAGGTAAGGGAGTTTAGATCCCGCATAGAGTTAAACTATGAAAAAAGCCGAACATCCTGTAAAAAGGTGAAAATGGCTTACCTCGCTAGCGTGACGCTGCGAGCTATATCCGCGGTCCTCGGAAGCGGATGCGGGAGCCTCGGCACCTTTGATTAGCACCTTCTAGACGTCTTCATACGTCGTGTCGAAGAGCCTGTTAAGGGTTCGGTGCTGTGCCGGGTCGAACTCCCACAGAGTAAAGTCCCGTTGTTGACACGGGAGGATTCGGCGAACGAGCATGACCTGGACTACATTTACAAGCCTGATTGACTTTTTTACCAGGGACTGGATGCATGTCTTCAGTCCGGTCACCTCTTTCTCGTTACCCCATGATAGGCCCATCTCTTTCCAGGACATGAGCCGCGTGGGGGGTCCGGATCGGAACTCGGGGGCTGCGATCCATTTCGGATCGCATGGCTCGGTGATGTAAAACCACCCGGCTTGCCACCCCTTTAGGGTCTCTACGAAGGAGCCCTCGAACCACAGGACGTTGGCAATCTTGGCCGCCATGGCGCCTCCGCACTCCGCCTGGTTGCCGCGCACCACCTTGGGCTTGACGTTGAAGGTCTTGATCCAGAGGCCGAAATGGGGGCGGACACGGAGGAATGCCTCGCACACGATGATAAACGCCGAGATGTTGAGGATAAAGTTCGGGGCCAGATTGTGAAAATCCAGGCCGTAGTAGAACATGAGCCCCCGGACAAAGGGGTGAAGTGGAAAGCCCAGTCCGTGGAGGAAGTGGGGGAGGAATACTACCCTCTCATGGGGCCTTGGGGTGGGGACAAGTTGCCCCTGCTCGGGAAGCCAGTGCGCGATGTCTTTGGACAAGTATCCGGCCTTCCTAAGCTTTTTGATGTCGCCCTCCGTGACGGAGGAGACCTTCCACTTGCCTCCCGCTCCGGACATCGCTGGAGAAGGTTGAGGTGGGAAGTGCGGGCTTGGGCGCTGGAGCTCGAGTCCACAGGAGATGGGTAGGCAAAGGAGGAAGAAGGCGTAGGTAAAAAGGTGGGTCCTTATCCCCTTATATGGGCGGATGCGGTTGTGCGTCCCCACCTGCCTAATAAAACTCGCTTGCCTCCCAAGCGCCATGGTAAATGGCGCGGTTAGGGTTACCCACGTCCGTATTGATGAGAATCCCATAAAAAGGGTACACGATCTCTGCTTTGACAAGACGTACCAAGGAAACCGCCTCGCAAAACATGCTGAGGTGGAAAAGTAAAAATGATTCGAGTAAAGGACTTGGCTGTGGTGTGATAGCGCACTGCGGAATACGTCGGCAAATTTGATTTGTGTCAATGTTATTCTCTCTATGGCAATATGTGGAAATTTATTTTGCAGAACCGGACACTACTCTTGGTGTTTACAATCTTCTACGAAGGACTTGGAGGAGGAACCCGCCTTGCAATGCCGAAGACAATTTGCGCGCCGGACTCGTCGTCATTGAAGCCTGGTTCAGGGGCTACTGAGGGAGTCCTGGATTAGGGGGTGTTCAGGTAGCCGGACTATACCTTCAGCCGGACTCCTGGACTATGAAGATACAAGATTGAAGACTTCGTCCCATGTCCGGATGGGACTTTCCTTGGCGTGGTAGGCAATCTTGGCGATGCGGATATTCAAGGTCTCCTACCATTGTAACTGACTCTGTGTAACCCTAACCCTATCCAGTGCCTATATAAACCGGAGGGTTGTAGTCCATAGGACAGAATCAACTCCATACACTACAATCATACCATAGGCTAGCTTCTAGGGTTTAGCCTCCTTGATCTCATGGTAGATCTACTCTTGTACTACCCATATCATCAATATTAATCAAGTAGGAGTAGGGTTTTACCTCCATCGAGAGGGCCCAAACCTGGGTAAAACAAAGTGTCCCCTGTCTCCTGTTACCATCCGACCTAGACGCACAGTTCGGGACCCCCTACCCGAGATCCGCCAGTTTTGACACCGACAGCGGTGCCGCACATTAATGCAATGAAGAGGTCGGCGTGCATAGAAGGCTCGCGGATGGCCCTTGCCCGTGTTAAAGCATACTGGGTGGAGATGGACGCTACCACTGTTGTGGCGCAGGGATCGGCCATAGGCCGGGTGGCTGCCGAGCACTATTTCGAGGAGGTTCTCGAGGGTGCTCCTTTGATAGAGGCCCAGTGCTCGAAAAATATTATGTTTGACTGATATGTATTTTCATTGTAAGCACAAGGCTTTTATGAATTTTTTATAAGGTTATTTTTATACTTTTGCCTGAAAGTAGTATGATGCCTCACGTGCGGCCGTTTATGTATACCTGTGTATAACCTGAAAGATTGCAGCCGTCGGCTTCAACCCCCATGCATAAAATGCGGGGGTGTTCGCAAAAAACACGTGTTCACACTTAACCCAACGTCTTGGTCCTATTAAGGAGGTGATAGCGTAGCGAACGAGGCAACCGGACTATAATGCTTTAACACTTTCACTTAGCCATAGGAGTTTGACAGTGGGGCTACAAGATAGCCCCTGGTGGCTCCGCACTCTCCCGATCGCGGGGTGCGTACATGCCTGGCCGGGAAATGACCCTTCATTAAGGCGGAGGAATTCTAACATTCCAATAGGTCACCGAGTGGTTGACCAGTCTCACGCTATATCATGAGAGTCAGTTTTCGGCTTTCTCTATTGAGGTGCTCGTCCGGATGAACCAGGGCACAATCGCAGTAGTTCTCCTGGTGCTACCTTAGCCGGTAAAGCGGAACATAAGGCACCAAAACACAGGAGCCGGGCAAACCCAACATTTGACCAAAGACAATGATTCGGAGCTGATGCATATAAGGCCAAACTCGCGACGTCGAACACTCCCTAAGGTATTCAGTCTTTATGGTATAAACCGGGCCTAAATAGTGCCCTTCGTAAGAAGCCCCTTGTGTCCAGGTACGTGCATTATTCTAACGTGGCCACATGCCAAGACGCCAGCATCCTTCTCAACTGTGCTGAGAATTCGGTGGATATGTATCAACAAGAGACAGTAAAAAAGGTTTACGCAGGGTCTTAATCTAAAAAGAATCCTTGGAGCGGGTCCCTGCTGCACGTCTGCGCCTGTGTCTCCGTTGTGCCGTATCCTGGACGGGTGTAGCACGATGATTATCTATAAAACAGAGGAGCTTAGGTGAAAAAGCTGTCATGCAAAAAGATAGTTTTTTAAAGAAATCATGTATAATTCAAGGTAAGTAAGAATTGCCGCTTGTCTACGCATGTTGAGCCCCTTGTATTTGTAATAGGGTTGTGATCATTGATCCGGTAAAAATTGCATATAGCTGCGCGGACTCGTCTAACCGTGTCCGAGGTCGTGACGACCTGCTGAATGCTTTAGTTGGTGAGGCCGTTTTTAGTGTGCGGCTGCCAGGGCAGCCGCACGCTCTTCGGCGCGCAGAATTCGCTTAATACTTCCGTTCACTGTAATGACGCCACGTGGACCAGGCATCTTGAGTGTGAGGGAAGCGTAGTGTGGTATTGCATTAAAGCGAGCGAAAGCTTCGTGTCCGAGTAGTGCTTGATAGCCACTTTGAAACAGAGCGATGTGGAAGGTTAAATGTTCGCTACGGAAGTTATCGGGGAAGCCGAATATAACTTTTAGTAGCAGGGAGCCCGTGTAATGAGCCCCTGGGCCTGGCGTTACTCCTTTAAAGGTAATATTACTATGGCAATTTTTTTTGGGTCTATCCCCATTTCGCGGATTGTATCCTGGTATATCAGGTTTAGATTGCTGCCACCGTCCATCAGGACTCGTGTGAAGCGATATCCGTCAATTATTGGGTCTAATACCAGGGCAGCCCATCCTGCACGCCGGACACTTGCTGAGTAATCACGATGGTCGAAAGTGATCGGTTGAGACGACCAGTGGCAGGACTCCGCGGTAATAGGCCTTCGGGCGTATTTTTCTAGGAGTGCCGTTTTGTTTCTGCCATTGATCACGTGTAACACGTTTACTATTTTGACTTCGGGTGGAAATTTCTTTTGTTCCCCAGTGTCTTCCTTGAGAGGCTCATCCTCATCTTCGCTTGGTGTATTCTCCCCCTTGTGTACAGCGTTGAGCTTGTCGGACTGCTTGAAGACCCAACATGCTCTGTGGGTATGATTGGCTGGTTTGCCAGGGGTGCTATGGACCTGACATATTTGGTCCAGAATTTTGTTTAGGCTGGACAGTTTGTCTATGGCGCCTTTAGGGGCCAGCTTTTGCTGATCTGGCCGAGAGCTTTTGAATCCGGCGTTTACTGACGTGCTCTTCGTGCTGTCTCTTTTATTCCGGCGTTTGTTATTGCTGTTGTGCCGTGATTTCCTATTTCCATCTCTAACTTCAGATGTACTGGGGTCGCTGGAGCTGCATCGGGCTAGCCAGCTGTCTTCACCCGCGCAAAAGCGGGTAATGAGGCTTGTTAATGCTGCCATTGTTCTCGGTTTTTCTTGGCCGAGGTGTCGGGCAAGCCATTCGTCACGGACGCTGTGCTTAAAAGCTGCCAAGGCTTCAGCGTCCGAGCAGTCAACAATTTGGTTCTTTTTAGTAAGAAACCTGTTCCAAAGCTTTCGGGCTGACTCTCCGGGCTGTTGAGTTATATGACTCAAATCATCCGCATCCGGAGGTCGGACATAAGTCCCTTGAAAGTTTGCCCGAAAAGCGTATTCGAGCTCTGCCCAGCTTCCAATGGAGTTTTTGGGGAGGCCTTTAAGCCAATGACGAGCTGGCCCTTTGAGTTTGAGTGGTAAGTACTTGATGGCGTGGAGATCATCTCCTCGAGCCATATGGATGTGGAGGATATAGTCCTCGATCCAGACCCCAGGGTCTGTTGTTCCGTCGTATGCCTCTATGTTTACAGGTTTGAATCCCTCTGGAAATTCATGATCCAGCACCTCATCGGTGAAACATAGGGGGTGTACGACACCCCTGTATCTGGGTGTACCACATTGTTCGGATGTTTGTTGTGTTATATCGTATGCTAGGGCGCGCTTGCGTGGTCCATAGATGGATCTGGTTGCGCTGTCCTTTTGGTGCAAGCCCTCGCGTGAATCGCGTATTGTCTTGTGGGTGGCATTGTTTGCCGCTCTATGTTGGCCATGAGGTCGTCTATCCGGCTAGGTTTCTGTTTTGATTTTTGATTGTAAGGGGTCTGAGGCCTCCTCATCGAATTCAGGTAGCAACTTCCGCTTTGGGTAGCTCTTGGTGGGGCGATTGTCGCCGTACTTCGCTGCTGTGTTGAGTACTTTACTCCATCTGATTTGGAGTATGTCCTGCGCAGCCTTGAGCCTTTGCTGCTACTTTTTCAGGCTCCTCGCGGTGGCAACAAGCCTTTGACGGGCATTCTGCTGCTCCGGGTGCCTGTCCAACGTTGTGTCGTCCGAACTATTATCTTTGACAGAATTGGTTTGTTCGGTTTGATTCTCCGTATTGACGTGGTCCAGCAGTGGTTCACCTTGCTCCAACGCTGGGTCTGTGTTATCGTTATTTCTGGCGAGGCGTGATTTGGGGCGGCGCTTGCGCCGTCGCTTTGACTGCTTCTCGAGGGAATAAGCTTTCGATGCGTCCTTCCGTTCCTCGTCTTCTTCTTTTGGTGTGTCCACCATGTATACGTCATATGATGAAGTGGACGTCCAGCGCCCTGTAGGTGCTGGTTCATGTTCGTCTCCTACATCGTCGTCCATACCGTCGATGTCTTCAGAGTCGAAGTCGAGCATGTCGGTTAAATCATCGACAGTGGCTACAAAGTGGGTGAGGGGTGGGCGTCGAATTTCTTCGTCGTCCACATCCCAATCCTGTTGGCCATAATCCGGCCAGGGCTCTCCTGACAAAGAGAGAGACTTTAGTGAATTCAGAATGTCGCTGAAGGGTGAGTGCTGAAAGATATCCGCGGTGGTGAATTCCATGATCGGCGCCCAATCGGATTCGATTGGCAGGGGCGCGGATGGTTCGGGGTCCGGAAGAGAGTCCGACACCTTGGAGTCACGGGCTGCGCAGAGGATTATGCTGGTGTTTGGCTCGATCGCCGTCGATACTGCAGCCCCTGAGGCGGTGTCTAGCCACCCGTCCTCGATTGGCGCAGCTAGCTCCGAGCTAAGGGTCGGAGCTGATGTACGCGTGGCCTCTGGGGTACCGTTCGGTGGCAGAGCTAGGTCATACCCATCGTGACAGTGCGGCACGCCTGACTGTGGCTCGAATCCGTCGAAGATCAAGTCCCCACTGATGTTGTACATGTAATTCAAACTTCCAAATTTGACCTGATGGCCAGGGGCGTAGCTTTCAATCTGCTCCAGATGGCCAAGCGAATTAGCCCGCAGTGCAAAGCCGCCAAACACGAAGATCTGTCCGGGGAGAAAAGTCTCACCCTGGACAGCATCGCTGTCGATGATAGTAGGAGCCATCAAGCCTAACAACGATGACACAGAGGAACTCTCAATGAAAGCACCAATGTCGGTGTCAAAACCGGCGGATCTCGGGTAGGGGGTCCCGAACTGTGCGTCTAGGCTGGATGGTAACAGGACGCAAGGGACACGAAGTTTTACCTAGGTTCGGGCCCTCTTGATCGAGGTAAAACCCTATGTCCTGCTTGAGTAATATTGATGATATGGGTGTTACAAGAGTAGATCTAACACGAGATCAGGGAGGCTAAACCCTAGAAGCTAGCCTATGGTATGATTGTATGTTGTGATTGTTGTCCTACGGACTAAAACCCTTCGATTTATATAGACATCGGAGAGGGTTAGGGTTACACAAGGTCGGTTACAAAGGAGGAGATATCCATATACGTATTGCCTAGCTTGCCTTCCACGCCAAGTAGAGTCCAATCCGGACACGAGACGAAGTCTTCAATCTTGTATCTTCATAGTCTAACAGTCCGGCCAATGGAGATAGTCCGGCTGTCCGGAGACCCCCTTATCCAGGACTCCCACACGGTCCCAGGCCAGGTAAGGTGGCACCCGTGGGAATACCGTGCGTGAGGCCGCAAAGTGATATGATGTGTTACATGCTAGATCGGTGTGACTTAGAATCGGTGTCCTGACAGCTTTGGTTCAAATGGACTCAAACCAACCTGTTTTACAATGCATTAGCCAAAACACACCCATATTGCCATGTCATAGCATGCATCATATTGTTGCATATTGCCATGTGATGATTGTGTTTTGATGTGTCTTTCGTGGTAGGTTCTGCCTCCGAGGATACCTATGAATATCCGACTGAAGGGCAATACCCTACTACCACTCCACCAGGCAAGCAACCCCATTGATCATATCGATACAATCCCATGTTCTCGCTCCTGCTCTCATTTACTGCATTTAAGACAACAACGTTTCAAACTGCTGTGTGTTGCGGTAGTTGAACCCATTTCCTCTACATGACCTGTCATTGCCACAATAACGAGATGAAACCCACTAGCATGTGTAGGAGTTGATTGAGCCATGTCTGTATTTCCTACCTTGCTATGCCTGCTATGCTTAGAGTCATGTCAGGTCTGGTTCATCTGGGTGATGGGCTAGGCTGAAATGAATATGTCGGTAATGTGAGTGATGTGTTGAACACGATTTGGTAAAGGTATCGACGAGAGGCCATGTAGGAGTACATGGTGGGTTGTTTCATTGGAACCGTCCTTAAGCATTGAGATTTGTATGTGTGATTTAAGAACCAGCTACTACGATGCATTGGGCCCAAAACCAATGGACCCTCTTGGCTTCTTAACCACCCTAGTCCTCTGTCCAAGAGTTGCAACTAGTTTCTGGTGTTTATAGGATATGTGTTGGATGCCGTGCGTAGCGCTGACCCTAGGGGTGGGCTATGACGCGGCAGATACACCGTGGCCGGGTATGCCGGGCACCCGTTTGGTGCCTCGGAACCCTGTACACATCGTTCGGGGCCGTATTTGGAAACCTCGGCCGGACTCCCTACGGATGGAACCTGGATAGGCGATAAACCTGGACTAGAGACTTGAGTGTTTAGGTAGGCCGTGGCCGACACCCTCGTTGGGCTTCCGCTTGAAGGTTGCCGAGTACATGTCGTGTAAACGGTGGTAAGTGGTGAGTGTCGGTTCAATATCCAGCGTATCTCGTAGTAGGGGTCCTAAGCTAGGTGTCTTGGAGCGATGGTAACATGGACACAAGATTTTACCGAGGTTCGGGCCCACTCGATGGAGGTAAAACCCTACGTCCTGCTTTTGATTGTATTCATATGGGTGTAGTACAGAGTACATATGTCTACCACGAGACTGATCTAATGAATATGAGATGCCTATTAACTAGCCTGACCTCGGTTTATATAAGACAAGGCCTAGGGTTTTAAGAGAGTCCTTGTCTTAGGCGCCAAGTCTTGTGGAGTGTTCCTTGTATGCGGCATGGGTTGTCCGAACTGGCCCAATAGCGAACGACCATGGGGGTCCCCGGCCCAATACACAGGTTCGGGAGACGACGTGTTGAGTACCCCCTAGTCCAGGACACCGTCAGTAGCCCCCCGAACCGGTTCAAGTTGGGGACGCTCCTCGATTCTTCTGAACTGTTCTTCATCTTCGGTCATTGGTCTTGAAAACTGGTTCAACAAATCTTCTAATCTTCGATCTTGAGGATTGCCAAAGTGAATCCGAAGAGTTTACACGTCAGGCATCCGAGGAGCCCTTTAAGCCTTCGGCCTTTATCAATGCCTTGTTATTTTTATGCCACACCTCGGGTTTGAAGTTGTTCCCAGGCGGCAGTGTCCTCTTGCGTCCAAGCTCCAACGCCGGACTGCATTCGAGGTATCTTTCGCAGCCGAGCACCAACGCCAGACCAGTTCTGAGCTCCAACACCGGAATGTATCCGAGCTCCAACACCAGACTGTATCCGAAGAGTATTGTTACATCCGAGCTCCAACGCCGAACTGTATCCGAGCTCCAACGCCGGACTATATCCGAGGTGTCATAGATCACCTTGGTTCAAAAAAGTTGAAGGAGTTTAGCCGAGCTTAATGCCGGAAATGCCCTCTATGGAGCTAGCCAGTCGCGCCCGAGCTTTATGCCGAACTGCTTCCGAGGTGGTGCACCACCCCGACTGCGGGCCGATTTTTTGTCAATATTTTTTATTGGTGCAATTTATTCTCTGCCGAGATATATAGCCAGTAGCCCTCAAGGTGTGTATCGGTCTAAAACCCGAGATGCACCTGAAGGATGACATAAGACTGCTGATCCCAGTAGCCCCTGAGACTCAGGTTGATTCGCAAAATCAGCCCGAGGATCAACTCCTAGCTCGGCAAAATACTTCGGGACACAAAAAGCGGTGTGCAAAGTCCTTGAGACTCAGGTTGGGTGCGGCCGACCAACCTGAGGATCATAATCTCCTCGAAAACTATATTGCACTTAAATTTTCTGCATTGGATTGCCAATGCAGTAGCCCCCTGAGAATTGGGTTGGGCAACAAGGCTAACCCTGGGATCATACCTCCTTGGGAACTAGTTCAACTGTCATGTATGTTTTGACAATACCGAGGTGGGGTTCGGCAGAAAAGATGCCGAACTGTAGTTTGATAAAAGAGTTTCACGCCGAGCACCTCAACCAAGAGAATGTCCTGCTTCCTAAAAGGAAAACATAAAATAGGTGAAAAGATGTTATAAGCTCAAAGGCCAAAAACATGCGTATAAACTTTACGTCTAGATTGAATCAAGTAGTTTTGGTGCCAATAATAAATTGGTCTTAAAAGTGTACTTCCGTCGTGCTTTGACATGACAAATCCGATCTCTAGACTTCAAGCGGGTCAGCCTTCGGCTTCAACCTCCCTATCCCGAAGGCGGAGTGTTTCTCAGGCCAGTTTAGCGAACTAAACGCGAGCGGTTTGAGAGAGAAACCAGGCTACCCGGCTATTGATCATACACCTAAGTCGATAAAGGAGTGGTAGAAATTTTTTTTGCAACGACTAAGAAGAAAACATCTATTATAAAACTGCTCATATTAATTTAAGAGCCCCCAAGTGATTTGGGTAAAAGAATTTTATGTATAATGATTGCATGTACCGGAGTACTTATATCATATTTGTGTTCACCCGAACTTTAAACATGTCTTAACCGACCGTCGGCTTCTCCCTCTTTGATCAAGGACCGAAAAGTGTTATGTACTCCACCTGTCGAGAATATCAACGGTGTTTCCGATAACCAGGCAATCAGGCCATATGGCTGTAACAGACAAAGCACGCTCAGGGAACTTATGCTATATTACGGACGAAGTGTAAGAAGCATCTTTGAAGAAAATAGTACCTCCACTGATACCTTTCTTCGGTTGCTCATTGTTACTATGAGACTTGTGCAATAGATTTTTTGTAATCATGAGTTCCGTTGTGTGCCGACCATTATTGAAAATAATAAGAGCGCTACATTTCGGCTTCACCTAGTCTGAGGTACTAACTCGGATGACCCGGTAGTAACAATCGCAGAGGTGCCCCCTTTACCGCCTAGCTGAACAATCGGGAACGTAGGGGTAAGCACAGGAGCCAGGCAACCCAGCTTGCGAAACACTTAAGTCAACATGGTGCATATTGTGGCGTAATACACGAACAAGGAACGAAGCAATACAAGTATAATCATATGCAGGAAAAAATGCTTCATAAAGGAAGCCCCCAAGTGAACGGGGTATTTGAATTTGTGTGTCACAAACAAAGTTTTGACAAGGAAGTTTTTCACAAACAACTTTTTGCCAAAAAAGTATAATGCTTGGTCGAACCGAACAAAATTTAAAACTGAAAGTTTTTGAGCATGAAAGTGACTTAGCTGGTTAATGTGTTCGGTGTTGATAATGCGATTCAGGCTTGTGGCGGGACAAAGAAGCCCATTGATCTGTGACAGATCCGGCAAGGTTCACAGTCCTCGGCATGGCCGAGGTCCCAGCCCCCGAGCCCGAGGTAGCCGAGCGAAGAGCTCGACACTCCGAATAGGTGAAGCCCCCAATCTAGCCGAGGTGATGGAGTAGGTCGGCAGGTGAAGCCGGAGTCTCCGGTCGAGTAGGTTGATGAAGCGGCTACGCGGGGTTGCAAACACAGGGCAGCGCGCCACGGCGATGACACAATTAGGTTGCGGACGTCGGCACGCCGAGGTGACAGTGCGGCCCGGTCTGAGTCAATTGCCTGGAAAAATAAAATAGTGCAAGCCAGAGATGATAATATATATTTTTTTTACATAAAAATCCTCTACTTAATGAATTTAAGTAAAGTAAATAATTAAAGAAATATGGCCTGAACGCCAAGGTCATCCCGACAGAATTGCCGTGGAGATGCTGACACGGGGACGCGCGCTGAGGCGACGCCACAACTTGATCGATGCAGGCAGGACGATGACATCGGCCCACAGAGTTGACCACGTGACGCGGTCGAGCTGATTACGTACTTCTCGTCAAAAGGTAGCAGAACAACTAGAAGCTGAATCGAAAAAAAGGAAGTGAATCTCCTTGATGCTGTCAGTGACCGACGGGATTGATACAACATCTCGGTCCGCACGCGCTAGTGCAAGCTCTGTCGCGTCCTTAGCTGGAACGCCGCCTAGCCAAACCCTGTCAGCCGACCTCAGATCCTGCTATCCGGGGTTGATCTCCATGGGAAGTTGCCGCGACAATTGGTGAAAAACAGGAAGAAACAAATATTAGTTTGGCCTTTACGTAGCTAGTATAGCAAGGGCCGAGGCGCACAATTCATCGGAACCATCTTGTACTATAATTATCTAATAGTGCTAGTTAGCAAATTGGTGCACTCTCCTGATGGCTCACATGCAGAGGAGGACAAAGCCCACAAAAAGAGTTGTTCCCTTGCTCCGCATGCGGAAGAATAATTATTCAATCCATGCTTGCATGCATGGGTTTGCCTTGGCCTAATTTCTCTTACATAGAAGAGGTGCAGTGCGGCTCCTGTGTGTTCGGGCATACGCAAGTGCCTCACAAATACCTCGGACATCCTACTGTGGCTGGATCATGTGAAAAAATCACGGCCGCTCACGAGACCAAAACCTATCTACAAACAATATAGCAAGGCAGTAGAAATACTTCCAGAAGAAATTGCCTTATTCCATACGGATTTAACTGAAAATATCACCTGATAATTCATCGATCCGCGGCGATCGCCCAGCAGGCTCTCAATGAAAGCACCAATGTCGGTTCAATATCCAGCGTATCTCGTAGTAGGGGTCCTAAGCTAGGCGTCTTGGAGCGATGGTAACATGGACATAGGATTTTACCCAGGTTTGGGCCCTCTTGATGGAGGTAAAACCCTACTTTCTGCTTTTGATTGTATTCATATGGGTCTAGTATAGAGTACATATGTCTACCACGAGACTGATCTAATAAATATGAGATGCCTATTGACTAGCCTGGCCTCGGTTTATATAAGACACCGGAGGCCTAGGGTTTTAAGAGAGTCCTTGTCTTAGGCGCCAAGTCTTGTGGAGTCTTCCTTGTATGCGGCATGGGTTGTCCGAACTGGCCCAATAGCGAACGATCATGGGGGTCCTCGGGCCGATACACCTATTCGGGAGACGACATGTTGAGTACCCCCTAGTCTAGGACACCGTCAGTGAGAGCATGTGTGAAGAGGTACACCCCTGCAGGGTTAGAATCATCTATTCGAATAGCCGTGTCCGCGGTAAAGGACTACTTGGTTGCCTATACAGTTCATAGACAAGTGAAAGTGGATACCCTAAAATGCGCAAGATAAGCATGCGTGCTATGGATGGCGTTCTCGTAGAGAGACGGGAGCAGATCCATAGTGGTGTATTGATTGGTGAATATGTGGACTCGTGTGCGCCACCTCAAAAGAGTTACTTGCAATCGTAGTACATGATAGCCACTGAGTCAAAGCTGGCTTGCTGCAGTTAAACTCCACCACCCCCCTTTGTTGATACTGATGCATATGTAGCTAGTTCTGATGTAAGTCTTGTTACGTACATTTGTACTCACATTTGCTTAATTTATGTTTTTGCAGAGAGACTTCAGTCTCGCTAGTAGTTTCGTGTGGACTTCGATGTTTAGCTTGTTACCTCAGCTACGATCTTGTGCCCTCGGTAGGGTCTTGTAGACAGTCAGGCTTCTTAGCCTTTTTATTTTGTAGTTGTCTATACTCAGACAAGATAAGCTTCCGCATGTTCTTGTTGCTTGTATGCTTTCGTTATATAAGGGAATTGATTGTGGAGGGGAACGTAAGGCTCTTTTTACTCCTTTACCTTATGCCTTTCTGATCTGAGTCAACCTCTTCTTTTCTACGGGGATTAAGAACTAGGCGTTCTCATCTATCTATCAGGATGACGAGTTACTATGATAGAGACTTATAGGATTGATGAATTCAAGTCTCAATTCAGTTTCTAGTATTTCTGTGTGTTAGCAGTTGGTCTCGGAACCTTGATTTTGTGGTGTTGAGTGGTCATGCCACTATTTTACAGGATGTCTCAAGTCTTTTTCAAGCATTTACATCCGTTATGATGTCCGAGTCATCCCAGGTTTCTAAACAATCTGATGCATTTGCAAAATCCTTTCCCTCTGTTCTCGCTGTACTTTTGTGCCAGATTAACCACACTAATCGGTGTGTTGAGGTACTCTACTGCCTTGACATATATGTTGGAGCTATTATTATGACCCTAGGTGTTTTAGGGAGTCACCTAGTAGTGTAGCCATGTTTTGTGTTCTCAGTGTGATGATTCTGGCCACCATTTGCAAAAGCATCTCGTGATGTTATTTAGTTAGTAGGTATTGTATTCATGGGTTCTTGAACCCGAGATTCACCCTACCTACTTCTTGTTGATAGTGTTTGCTAGTTCCTTACGATATTAGTAACCTTTGTGATAGTCCTCGAGGTTCGTGACATTTTCCTCTTCCAAATACCATGAACTACTTATGGCAGAAGTTCCTCGTTGAACCAAAAGATCACAACCAGAGTGCTCTTGATGAGTTCTTGATTCCATGTTGTGACTATTCCAGTTCTACCTTTCTGCATGGGTTATCCGGAAGAAATATGTTGAACTTGTTGGACATACTAATCTATGCATCCACAACTCAGAAAGATACATGTTCCTTTGAGTTGTCCCTCTTTAGTTGTATTCCGACCCTCGTGTATCAGTTGATAGTTAGGAGTATTTGTGAATCCTTGTTCATCGATGCATTTTACTCTTATGCTCCGCCAAGCCATTCTACTCCGGAATGACTGGGAGAAACAAACTCCAGTACCTCGTCCATTTCTGGGATTGGGTCAAAGTAGTTGTATTCCGCAGAACAAATGCCAATTAAGCTTTTGTTCTGTTCTACCTTGGAGTGTTACCATCTTTATGTCAAGAATCTCATGAGAATTGCACCACCTCTTATGGATTCTTGCCGTAGTGATTATTCTTGCCATCATTATTCATTCCTCAGTTTCCATGTTATTGTAACCGGAACGCCGACAAGTGTACTGTGATGTGCGAAATCAATACTCCTAGCAGCTCTGTTGCTTGGTAGTTAATGGACAAGACTCTCATTCTTATTGTGCTGGTTATTAAATCATCATCCTAAGATTGATCATGCTACCTAGTCCTTATTTCTGGTGCACTCTTCGATCAATGAGTTAGGATTTTGTCAAACCCTTGCTGTGTTGATCATATCATCTTGCCCTGAAAAGCAAGATTGTTCTCGAGCTTAGTAACATATCGGTGGTTCGTGATTTTCCTAATATCTTCTCGGAGGTATCACCCGGTTGTCACCTGACCGCTATGTTGAGTTCGTGATCAAGTTGGTTTCTTGTAGCCACCCTTTTCTCCAAGAATCTGTGTTGGATACCCCTGAGCTAGTTGGTTAAGCTTAACAACAACTTGGAGAGTTGGAAGATAAAAGCTTGTCCGACCACGCTCATCCTTAAGGGATATCTTGTATCTGTGTTGAAGAAAGATGATATCTTCATCAATTGATCCATGTGGTCAATTGTCGGTGCTATTGTCTTATCAATCCTTTGATTTGAGGGTGGGCTATCATCAAATCAAATCAGAACCAACGATGTTTGTAATGTTGTCTTACTCGTGGTTGTATCCTCAAGCATACATCATTACATCTTTTGGGTCTGACCAATGCTATCACCTTGTTCACATAGTTGTGGAATTCCATCTTCATAGAAGTATCGATGATTTTTTGTTGAGCCTACTGACAATATTTTCATCTTGTCCATGATTCATGTCGAACATCTAAGTAGTGTTGGAAACTTTTATAAGCATTATCTTCATGTTCGGTTCATGAAGCATATGTTCGGATGAGAGAAGTGACTTCCTCTAATTCATGTGCATTTGATGCAAGTTGCCGCCGTGAACTCGAGAAAGTCAATGTTGCTTCCTCTGGAATCATCCCAAGTTAGTCATGCATGTGCGAAGTATACTTTGGTTTGTGAGATTAGCTACCTTCATTCATATGTGTTTCCTAGCACGCCAAGCCACTGGTTGACATGTTCAAGGAGAAGAAGTTCCTTCTTAAGAGCTAATCATGCCTTAAGTAAGGACTTTGCTATCCTCGATGATGGTTCCCAACCAGGACCCGGTAGTGTTTTGTTGTAAGACTACTATGTGATCATGCTTGTCTGGGACATCGTGTTCACATGTGTGTAGCAAAACCAGCTCATGTTTTGGAGATTGCTATCGTAGTTCATCTCCCGAGAATCTCGCAACGTCATCTCGTCGATTTGTGTTGCAAACTTTCTTTTTCAGACACGTTGTCTGAATTATCCTGTTACCAACTAGATCTGAATTTCAGGCAGATATGATGGTTGGAACTTCTTTCAAGAACTATGATATAGGTTCCAGTGAAGTGGACGCACCTAGCTGGAAGCACTATTGTTGTAGTATCTTGATTAAGCCGTTTGGTCACCTCCCATGAGGATTTCGGATGACTTATTCTAGAAGTTGTTTCTTATGGATTTTGTGCTTCCGGAGTTCGATCTTTACTTGATGTTCTAGATACCAAACCATATCTATAAATGGGTGACGCTAGCACATCAAGGAGAACATTAGAAGCGGAGTGCTAAATATCGCTCGGTCAATCATCCGTATTTCGTTCCCTTGGCCTCGCTAAGGTGAAATCTGAGAAAGTGTTGTCTTTCCTTGCACCTGCATTGTCCATCACTATTCATCATGGTAGTAAGATGTGTTGCCAGGATCCTCGGCACAGATGTTGGTAAGACCTTGATGACTACGGACATGCTCAAGTTCTTGAGAGCACACTCAGTCATTAAGTTATATCCTCGATATCAATTGGAATGTGCCTCCCGTTTTTTGAGTTGTTCTACCCATTGTTTCCTTTCCGAACTGAGTATGTCATTTCCCCGAACCCCTTCAAACGATCATCGTGAATCGCTCGATCTTCGAGGAGATCGTTTCCTGTGGAATATCCTTTCGTCGTCATCGAGTTGAGTGAAGATCTCGAAAGCAAGGATATCAAGATCAACATGAAGCAAGGAATCAATGTTCCTATCAATGTTCCTTCGTGGAGTTTGTGTTAGCTTTGTGTCCCCTCTGTCTTATTACCTCACGTCTTGAATCTCGGGACAAGATTCTTGTTTAGTGGGGGTGAGTTGTCACAGCCCTAGAATACCTGAGTGTATTAGTTGCATCAAGCATTCATGCATCATTTTAATTTCAAGGAAGTTGAATTGGGGGATTTTTCAAAGCCTCAGAAACCTTTAAAAATGATCAACATTAAAATCTTTTCAAATGAGCCCAAGAAAATGTTCCTGCTAATCTCTGAAAATATTGGCAAGAGCTAAAACTCAAACCAATATTTTTGGAATCTCAGAAATGATTATTTTGGGACTTTGAATTAAATCACTAATTATTTGAACTGGATTTATATTTACTATGTATACAGTATAAATCCGATAACCCTAAGAACCTATGAGTGGCTTTGAATATTTAGTATCAAGCCACATAAATCTTTTCAGAAGCTACTAAAATGATTTGATATTTTAAATCAAATCAAAACAAACTTCAGAAAATAGAAAACAAAAAGAATTAGAAAAGAGAGTGGGAGAAGGACCCACCTGGGCCTGCTTACCTGGTCGGCCCAGCCTAGTTGGCCGCCACCAGTCGTCGCCTACCTCTGCCAGTAGGCAGAGGGCAGGACAGCGAGCGAACGCGCCGAGCGGCCACCTCCTGCTTTGTGCTGTCGACGCCTCCTGCGTCCTCGCCTTGCATCGTGGAAACGCCTGGACGCACTGGACTTTCTCCCTCTTCCTCTGCTCATTTTCCCCCTCTCTCCCTCGCTCCCCACCTCATGGCCGATGTAGCGATCCAACCTCAGACGGTCAAGTCTCTGTACTTAAGTGTCATCCCTGGATCGATATGCTGGCACACATAATACTCGAGGATTTATAACAGAGGTAAATCACATGTATAAAGTAACATAAATACTATTACCTCAATCCAAATAGCGGAAGTAACAACAAGGTTGTGGATTCCCATCAACACCAACGGCAAAGTTGAGTGTAGAAATCGTAACCCTAACGTATCACTTACTCGTCGTAAGATTCCTGCAACATGAGACGTTGCAGCCATAAAGGGTCAGTACATTGAATGTACTAGCAAATTCACACCATAGGATAATGATAAATTAGCTATCACTACATGCATATTTGGCTGGTGGAAAGCTCTAAGTTTATTTTTGCATAAAGCCAATTTTTGCATTCCATAGGGTGATCACACGGGTCCTCCGGGATCCCCTTGGGAAAGCACTGGGTTCTCAGGTGCCCAGACAACCACTGGGTGCTCCAGGGTGCCTCAACCAATCCACCCAGATGTGTGTTAAAGTAGCCACCTTAAGTTAACCATTAATTAACAACTCTCACATTTGTCATGGATACACTCAACCAAACCATGTCTACGAGCATAGCATGGCAGTATAAGTATACCGTAGAAGTAACTCCCATGGGTTTGATATAAAAGGGCAATACCTCATCAACTACTTCCCAATACCCACATGTTATCAATTCCTAACCATGCAATGTTTGAGGATGAAACTAATGCATAAAAACTGGGTAATGAAAAGTATGATCAAAGTGTGAACTTGCCTTGTACAGTTGATGAAGATGATTCACACTCATAACTCTTGATAGTTCTACTCGTCACACTCCGTTCAATCTATCATGAGCAAGCAATAGTAACCACACATAAGCAATCACTCAAAAGATCGGGAAGAACAAAGAAGACAGTTCGGAAAACATCAAAACCAAGCAAATAACTCTTGCAACATAAAACAATTTCTAACAGTACCAAAATTATGTGAATTTAGCCTTATCAGAAAGTTTACGTCAATAGCTTCGATCTGCAAAAAGAATCAATTAAATCAGAGCTATAAAACTCAAGTTATGATCAAAAGAAGTTTAAATATGAATTTGAACAAATTTCGAAATTTGAAATTTTTCAAAAAGTTGATGTGACAGGTTCACTAGATAGGTGGAAACAAGACAAAACTATAGGTGCTGGTTTCGTCTAATTTGGATGAACGAGTAAAAAGTTATGGCTATTTGAAAAATCAGAGCCAAACTGTTTTACGGGAAAAAATAGCTACGGCTAAAAAAAATGTAGGTCTAATATATAAATAAATAGACTAATTGATAATCTAATTATTCTATCATACTAGTATAGAAATAATAAACTACGCGAAGTATAAAAAAGAAAAAAAATGAAGAAAAAAAATTACCTTTATAAGACAAAGAAAAGACGACTTCGGAGAGAGCAGACAATTTCCAAAAGTCTCACCGAAGAGGAGAATTTATTTTTTTAATGAATCTAGTCAAACCAAAATATTGATTTAACCCGAATCAGATGATTTTTTTGAGGCTCTATATGGGTCTATATTTACAGGTAAAAAAGGTTTAGGGGTCAAAGACTAGGTAATGTGGGACTGAACATATAAGTACGTGGATGATTTTTTTTAAAAAAGCTAAAAGTTAAGGCCGGCTGTGCGCTGTAGTTTTTTTTAACAAAATTCGGTCAAATAAAATATAAAAAAGGCTGGTTGGGCCTGGCCCATGTAGGAGAGAAGAGAAAAAAAATGATGGGTCGCCCGATGCCACTCTGCTGCGCACGTAGGCGACAATTAGTTCCAGGCGCACATGCAGTTTTTTTAAAAAATAGAAAAGGAAAAAAGGAATAATGAAAGCAAAAGTAAAATTATATATAGGCATATTATAAATCGTAATATTCAGAAAAATATTTTCTAGAACATGAACATTTTTCTAATGTCAAATAAAATCCTCAAAAATTCAAATAATTCAAACAGTGCTACTTCTACAATTAAACCCAATAAAAATCATTTTAGAATACAAAAATGATTTCAAAATTATTTCTCTCCAATTTTATGATGTAGGGAATCATTCTACCCTATTTTCCATTTATTTTATTTTTGGAGAAAAATAATTTCAGTAAAACCCAAATAACTCCAAATTGTACTCTGATGATGGCTCCCCCCTCCACCACCTCTCTGGCGACTCCTAGGGCGACTCCACCGGCGATCCATGGTGCTCCAACTCTATGAATCCCTTCGGCCAAGATGGTGCCACCTCTCCTGGACCTTTCTTCGGGGGTGGAAATTGCCAACAAGGTTAGAGCCCGATTCTCCACTCCTGTTCATTGCCTCGATCCCAACCACGCATTTCATCTGGTGGTCTCCTTTAGCCATTCTTCTTTCCTCCTAAATTTTGAACACATTGGCTTAGCTCTAGAGGCTTGCATTGGGGGATCTCCATCCCATCTCAATGTTTCTCCCATTCGTGGACAAGTTTTTAAATTCTCTGTTATATCAAAGGCGGTTGGACTTATGATCTATCGCCTAAGATCTTTTCGTTGCCCCAGCTTTTCATGCCATTTTCACCTTTGGGGCTTTGGTGGACCATCATGGATTAGGGAATACAATCTATGGCTTTACGAGCTAGATCATGAATGGACTACGGTCTCTAGAATCCCTCTAGGTCATCTCACCGGTGCAAATTCTGTTCCCATCGGTGCACGGCGTCCACCCAACCCATCATCATGCTCAACTCCGGCTACCGTCAACAATACCCCGTCAACCTCGGATCACGAGCCAACGGCGAGCGGGATTATCTCCATTCAAAATTCTATCCGCAGAGACCCAACGTCGAGGCCTACCGAATCACCACAGCCCACCACCACCCTTCTTCTGACTGGAGCCCAACCCAGTTCCATCACCAACCACAGGCCCAGTCTAGCCCACCGCATCATACTAGACCCACCTGGCCATCAACAGACTCCTCTTTTATCTTTCTGTGGTAAATGCTTATCCTCTGGGCACCTACATATCGACTGCAAAAATCAGTTTAGATGTCGATCTTGTTATCACTACGGGCATATTTCCCGTTTCTGTTTATTATCCAAAAACAAAACCCTTGTCTATCGGGTCAAATCCCACACAAACTCCCCCTCACCCCCACACCCGTACCCGATAACCCAGAGGACGACTCGTCTCCCCAAAACCCCACACCTCCCCCTCTATTCGACCGCCAGGCCCGTCAAACCCCCTGCTCTCCATTACACCCCTGCTCTACTCCATCGCGTTTCTCCATTGTCGCCCAAACTTCCTCTGCCACCATGGCCACCTACCCATGCGACCCCTTCCCGCTCCTTCCCCCAGGCACTGCCATCATCGAAGCCCATGGAGACCGCTGTCGTTGATCCTTCCACTACCTTGGCGGTGAAGCTCTGGTCCAATCGGGGGAATGGGCCATCATCTCCCTCGCCCCGCCGCCGGACCCCAACCTGTTCGACACGGACGCCATGCTCATTCGTCACTATCTCGACCATGAGCGTGGCTTCCACATTGCTGAAGTATCAAGGTGCGGCATGGGAGCCGCTCTCGTCCGCTTCCAGCACGCCTGCGACATCGACACTGCTATCGCCAACAGTCCCTACTTCGTAGGTGACTCGACACTACGTGTTATCCGTCACGACCGAGGTATAAACTATTGAGACTGTACTTTCTCCCATGATGTTTGGATCATGATGGTCAATTTCCCTCTTGAGGCATGGAGGCCAGACAAAGTCCGTGAATATGTCAGTGTGTTTGCTAAGTTTTTAGTATGGAATAGAGATATGTCCAATAGAGCTCGTATATTGGTCAAGATTAGAGTGCCTGATCTGTTGGAAATACCTCTCAGTCATGTCATATGTGAAAGCCTAGATGATTATGGCCATGGGTAGTCTTGGACTAGTGCTGTGTATATTCTGTCAACTAAACTCCTTGGGGCTATGGGTGGCGATGAAGATCCGATCCCCCCTGACGGTGTCTTGCACCCCATGCCTCATGCTCCATTTGGTGGTATATGGCACGATGCTGATTTTGTACACAATCAAAACCTTCATGCTGCACCTGCTGCCCACCATGCCCCTGAAGATGCACAAGAGGACATACCCATGGTGAACACCCCACAACAAGACCCTGAGATTGCTCATCAGGATCAGCCGTTTCAACCTGCAATTGAAGCTGCTGATGCATTTGTCGCTCTGCATGACATGATGTCAAAAATTATCTCCACTGCACCTGATGTTCTTGAGAAGCTAGAAGGTGTTGCTGTGGTCAGTACCCGTGTCCAGTTGATTAATGTTGATGAGGTCCATGGTCCTGTGAAGAAATGCCTACTGACTGTTGTTATTGAAACCCCACCTGAGCCGTTGATCTCCACTGTCATGATTTCTGAAGAGCTGGATCTATCTGAAACTTCTGCTGTTGCCCTGTCGCATGGGCATGAAACTGATGTGTCACCTGCCATGCTAGATTTCATGGCCAGTAACCCAAACTCTCCATCTGCCGAGCCATCCCAGGGGCTGCCCAAGGAACCAACTGCTCCTCCTGCCATCCCCTCCGTACATGTGGTCAACAAAAGGAAAAAGTCCAATGCTCGACTTGATAAATGATCTGCGCCGCAGCCGCCGCCTTGCTGGTCTGAGTGTGGGCTTCAAGAACGAAGCTACTACAAACAAAGCCAAAAACATCAGCAACTGCCAGAAGAATCTGAACACTGAATTTGAGCATGAAGTCAGAGACCCAACTGCTCCTCCACCACCCGAACTTCCACTTGGAACAATCCAAGATCTTGCAACTAAGCAGTGCATGATTCCTCCTGAGGAGGTTTCTGAAGATAAGCTGATGGCCAAGGTGGACCATGAATGAAGAACCTAGTTGCTTTAATTGGTCTTGTTATATCAAGATCAATGATGGACTCAGAAAGTGTGTTTACTTTATCTGCATTTGGACTATATTATCTGTTTTTATTAAGAACCTGGGTTGTAAGGAGTTAGACTCCATATTATATGTTTGTGAGTGGAACATCATGCACTATTTATATTATATTTTAAGAGGTTTGAATGGTCAATGGAGTATGTATCTGATGCCTCTTAGCATTATGATTTATCAGTTCACATGGCTGTCATATTTCATCACATCCTATGATTGTTGCCATGTTTCATTGGATTGGATTAAATCTATCCAAGATAATCACTATCCTACTAATTTGATCAATGAGTAGAAACTGGAACATACTAAATTGGAATGTCAGAGGGATAAATTCCCAGATTAGATGGGATGATGTTAGAGCAAAAATTGAAGAAAGCAATTATGGCATTATTTGCTTGCAAGAAACTAAGAGAGATTGTTTTGACCAAGCTTACCTCAGAAATTTTTTACCTAGAAGACACAACCAATTTGCATATAATGCCTCTGTTGGCCTATCAGGAGGGATTATTACTATATGGAATGGCAGTCTCTTTATAGGATCTATTGTCAGCCAAAATACATACAAATCACTGCGAGATTATCATGCAATCTATCTGGGAACATTTTCTACATCAGCAATATTTATGGACCCTGCCACAATGATGATAGAACTGAATTTTTTGATTGGCTGAGCAATATAGATGCCTCTCAGATGGATCATTGGATTTTAATGGGTGATTTCAATCTAATAAAGAGCCCACTTGACAGAAATAGACCAGGAGGAGACACCAATAATATGCTTATATTTAACAGCCTACTCCAACAACAAGATCTTGTGGAAATACCTATCAAGGGTAGGAATTTTACATGGTCAAACATGCAGGACTCTCCACTACTGGAAAAGCTTGACTGGATTTTTACTTCTGCCAACTGGACCCTGACATTCCCAAATACTTTAGCACACCCACTTGCTAGAGTCACATCAGATCATATTCCTATTCACATTCAGATAGGCAGTGATATTCCAAAATCCTCTATATTCAGATTTGAAAATTATTGGCTTGAATTTGATGGGTTCTATGAGACTATTATTCAATGTTGGAACAGAAATCAACAATTGACAAACTCTGCCAAGGATACTGCTGCCAGGTCCGAATGCCTCAGAATGGGTTTAAAAAAATGGAGCAAAAATCTATCAAAACTTAACACTAATATTTATGCTTGTAACTATGTTCTATCTATGATTGATGGCATTAAGGATCAAAGGAATCTAAGCACTATTGAAGCAAACTTCAGAACTATTATCAAGAACCACATAGCCAAGTTATTGGAAGTCAAAAGATTATATTGGAAATCCAGGTTTAAGATGAGGAGTATTCAGCTTGATGATGAAAATACTGAATTTTTTCATGCCATGGCTACCCAAAGACACAGGAAGAATTTCATAACTTCTCTACAAGATGAAGATGGGACTCCTTTTCAAAATCATGATTACAAGGCTGTCATTATTTGGAAATCATACAACGATAGATTGGGAAAAGCTATCAACCCCCCAATGTTATTCAACCTTGAGGAACTTATTCAGCCTAAAGATCTATCTGAACTTGAGGCCCCTTTTTCCATGGATGAATTTGACCAAGTTATTAAAGACATCCACTCTGACAGAGCACCATGACCGGATGGGTTTAATGGCTTATTTCTGAAGAAATGTTGGGATATCATCAAACAAGATATTTACACTATGATCTGGGTTTTTTTGAAGGGAACATTGATATTCAGAGCATTAATACTGCTTTTATTACTCTCATCCCAAAGATTACAAACCCTATGGACATGAATGATTTCATACCCATTTCCTTGGTCAGCTTTCCTCTCAAAATCATCACAAAACTTATGGCCAATAGACCTCAGAAAATCATTACCTCTGTCATTCATCAGAATCAATATGGTTTCATAAAAGGGAGAAATATCCAAGACTGCTTGGGATTTGCATTTGAATACATTCATCTATGCCATCAGTCTAGAAAACCTATCATCATACTCAAACTTGATTTTGAGAAAGCTTTTGACAAGATTGAATACAATGCAATTATTGCCATGTTGAAAGCTAAGGGATTTGGTCCAAGATGGATAAATTGGGTAACCAATATACTCAATACTGCATCAACATCTGTCCTATTAAATGGTGTTGCTGGGAAAAAATTATATGTAAAAGAGGAGTCAGACAAGGAGATCCTCACTCTCCACTTCTATATATCATTGCTGCTGATCTTCTTCAGTCTATTATTAATGCTGCTTGGGCAAATGGGGAAATCACTCCCCCCACAAATCAGGCATATGGCCTTGACTACCCTATTATTCAATATGCTGATGATACTTTATTGATCATGCCTGCTGATGAAGAGCAACTTAGCCATCTCAAATACCTGCTTAATCTATTCAGTTTGTCCACTGGGCTATTTGTTAATTACAGCAAATCATCCATGATCCCAATAAATATGGATCAACAATCAATCAACAATCTTGTAAACTCTTTTGGTTGTAAAGTTGAAAGCCTTCCATTCACCTATCTTGGGCTACCTATGGGAACCACCAAACCCTCTGTTCATGACCTCATCCCAGTTATATCTAGAATTGATAAGAGATTATCAGGGGTTGCCAGGTTCATGAACCATTCTGGGAGACTCACTTATGTCAACTCTGTTGTTGCTTCAATGCCTATATTTTCCATGTGTTCTCTTAAAGTCCATGTCACCATTCTGGACCATGTGGATAAATCAAGCAGAAATTTCCTCTGGTATGGAAATGAAATCAATAAACGTGGTAAATGCCTGGCCAGCTGGGAGATGGTATGTAAACCCAAATAGCAAGGAGGACTAGGGGTTTTGAATCTTAGAGAACAAAATAAAGCTCTTCTCATAAAGCACTTGTTCAAGTTCTATAACAAAGTGGATGTCCCATGGGTAAATTAATCTGGGAAGCTCACTACCACAACAATGAGGTCCCTCATTACAACAGAAGCAAATGATCCTTTTGGTGGAAAGATTGCATGAAAATGTATGACTTTTTCAAGGAAATGACTACTTGTGACATCAAATCTGGTTGCACTAATCTGCTATGGGATGACATATGGAATGGTGATATTAGGAAAACTAAATACCCTGAGCTTCACTCTTTTACCCAAAAGGAAAGCATATCAATCAAAGAAGCCAAGAAACTGGATAACCTTTACAGTCTGTTCCAACTTCCACTCTCCATTCAAGCCCATCAACAATTCCACTTACTATCAGGAGAACTAAACAATATCAGAAACTCAGATGACAAGGACACATGGACCTTCAACCGGGGTAACAATAAGAACATTACAAAGAAGATCTATGGATACCTTATGAATGGTGAAGATGCAGCTGACACATTCAAATGGATATGGAAATCATGTTGTCTTCCAATACATAAATTTTTCTGTTGGCTCATGCTAAATGACAGAATAAATACATGTGATCTTTTGACCAGAAAAAGCATGCACCTGGATTCCACTGTATGTGTTCTATGCAACAATGAAGACTATGAAGACATGACTCATCTTCTATTCACTTGTCCATTTAGTCAAGGTTTCTGGTGGAACATTGGATTTGAATGGAATTTGGATTATTGATGCTAAACACAGATATAAAATTGACCACTTCATGGAAATCATGATTCTTGGTTGCTGGAGCATATGGAACCAAAGGAATGGGATGATCTTTGAAGGGATACCTTACTCAATAAATGGTTGCAAGATTGACTTTGTTAGATATTTCAAAATGACCATGCTGAGGGCTAAACCCACTCTAAAAGAGGGCATGTCCTCATGGATAGACAATATTTAATTCTTCAATAATTTCCTTACTTTCCTCCCCTAGATTGTAACTTCTTGGTTGTCCCCCCAACAACCAATGATTAGGTAATTTGGACACTGTCTTTATAAATGAAAATGACTCACAGTGGGGATTTACCCTACTGTTCTTTGGTCAAAAAAACTCCAAATTGAAAATAATTTCTAAAAGGATTTTAAATTTGATCCTTTTAAACTTCCAACTCATATTTCATATGCTTTGAAGAAGTAATTTTATCTTCTCTCATGAAAATCATTGAGTTGCTTGAAGTTTATGAATTTGAAATATTTCCAAATGAAATTCAAATCTTTTCAAAACCCTTTTTCATTTAATTTAAATGGAAGAAATCATGTCATCTTCTCTCTAGGGTTTTGTATCTAAAAAGAATTTGAATTCATGGAGATCACAAATGCAAAAATGGAAGTTTTGGGAAATTCATTTTATTCCCTCTCATTTAACTTTCAAAAGTTTCGAATTCACTCACTTTCAGTCAATCAATCACACAACAATCAAACAAAACTATCTATTTAATATAACATTCCAAAATTTAGAATTTTGGGATGTTACAAACCTACCACCCTTAGAGCATTACTAGTAGAACCCTCAAACCCTCAAACCCTTATAGCAGTTTTAAGGGTTGAGAAGTGCCAGTTTTTGACACTTTTAAGGGTTAAAAAATAGGGGCAAAGACTAGAACCCTCAAACCCAACCCTTAAACTGCTTTAAGGGTTGGATTTGAGGGTTCTAGTCTTTGCCTCAACCCCAACCTTTAAAACTGTCATTTCATATATCACACATTTCATCACATTTCATCATATGACATATCAAAAATTCCATCACATTTGACATAAAACAATAATCATTCTAGTTATTATTACAACACCGAATAAAACAATAATCATTCAAATTATTACAACAATGTTTGAGCAAATTACACTAATTGTTCGAATCAAATAGGACATAGAAAAGTAAAACAAAGATACATCATGGGCCAATGCGCCGCCCATCCAACTACCAGTGGTGCTCTACTAGATCATCCCGGAGCCAACCATGAGTGGTTGCATCCTCAATCTCACGATGTGCTTGAAGAAAAGCGTGTATGCGAGAAGGGTTTCTTTCCGGTTGCACACGGGTACCAACATTGTCATAGAAACAAGGGAGGTTTAATCCTCTCTCATCCTCTAGGATCATGTTGTGTAGAACCACACAACATTTCATGATGTTCACCAAGGTTTTTTTGTCCCAAAACCGAGCTGGACCACAAACTATGGCAAACCTTGCTTGCAAAACACAGAAATCTCTCTCAATATCCTTGCGGGCTGCCTCTTGTGCCTTGGTGAAATGAGTCTCTTTTCTTGTTAAGGGCACCCCATTTTTCTCCTTCATGGACTTCACAAGAGTTGCCCATTCGGGATAAATGCCATCGGTGAGATAGTATCCCATTGAGTACTCATTGTCCATGATTTTGTAGTTGCATTGTGGAGCATCCCCAGAAATTAATCTTTTGAACAAAGGAGATCTATTGAGGATATTGATATCATTGAGTGTTCCCGGCAACCCAAAGAATGCATGCCAAATCCATGTGTCCTAAGATGCTACGGCCTCAAGCACAATGGTAGCATCACGGCTTTTACCACAATACATTCCGTGCCATGCCTTTGGGCAATTTTTCCACATCCAATGCATGCAATCAAGACTACCTAGCATCCCTGAACATCCCCTTTTTTCATTCATTTCCATTAATCTCTTTGTATCTTCCTCGTTTGGTGCCCAAAGATACTGCTCACCGTACAACTGGATGACCAACTTGGCAAACCTATGGACTGACTCCGTGGTTGTATCTTGCCCAATGCAAAGATACTCGTCGGTATAATCCGCGGGTATGCCATAAGCGAGTACCCGCATTGCCGCCGATATATTTTGATATGCACTAAACCCCATGATACTGGCGGCGGATCTACGATGTTTAAAGTAATAGGAGGCGGCCTCACAATCGGTGACAATCTTCACAAACAAACTATGCCGCATTTGGTACCTTCTGTGGAAGAGACAAGGAGGGTATGTAGGTACCTCCGCGAAGTAGTCTTCCATCAAATGCTCGTGTCCGAGAGCGCGGTTCCGGTAGATGGTGACTCACCCCATCTTCGACCCTCTCCTCTGATCCATCAGCTTCACGCAGTTTTCAAACGATTGCACGTCGATGAGGAGGCTCATCATCTCGACGTCGTCGTCTTGCAACAACTCGTCGATGTCCGAATCATTGGATGACGACCAACCCGATGAATCAGACAACGAGTCCATGGCGTTGTTGTTCACCTCCATCTACACAATACAACAAACAATAAATTGTGAGTTCCAACAATGAATCAGAAAGGAAAAAAATAAAACAAAAAGAAAGAAAAGGAGGCATACCTGCGGGGAGCTCGGGGCGGCGGCGCGGCTGCCTCTGGCGCGGCGGCTAGGAGAGCTCGAGGAGGCCTGAGGCC
>NC_041390.1:443928857-443934985 GCF_002162155.2 Triticum dicoccoides | reverse complement strand
TGGAAGAGAGGAGGCGGGGTGGGAGGCGGCGGGGCGGGAGGCTGGGGGGCAGGGCGCGGGGCGGGGCGGGAGGCGGCGGGGAATGGCGGATCCGGCGGCGGGGAGTGTGGCGTAGCCGGCGACGGCCGGCGTGCGTCGAGGGGAGGCAGGGGCCGGCCAGATTGGCGGCGGGCGATGGCCGGCGACTTGGGAGGGAGGAGGCGGGAGGTTGGGGACGGGAAATTTCCCTCCCGCGCGACGGGGGAAGGGAGTGCGGGTTGGGGTCGAGTGCCCCTCTCCAACCCTCACTTCTACAGATTGGAATTGGGTTTGAGGGTTGGACCCTTACTTTTTTTGAGGGTTTGAGGGTTTAGGGGTTCTAGTTTTTGCATTTTTTTGTTGCAACCCGGAAAAAATAAGTTATTTTTGAGGGTTTGAGGGTTTAGGGGTACTACTAGTAATGCTCTTAGAATGAATCTCGTCCTCGAGATTCGGAGAGGCTAGCAAGAAATAGGTTAGGTTTGGGGTCTTCTCAAAATCCACCGATCGTCTCCAGGGGTCTCTGGTGCTACCACCCTTGGGAGCATTGTTACATTCCACTAAAACTCATATACTCCATCCTTATTCTTGACAATGTCAATATTCTTAGATCCTCGGGAAAATTCTTTCTATGGGCTCTTCCGGCAGTGGCATAACCTTTTCCTCAATTCTTCTGTCCTTTCATCTCGGTAAGGTTTATTCCGAGAATGGGTCTTCTTAGCTGACGGGTCTGGCGCCAATACTAAACAACTATCGATATCTCATGGTGCTCATCAAACAATTTGACTGGGTCCATGCAGAAAACGGGTCTGGGCTTGAACCTCACCGTATGACCTACGGTTGGCAACAACTGCCTTGTACAAGGGGAAAATTTGGCATACGATTCTAAGGTTCAAACAAGGTTTTGTTCGTCATCGCTCTACTATGGGCAAGTCACTCAGATTTACCATCCCATATAGCAAGGCGAATAATAAGAGTAAGTCGGTATGGTGATCAATCCATCCCGCACCCAAATCATTACCTTGTATATGGTTTAGCGAATCTCGCATTCTAACACTTGCCAAACAAACATCTATCGTTTCTTCACAACTCTCAGGTTTTGCGTAAACTCCTATAAGATCGTCTGTTGATAAAGTCATATCTTCTTCCAGGGTTTTTCCTTCAGCAAGAGTGTGCTTGCTTCTTGGCAGCTCCTGGAGCCTGTGGGTTATGGCCCATCTCATCACTTGCAAACCTTGAAATCATCATAGGGCCAACTGACCATTACCCCAACACCCAGCTTCCCAACATTCTTAAATCCATCCAGTAGTACTGTCTCCCTTCCTTCTATTGGTGCCAAACTAAAATGTGATTACTCAAACTCACCATGAAGTTATAATTGCTCCATATTACCAACATTCTACCACTTTTATATCCAATAGTAATTCATCCCTTCATACTCTTGGGGTATCGCACATATCGAGATAAAACTCGTACTTATTTTGTCCGAAGTCCACTCTGTGGAATATCATTCTCCTTTACAGAGGTCAAGTGTCCTCACAGGGTACTACCACCCTTGAAATGCACGAATTCATCAATAGACCATATTTCTCATATCCTCGAAAATGGTCAAAATCTTTCTTCATAGAGTAACAACTAATAAAATTCAAATAGTACCCACGATACTAACTTTATTGATCCTCCAATTATTACAACCTCCTACATTTCCATTACATTTCTCAACTCAACACCTCAATATAAAGGAAATGTTCCCACTGCTACTACTATATTTCTCACTGACACAACTAATTATCACAAGTCTCCTTCTCCTTGGGACAATCTCTGGCAAAGTGCGCTGCTTCATTACAATGAAAACATATTACTTCTGACAAGTCTCGAGGTTTCCTCATGATTACATAGCCTCCTTGGGTCCTCGGCTTCCTTTTTTGGGCAACTGCTGAAGTAGTGCCCTGACTCCTTGCACCTGAAACAGGTGATATGACTCAGGTCCTTCCTGGTATCCAATCTACTTCTCTTCCTGGACTTTTCCATTCCAATCAAGGCTTCTATTTCCTGTGGGTCATACTCTACTTCCTCTGTCGGGAATTCTACTAGATCCCCATTCAGACAATTTTGGGAGATGTGTCCTTCTTCTCCTCATGAATAGCATGACTTAGTGCATGGTTTAATTGGGTCTTCTTTGGGTGTGTCCTCCACCTCTTCCTTCACCACAGGTTCTTCTAAAATTTCCATGAGGGCTCCTTTCATTGCTTCTTTCCTCTGCTATACGGTTCTTTGTACCATGGGGTAAATGTGACACTAAGCACGGTAGTGGGTAGTTCCTTCACACAAGAAACAAGTAATTTGCCTAGTTGGGCATTCTTCAGCTGGGTGACTTCCTTCGCAATTAGGGAATTCATCCTTGTGTTCTTTATGGTTGTGTCTTATTTCTCCACAAAGCTTGCATGCACAATGCTTCTTCATATCATTTCCATAAGGCTTCAATTTCTGGGACACAAGACGAGACTTTAGCAGAGTCAACTTAAATTTTGGGGCTGCATTCCAAACTTATGGATTTCAACATCCTTGGCATGAGCCATGGTCCTACTATTCTTCAGTTCCTATCGAATCTCCGGTATGTCAAGGTTTTGCTCCTCCAGCTTGGCTACTTTCAGCTTCTGGGTCTCGAGTTTTTCACGAAACACTTCTTTGTCAAATACGGCTTCCTGAAGGTCCATAAAAAATTTCTTCATGTAATACTCCAGATCCTGGTGATACACCAGCTAAGGTTAAAACTGCATCCTTTGCTGTCAGATGCCCCATCAGCCTTCTTGTCATCCAATCCTTCCAAAGAAATGCATGCTTAACTCACCACGATGGCAATAGCATCAGAGGCCGATAACACCATGGTTAATATCTCCTTCCTTAGGGTTTTCCTGACAAAAACTTTGAGTTTTAACGCTCCACGTTCCTATCTTTCTCCGACACACCTTGATCTCCGTTATCGGCAACTTCAATAGTCAGACAAATTCCATATGGGTAACTTTCCAAGGTCATACCACTCTGGAAATTCTCCAGAGCCTTCAAATTATCCTAGTCTTCGGAGTCTTCAACGGTTGTAGTTTCCATTGTTATAATGCACGGTAAAATCCTCTTCATTCTGAAGTGGTCTTCGTTGTGCGATATCTTGTACTTCTTGGAGTGGTCTCATTAGTCGAATCCTCGTGTGGTCAAAGGGGAAAGGGAGGTATAGTCTAACTAAAAGGGAATATTTGAATAAGCTCAAAAGAGAAGAGAGGTAACAGATCTTTTGAAAAAGAAGTTGTAGAGAAAAGCTTTCCTATGGGCTTGCCAGTTTCTAGGGGTCACATCCTACAGTCAACATGTGCTCTGATACCATCTTGTAGCGACCCGATCTCAGACGGTCAAGTCTCTGTGCTTAAGTGTCATCCATGGATCGATGTGACGCCCCCAATTCGACCGTACACTAATCATACATCCAAACGTGTACGATCAAGATCAAGGACTCACGGGAAGATATCACAACACAACTCTACAAATAAAATAAGTTATACAAGCATCATATTACAAGCCAGGGGCCTCGAAGGCTCGAATACAAGAACTCGATCATAGACGAGTCAGCGGAAGCAACAAAATCTGAGTACAGACATAAGTTAAACAAGTTTGCCTTAAGAAGGCTATCACAAACTGGGATACAGATCGAAAGAGGCGCAGGCCTCCTGCCTGGGATCCTCCTAACTACTCCTGGTCGTCGTCAGCGGGATGCACGTAGTAGTAGGCACCTCCCGAGTAGTAGTAGTCGTCATCAATGGTAGCGTCTGGCTCCTAGACTCCAACGTCTGGTCGCAGCAATCGGATATAGGAAAGGGGAAAAGAGGGAGCAAAGCAACCGTGAGTACTCATCCAAAGTACTCGCAAGCAAGGAGCTACAATACATATGTATGCATTGGTATCAAATGGAATAAGGGTATCGTTTGTGGACTGAACTGCAGAATGCCGGAATAAGAGGGGGATAGCTAGTCCTTTCGAAGACTACGCTTTTGGTAACCTCCATCTTGCAGCAGGAGAAGAGAGTAGATGGTAAGTTCACCAAGTAGTATCGTGTAGCAAAAACCTAACCGGTGATCCTCCGCTCGTCGCCCTGTGAGAGAGCGATCACCGGTTGTATCTGGCACTTGGAAGGGTGTGTTTTAAATAAGTATTCGGTTCTAGTTGTCATAAGGTCAAGGTACAACTCCAAGTCGTCCTATTACCGAAGATCACGACTATTCGAATAGATTAACTTCCCTGCAGGGGTGCACCACAATTCCCAACACGCTCGATCCCCTTTGTCCGGACACACTTTTCTGGGTCATGCCCGACCTCGGAAGATCAACATGTCGCAGCCCTACCTAGGCACAACAGAGAGGTCAGCACGCCGGTCTAAATCCTATGGCGCAGGGGTCTGGGCCCATCGCCAATTGCACACCTGCACGTTGCGTATGCGGCCGGAAGCAGAACTAGCCCCCTTAAAGCAAGAGCAGGCTTACGGTCCAATCCGGCATGCACCGCTCAGTCGCTGATGTCACGAAGGCTTCGGCTGATACCACGACGTCGAGTGCCCATAACTGTCCCCGCGTAGATGGTTAGTGCGTATAGGCCAGTGGCCAGACTCAAATCAAATACCAAGATCTCGTTAAACGTGTTATCTTGAAATAACCGCGAATGCCGACCAGGGCCAGGCCCACCTCTCTCCCAGGTGGTCTCAACCTGCCCTGTCGCTTTGCCACAAAGATCCACACAGAGGGCCGTCGGGAAAGTATGTCCTTCCAGCCCCCAATTCGTGAATCAACCGCGGGTACTCCTCGAGCCAACCCGACTTTAGTCATCACATGTATCATGTATAAAGTATATAGTATATACCCATGATCACCTCCCGAGTGATCACGGCCCGACAGTATAGCATGGTAGAGGGACAAGAATGTAGGGCCACTGATGATAAACTAGCATCCTATACTAAGCATTAGGATTGCAGGTAAGGTATCAACGGTAGTAGCAAGGACAGGCTATGCATCAGGATAGGATTAACGGAAAGCAGTAACATGCTACACTACTCTAATGCAAGCAGTATAGAGAAGAGTAGGCGATATCTGGTGATTAAGGGGGGGGGGCTTGCCTGATTGCTCTGGCAAGAGAGAGGGGTCATCAACTCTGTAGTCCTACTGAGTAGCGGCGGCGTCGGTCTCGGTGTCTAGCGGAAGAAGAGGGGGAAGAAACAATGATACAGTGCAAAGAGATGCATAACGATGCATGTCAAAGCAAAGCGTGATGCTAGGCGTGCCCTAACATGGTATGAGGTGATACCAGTGAAGGGGGAAAACATCCGGGAAAGTATCCCCGGTGCTACGCGTTTTCGGGCAGAGGAGCCGAAGGGGGAAAGTTGCGAGTTGGATATGTTAGGGGTGTGTGGCGGACGAACGGGCTGCGTATCTGGATTCGTGTCGTCGTTCTGAGCAACTTTCATGTTGAAAATAATTTAATCCGAGTTATGGATTAAAAGATATGATTTTCTAAAGATTTTATTAGTTTCTGGAATTTAATTAATTATTTAATTTAATTCAAAATTGGATTTATGACATCAGCATGATGTCATGCTGACATCAGCAGTCAACAGGGTTGACTGGTCAACCTGACCAGTGGGTCCCACTGGTAAGTGACACATTTTAATTAAACATATTTATTAACTTAATCAGGATTAATTAGGGGTGGCCCACTATCATTGACTAATTAATTAGCTAATTAACTAACTAGGTTAATTAGATAACTAATGTTTAATTAGTTTAATTAGTTGTTTCGTTTAGTCTAATCAAAATTAATTAAGTTGATTAATTCTTTAATTATTATTATTATTTTAATTAATTCCCTTTTTTTAACAGAAACGTTCTGGGCGTGGGGCCCATCTGTCATAGGCCCCAGGGGCCAATCGGGCAAACGGGCGTGCGGGCGCATGGGTGTGGTGCCCGTGCCCGAGTCCAACCACGGGCGCGGCCGCGAAGAGGCCGGCCGGCAGGTGCTGCGCCCTGCAGCGGCGAGCCGAGGCGGTGGCCCGACATGGGAGGACGGCGCGTGTG
>NC_041390.1:443910313-443928156 GCF_002162155.2 Triticum dicoccoides | reverse complement strand
GGGGGGGGGTATGGAGGAGGGCATGGGGCGCCGGCTGGGCCGGCCTAATTGGCCCCGAGGCCATCTGGGCCGTGGCCCAGCGGGGAGGGGGTTCTCTTTTATCTTCTTTTATTTGTTTTCTGCTTTTATCTTTTCTTATTTTCTTTTCTATTTTATTTATTTTAGTTAGCAAAACGGCTTTACAAAAATATAACCCTACTCCTAAATTAGCATAATAACATAGGCCACCTACTCCAAAAAGTTTGGTGATTATATAAACTAGATTAACATTTGTTTAGTATTTAAAAGCATTTAAAATAATTGTTTTGCTGCTGTTTTACTCATCTCATATTATTTAAACATTTTATAAAGGTGTGGTTTCTCCACCAATATTTAATATGGATTATTTGGCTCACTCTGAACATTTTAGTTTTAATATTTGAAAACTTTTATTGTTTGCTTGATTTTTGAATTTGAATTAGAATCGGTTTCGAACTAACATGAGATTAGCAATAGTAATCGAAGTGACGTGGCGTCATTAGCAGAGAATTACTGTAGCTTAAATATCTGGGCGTCACAATTCTCCTCCACTACAAGAAATATCGTCCCGAGATTTAAGAGGTAGTGGAAGGGGGAAGGTTTGGTAACAAATCTAGCGGGTCTTCTCGGTCTTGGCTGTTCTTCTCGAAGAAGTTAATCCCTTTCGTTGCTGTCTTCAATTCTCTGCTTCAGGTCATCATGATGAAGTTGGAATCCTTTCTTCGAGAACTCCATCGTACTTACGATAGAATAAGGCAGGGTTATTCCAGGAGAACGGACCTCTGCAAGGTTGATTATCTGGTAGCTAACATCGGGGAAGGTGGCGGAAAGTAACTCTCGAACTGAAACTTAAGAAAATATTGAGAGCAAAGAAAGAAGGTACCATGATGAGTTTCAAGCGGGTAGGCAATTGTTCGATGCCTGAAACAAAGTGAAAAAGGGGTCTAGAGCAATGGGAATAAGTTTTGTGTCTGATACCAGAATTGACGATTTTTCGGAAGGTGGCCTATGTATTACCCATGAGGACACGTGCGAGGAGTATCTTTGGGAACAGGGGGTGTACAGGAGAGTCAGGTTTTGATCCTGTGGAACTGTGGGTTACGGGCCCACCATGTGGATTAAAAGAAGGAAGGGCGGTGACGCCTTGCACGATCATGAAAGCAAGGCATGTCAGAGGATAGTCTGTCGGTTATGTCGGCAACAACATCGGTACCAAGGGCAAGGGACGAAGAGAACCAATTTCCTGGTCGTTGAACGAGGCGGACCAATAGGCAAAGTTCTCATCCATCGGTGGTTACCGGAATGTCATCAACAATAATAGCAGGGTCTTGCTGACAGAATTGTACACCGAGGGGGGTTACATAAGCAAGAGAATATTACTGCTTATACCATATAGATCACAAGAAAGGTTAAACCAAACAATGGAAAGGAAATATGATTATCAGGTTAAACAGAACAATGGAAAGGAAAATGTGTGTAAACACATATTTCAACGGTATATCCTTCCAAGGACAAGCAGAGCATGATATCCATGTCAGGATATAATGTAGAAAACTCTTTAGGTAGGGGAGAGAAATTTCATGACATTACGCATACAGCGGTGTTTGGATAATTGAGAAGGAAACATTTAGCATTGGGCTTCAAATGTTCCTGTTGAAAATCGGAGTACCATAGACATGCTTCGAGATAGCATTGACATGGTATTCAAGCAGAGGTCAGACTTTGGGATACACAAAGGATCCATCAGGATCAACTCATAGAATAAGTCTTTGAATTTTCCTCATGGAAGAATGGATAACCTTGCTAAAAAGGAAACTATACCAATAGGTCCTCTGGCCAAGGGTGTTAAGCAAAGATACCACCTTACCGGGTTATGTAGATACCATTGTTATGACTCTTGGAAATATGTCCCAACCATCATATCTGACCGAGATTCAGTTCCGCTTGGTGTCAGGATACCTCAGACATCAGGATGCCTGAGAAGAGAAGGTGCAACACAATTTGACGAGATGACACTGTGAGATTCTCGGAAATGATATATGGAAGCGAGTTCCGAAACACGAGTTCATCATTAAACCAAGGAGAGAATGAGGAGGTGGCTGATGGACTCAGCGACAATTTATCAAGATTTCCAATAAGATGGATTTCCACAATTATGTGAACAAGGAGATAACCATTGTCGGATCAAAAGATATAATGATGTATGTTCGAGGAAAACATCCATAATTTAAACATTGGTTGACAGGTGCACCTGAAATATGGGATGGGTTGCACGATAAATGTTAGAACGGCGACTCAATGATCAAAAGAATTAAAATGAATCAGTCGACCATTCACTTCAAAGCAATAGGGTTGCTAAAAGTTTTGAATTCACACATCATAGTTGAATTGCCGGTATTTTGGTTAGAAACAACACGGGGACCAAGAAAGAATGGTGATGGTGAGAAGTATCACTATACCAAGAATTCTTAAGAGGTGGAGTAATTCTCACAATATCCTTGACATAAAAGATGGTAATACTCCAAGGTAGAACATAACATAAGCTGGTTAGCAAGGAGCTCCATAACATGATCAAGTTTGTGATGGAAGGAAGGTAAGGATGTTGTCGATGGTAACTCAAATTACTAAGGAATGAGGATGGCACTTATCATCAAGAATTCAATTGATATCCTGGAAGGAGTCAAAATGTTGATGATGATCACGACAATTTGTTGTCAAGAGGATCCACGAAGAAGCAATTGATCGGCGACTGCATCAAGCAAAAGGACTAATGCAGCAAAAGATTATTGGAACTACGGATACATCACCAACTAGGAATCAAGCTTGCCGTTCGAGGTGAAATGATAAGACAAGGAAGATCGACATAAGCTTAGCTCATCGTCGAAAGTTGTGCTCTGGGAAGAAGGACCAGGTAGCACAGTTAAAAGTTTGCATGATAATGATATAGCTGATAAGGCTAGGAATGACTTGAAGGATTATTAAACTCGTAAGCAACAAGAATTACTTTGAGTTATTGAATCGGAGTGCGGAATCGGTTCACTTATTGGTGTTCTCGAGTGACTAATAACTCAGAACCTAGGGGAATCCGAGATCGGTGAGAAGCAATACTAGATAAAGACTCGCAGGAAGCAACACAGTTCTCGAGATACCAGAGGTTAATACTCGAGGAAGATCAAAAATAGAGGTTGTGGAGATGTATCGATCAACAAAAGACAAGTGCTTTAACTTGTTTGAGAAATGGAATCAAGGAGAAAATGTGGTCGGGACCACGATTGCAAATGATCAATACATAGATACCAGATGATTTCATATCAAGAAAATATGTATTATTACAAGAAGCTTCTATGATAGGATCTACATCGTGTCCATGGGCATGAACACAAGTTCAAGGTCGACTCCCACTTCTTTAATGCATAACCTTTCATTCACTTCTCGCCTTCAACGAAGTTGTGGTATTAACAGTTTATCTGCCATAACACCAGTAGAGTATGACCCGTAGTAGTTTCCGGGTTCACAAAGATTAGTAAAATGCATATATCCAACCCATCGGGGCCTCTTAGGAACATATACCACAAACTTCAGGAGCAATTATCACCAGCTCAAAAGTAGAGCATGGTTGACAAAGTAGAGGATACAATTTATCTAAGGCATTATATACCCGTGGAAAGGCTCACAAGGTTATTGAATATGAAGGACGATGTCGGATGAAATCCAACTATGGATCGGGTGATCCACAACGGAGCTGATGTGAGTATCGGTACTCAATCAGAGGAAGAAAGAATGCACGGGCATCATATTATAGAACATCTGAATAATTCAATGCTTAGATAACAAAGGAATTATGATTTCCAATACAAAGGATCAGAAGCAGACGCTCTGATCAAGGATGGATAAGTTGGATAGACCAGAGGCACAATTGACGACAAATAGTTTGGTCGAGAAGCTCATGTTCAAAATGACGTCTGAGCTGGAAAGACACTTTAGAAAGGTTGATTGATGATTGTGTGCATTCGCACACATGTTGAATCAATAGGATCAAAATGATGGTGCCAAAAGATACTAGTGAATATTGCTAGTGATATGGGAGCATCCATAGAAGCATACAAGTATTTGCAGAGCAATAGTTAGAAGAGGATGCTCAAAAGGTCGGATAGTATTTTAGAGTATCTTATGAAGCATACAAACAACTGGGGATGAACAGATACTCAATAAGTGCGAGAAATTTTCAATAGGGGTATTCATGTGCTAAAGAACTGCAAGGTAGTAAGCTTAAAGGATTTTTGGAACAACGGAGAGCAATTGAGGGCATCTTGTAATAACAAGAGCAACTGAGGATGAAGGTATGAACGAAAATTGTAGGTAGTTATCCATAAGGGTTGATGGTCGAAGGGGAATTGCAAACGCGATGAACACAAGTTCTCGGGTTAACAACGGAGAGTATCTTCGGATTCCCCTGGTGCAGCAGACGATCATCTGTAATAAGGGGCTCTCCGGGAGAAAGTATTATCGAAAACCTAGAGTCTGAGTTAGTAAAATCGTTTAACCCGAATAGAAGAGATGTCAGAGTCCCAGAGTATAGGTCGAGGAACAAAAGATCCTACTACCACCCAATGGCAACGTGTGCCCGTAAGACACACAACCATGTTAGTAAATGTTTTGTATTGACTAGACTCGACTTCGGCCAAGGAGTATGGAAGGGGGATTCATACAGGCAGTCGGCTCTGATACCAACTTGTGACGCCCCCAATTCGACCGTACACTAATCATACACGCAAACGTGTACGATCAAGATTAGGGACTCACGGGAAGATATCACAACACAACTCTACAAATAAAATAAGTCATACAAGCATCATATTACAAGCCAGGGTCCTCGAAAGCTCGAATACAAGAACTCGGTCATAGACGAGTCAGTGGAAGCAACAAAATCTGAGTACAGACATAAGTTAAACAAGTTTGCCTTAAGAAGGCTAGCACAAACTGGGATACCGATCGAAAGAGGCGCATGCCTCCTGCCTGGGATCCTCCTAACTACTCCTGGTCGTCGTCAGCGGGCTGCACGTAGCAGTAGGTGAAGGAAATATGCCCTAGAGGCAATAATAAAGTTATTATTTATTTCCTTATATCATGATAAATGTTTATTATTCATGCTAGAATTGTATTAACCGGAAACATAATACATGTGTGAATACATAGACAAACAGAGTGTCACTAGTATGCCTCTACTTGACTAGCTCATTAATCAAAGATGGTTGTGTTTCCTAACCATGAACAAAGAGTTGTTATTTGATTAACGAGGTCACATCATTAGTTGAATGATCTGATTGACATGACCCATTCCATTAGCTTAGCACCCGATCGTTTAGTATGTTGCTATTGCTTTCTTCATGACTTATACATGTTCCTATGACTATGAGATTATGCAACTCCCGTTTGCCGGAGGAACACTTTGTGTGCTACCAAACGTCACAACGTAATTGGGTGCTTATAAAGGAGCTCTACAGGTGTCTCCAAAGCTACATGTTGGGTTGGCATATTTTGAGATTAGGATTTGTCACTCCGATTGTCCGAGAGGTATCTCTGGGCCCTCTCGGTAATGCACATCACTTAAGCCTTGCAAGCATTGCAACTAATGATTTAGTTGCGGGATGATGTATTACAGAATGAGTAAAGAGACTTGCCGGTAACGAGATTGAACTAGGTATTGGAATACCGACGATCGAATCTTGGGCAAGTAACATACCGATGACAAAGGGAACAACGTATGTTGTTATGCGGTCTGACCGATAAAGATCTTCGTAGAATATGTAGGAGCCAATATGAGCATCCAGGTTCCGCTATTGGTTATTGACCGGAGACGTGTCTCGGTCATGTCTACATTGTTCTCGAACCCATAGGGTCCGCACGCTTAAGGTTACGATGACATTTATATTATGAGTTTATGCATTTTGATGTACCGAAGTTTGTTCGGAGTCCCGGATGTGATCACGGACATGACGAGGAGTCTCGAAATGGTCGAGACATAAAGATTGATATATTGGAAGCCTATGTTTGGATATCGGAAGTGTTCCGGGTGAAATCGGGATTTTACCGGAGTACCGGGAGGTTACCGGAACCCCCCGGGAGCTATATGGGCCATAGTGGGCCTTAGTGGAAAAGAGAAGGGGCTGCCCAAAGTGGGCCGCGCGCCCCTCCCCTCGGTCCGAATAGGACAAGGAGAGGGGGCCGGCCACCCTCTCTCTTTCCCCCCTCCGCGAATCCTATTCCAACTAGGATTGGGGGGGGGGAGTCCTACTCCCAGAGGGAGTAGGACTCTCCTGGCGCGCCTCTCCTAGGCCGGCCGCACCCCCCTTGATCCTTTATATACTGAGACAAGGGAACCCCAGAGACACACAAGTTGATCCACGTGATCTGTTGGGGAACGTAGCAGAAATTCAAAATTTTCCTACGTGTCACCAAGATCTATCTATGGAGAAACCAGCAACGAGGGGAGGGAGAGTGCATCTACATACCCTTGTAGATCGCTAAGCGGAAGCGTTCAAGAGAACGGGGTTGATGGAGTCGTACTCGTCGTGATTCAAATCACCGATGATCCTAGCGCCAAACGGACGGCACCTCCGCGTTCAACACACGTATGGAGCAGCGGCGTCTCCTCATTCTTGATCCAGCAAGGGGGAAGGAGAGGTTGATGGAGATCCAACAACACGACGGCGTGGTGGTGGAAGTAGCGGGATTCCAACAGGGCTTCGCTAAGCGCTGCGGGAGGAGGGAGATGTGTCACGGGAGGGAGAGGGAGGCGCCAGGCCTTAGATTGGTTTGCTCCTCCTTTTCCCCACTATATATAGGGCCAAGGGAGAGGGGGGAGGCGCAGCCCTTGCCCCTTCCTCCAAGGAAGGGTGCGGCCAAGGGGGGAGGAGTCCATCCTCCCCAAGGCACCTCGGAGGTGCCTTCCCCTTTTAGGACTCTCCCCTTTTTCCTCTTCTCTTGGCGCATGGGCCTCCTGGGGCTGGTGCCCTTGGCCCATGTAGGCCAAGGCGCACCCCCTACAGCCCATGTGGCCCCCGGGGCAGGTGGGCCCCCGGGACCCTTCCGGTGGTCCCGGTACAATACCGGTGACCCCGAAACTTGTCCCGATGGCCGAAATAGCACTTCCTATATATAATTCTTTACCTCCGGACCATTCCGGAACTCCTCGTGACGTCCGGGATCTCATCCGGGACTCCGAACAACTTTCGAGTTACCGCATACTAATATCTCCATAACCCTAGCGTCACCGAACCTTAAGTGTGTAGACCCTACGGGTTCGGGAGACATGCAGACATGACCGAGATGACTCTCCGGTCAATAACCAACAGCGGGATCTGGATACCCATGTTGGTTCCCACATGTTCCACGATGATCTCATCGGATGAACCACGATGTCAAGGACTTAATCAATCCCGTATACAATTCCCTTTGTCTATCGGTACGATACTTGCCCGAGATTCGATCGTCGGTATCCCAATACCTTGTTCAATCTCGTTACCGGCAAGTCTCTTTACTTGTTCCGTAACGCATCATCCCGTGATCAACTCCTTGATCACATTGTGCACATTATGATGATGTCCTACCGAGTGGGCCCAGAGATACCTCTCCGTTTACACGGAGTGACAAATCCCAGTCTCGATTCGTGCCAACCCAACAGACACTTTCGGAGATACCTGTAATGTACCTTTACAGCCACCCAGTTACGTTGTGACGTTTGGCACACCCAAAGCACTCCTACGGTATCCGGGAGTTGCACAATCTCATGGTCTAAGGAAATGATACTTGACATTAGAAAAGCTTTAGCATACGAACTACATGATCTTTGTGCTAGGCTTAGGATTGGGTCTTGTCCATCACATCATTCTCCTAATGATGTGATCCCGTTATCAATGACATCCAATGTCCATGGTCAGGAAACCGTAACCATCTATTGATCAACGAGCTAGTCAACTAGAGGCTTACTAGGGACATGGTGTTGTCTATGTATCCACACATGTATCTGAGTTTCCTATCAATACAATTATAGCATGGATAATAAACGATTATCATGAACAAGGAAATATAATAATAACTAATTTATTATTGCCTCTAGGGCATATTTCCAACAGTCTCCCACTTGCACTAGAGTCAATAATCTAGTTCACATCGATATGTGATTAACACTCAAGGTCACATCCCCATGTGACTAACACCCAAAGAGTTTACTAGAGTCAATAATCTAGTTCACATTTACCATGTGATTAACACTCGATGAGTTCTGGGTTTGATCATGTTATGCTTGTGAGAGAGGTTATAGTCAAGGGGTCTGAACCTTTTAGATCCATTTGTGCTTTACAAATCTCTATGTCATCTCCTAGATGTAGCTACCACGTTCTATTTGGAGCTATTCCAAATAACTGTTCTACTTGGAGCTATTCCAAATTGTTGCTCCATTATACGTATCCGGCATCTCTACTCAGAGCTATCTGGATAGGTGTTAAGCTTGCATCGACGTAACTCTTTACGTCGAACTCTTTATCACCTCCATAATCAAGAAAATTCCTTAGTCCACTAGTTACTAAGGATAACTTTGACCGCTGTCTTGTGATCCATTCTTGGATCACTCTTGTACCCCTTGACTGACTCATGGCAAGGCACATTTCAGGTGCGGTACACAGCATAGCATACTGTATAGCCTACGTCTAAAGCATAGGGGACGACCTTTGTCCTTCCTCTTTCTTCTGCCGTGGTCGAGCTTTAAGTCTTAACTTCATACCTTACAACTCAGGCAAGAACTCCTTCTTTGACTGATCCATCTTGAACACCTTCAAGATCATGTCAAGGTATGTGCTCATTTGAAAGTACCATTAAGTGTTTTGATCTATCCTTATAGATCTTGATGCTCAATGTTCAAGTAGCTTAATCCAGGCTTTCCATTGAAAAACACTTTCCAAATAACCCTATATGCTTTCCAGAAATTCTACATCATTTCTGATCAACAATATGTTAACAACATATACTCATCAGAAACTCTATAGTGCTCCCACTCACTTCTTTGGAAAAACAAGTTTCTCATAAACTTTGTATAAACCCAAAACTTTGATCATCTTATCAAAGCATACATTCCAACTCCGAGATGCTTACTCCAGTCCTTAGAAGGATTGCTGGAGCTTTGCATACTTATTAGCATCTTTCAGGATTGACAAAACCTTCCGGTTGTATCACATACAACCTTTCCTGAAGAAAATCGTCGAGGAAACAACGTTTGACATCCTATCTGCAAGATTTCATAAATAATGCAGTAATCGCTAATATAATTCCAACAGACTCTTAGCATCGCTACGAGTGAGAAAGTCTCATCGCAGTCAACCCCTTGAACTTGTCGGAAAACATCTTAACGACAAGTCGAGCTTTCTTAATTGTGATACCTACCATCATTGTCCGTCTTCCTTTTAAAATCCATCTGTACTCAATAGCATTACGACCATCGAGCCGTTCTGCCAAAGTCTACACTTTGTTTTCATACATGGATCCTCTCTCGGATTTTATGGCCTCGAGCCATTTATCGGAATCCGGGCCCACCATCGCTTCTCCATAGCTCGTAGGTTCATTGTTGTCTAGCAACATAACTTCCAAGACAGGATTACGTACCACTCTGAAGTAGTACGCATCCTTGTCATCCCATGAGGTTTGGTAGTGACTTGATCTGAAGTTTCATGATCACTATCATAAGCTTCCACTTCAATTGGTGTAGGTGCCACAGAAACAACTCTTTGTGCCCTGCTATACACTAGTTGAAGTGACGGTTTAATAACCTCATCAAGTCTCCACCATCCTCCCACTCAATTCTTTCGAGAGAAACTTTTCCTCGAGAAAGGACCCGATTCTAGAAACAATCCCTTATTGCTTTCGGATCTGAGATAGGAGGTATACCCAACTGTTTTGGGTGTCCTATTAAGATGCATTTATCCGCTTTGGGTTCGAGCTTATCAACCTGAAACTTTTTCACATAAGCGTCGCAGCCCCAAACTTTTAAGAAATGACAGCTTAGGTTTCTCTAAACCATAGTTCATACGGTGTCATCTCATCGGAATTATGTGGTGCCCTATTTAAAGTGAATGTGGTTGTCTCTAATGCCTAACCCATAAACTATCGTGGTAATTCGATAAGAGTCATCATGGTATGCATCATATCCAATAGGGTGCAGTTATGATGTTCGGACACACCATCACACTATGGTGTTCCAGGCTGTATTAGTTGTGAAACAATTTCCACAATGTCTTAATTCTGTGCCAAACTCGTAATTCAGATATTCATCTCTATGATCATATCATAGATATTTTATCCTCTTGTCACGACGATCTTTCAACTTCACCCTGAAATTACTTGAACCTCTCAATAATCCAGACTCGTGATTTATCAAGTAAATATACTCAACATCTACTCAAATCATCTGTGAAGTGAGAACATAACGATATCCACTACATGCCTCAGTACTCATTGGACTGCACACATCAAAATGTATTACTTCCAACAAGTTGCTTTCTAGTTCCATTTTACTGAAAACAAGGCTTTCAGTCATATTGCCCATGTGGTATGATTTGCATGTCTCAAGTGATTCAAAATCAAGTGAGTCCAAACGATCCATCTGCATGGAGTTTCTTCATGCGTATACACCAATAGACATGGTTCGCATGTCTCAAACTTTTCAAAAACGAGTGAGCCCAAAGATCCATCAACATGGAGCTTCTTCATGCGTTTTATACCGATATGACTTACGTGGCAGTGCCACAAGTAGGTGGTACTATCATTACTATCCTATATCTTTTGGCATGAACATGTGTATCACTACGATCGAGATTCAATAAACCATTCATTTTAGGCGTAAGACCATTGAAGGTATTATTCAAATAAATAGAGTGACCATTATTCTCCTTAAATGAATAACCGTATTGCGATAGACATAATCCAATTATATCTATGCTCAACGCAAACACCAATCTCGATGGTAGAGGGAGCGTGCGATGCTTGATCATATTAACATTGGAAACACTTCCAAACATATCGTCATCTCACCTTTAGCTAGTCTCCATTTATTCCGTAGCTTTTATTTCGAGTTACTAACACTTAGCAACCGAACCGGTATCTAATACCCTGGTCCTACTAGGAGTACTAGTAAAGTACACATCAACACAATGTATATCCAATATACTTCTATCGACCTTGCCTTCCCTCTCATCTACCAAGTATCTAGGGTAATTCTGCTCCAGTGGCTGTTTTATTACAAAAGCACTTAGTCTCGGGTTTGGGTTCAACCTTGGGTTTCTTCACTAGAGCAGCAGCTGAATTGCCGTTTCATGAAGTATCCCTTCTTGCCCTTGCCCATCTTAAAACTAGTGGTTTCACTAACCATCAACAATTGATGCTCCTTCTTGATTTCTACTTTTGTGGTGTCAAACATCGCGAATATCTCAAGGATCATCATATATATCCCTAATATATTATAGTTCAACACAAAGCTCTAGCAGCTTGGTGGTAATGACTTCGAAGAAACATCACTATCTCATCTGGAAGATCAACTCCCACTCGATTCAAGTGATTGTTGTACTCAGACAATCTGAGCACAAGCACAACAATTGAGCTTTTCTCCTTAGTTTGCAGGCTAAGAAAATCGTCGGAGGTCTTATACCTCTTGACGTGGGCACGAGTCTGAAATCCCAATTTCAGCCCTCGAAACATCTCATATGTTTCGCGACGTTTCAAAACCGTCTTCGGTGCCTCAATTCTAAACCGTTTAACTGAACTATCATGTAGTTATCAAAATGTGTATGTCAGATGTTCGCAACATCCATAGACAACGTTTGAGGTTCAGCACACTGAGCGGTGCATTAAGGACATAAGCCTTCTATGAAGCAATGAGGACAAACCTCAGTTTACGGACCTAGTCCGCATAATTGCTACTATCAACTTTCAACTAAATTTTCTCTAGGAACATAATTAAACAGTAGAACTGAAGCGCGAGCTACGACATAATTTGCGAAGACCTTCTGACTATGTTCAAGATAATTAAGTTCATCTTATGAACTCCCACTTAGATAGACATCCCTCTAGTTATCTAAGTGATTACATGATCCGAGTCAACTAGACCGTGTCCGATCATCACGTGAGACGGACTAGTCATCATCGGTGAACATCTTCATGTTGATCGTATCTTCTATACGACTCATGCTCGACCTTTCGGTCTTCTGTGTTCCGAGGCCATGTCTATACACATGCTAGGCTCGTCAAGTTAACCCTAAGTGTTTTGCATGTGTAAAACTGTCTTACACCTGTTGTATGTGAACGTAAGGATCTATCACACCCGATCATCACATGGTGCTTCGAAACGACGAACTTTAGCAACGGTGCACAGTTAGGGGAGAACACATTCTTGAAATTGTAATGAGGGATCATCTTATTTACTACCGTCGCTCTAAGCAAATAAGATGCATAAACATGATAAACATCACATGCAATCAAATAATAGTGACATGATATGGCCAATATCATATAGCTCCTTTGATCTCCATCTTGGGGCTCCATGATCATCTTGTCACCGGCTTGACACCATGATCTCCATCATCATGATCTCCATCATCGTGTCTTCATGAAGTTGTCACGTCAACTATTACTTCTACTATTATAGCTAACGGTTAGCAATAAAGTAAAGTAATTACATGACGTTTATGTTGATACGCAGGTCATAAATAAATTAAGACAACTCCTATGGCTCCTGCCGGTTGTCATACTCATCGACATGCAAGTCGTGATTCCTATTACAAGAACATGATCAATCTCATACATCACATATATCATTCATCACATCCTTTGGCCATATCACATCACATAGCATACCCTGCAAAAACAAGTTAGACGTCCTCTAATTGTTGTTTGCATGTTTTACGTGGCTGCTATGGGTTTCTAGCAAGAACGTTTCTTACCTACGCAAAGACCACAACGTGATATGCCAATTGCTATTTACCCTTCATAAGGACCCTTTTCATCGAATCCGATCTAACTAAAGTGGGAGAGACAGACACCCGCTAGCCACCTTTATGCAACTAGTGCATGTCAGTCGGTGGAACCAGTCTCACGTAAGAGTACGTGTAAGGTCGGTCTAGGCCGCTTCATCCCACGATGCCGCCGAATCAAGATAAGACTAGTAACGGCAAGCATATTGAACAAAATCAACGCCCACAACTACTTTGTGTTCTACTCGTGCATAGAATCTACGCATAGACCTAGCTCATGATGCCACTGTTGGGGAACGTAGCAGAAATTCAAAATTTTCCTACGTGTCACCAAGATCTATCTATGGAGAAACCAGCAACGAGGGGAGGGAGAGTGCATCTACATACCCTTGTAGATCGCTAAGCGGAAGCGTTCAAGAGAACGGGGTTGATGGAGTCGTACTCGTCGTGATTCAAATCACCGATGATCCTAGCGCCGAACAGACGGCACCTCCGCGTTCAACACACGTACGGAGCAGCGACGTCTCCTCCTTCTTGATCCAGCAAGGGGGAAGGAGAGGTTGATGGAGATCCAATAACACGATGGCGTGGTGGTGGAAGTAGCGGGATTCCAACAGGGCTTCGCTAAGCGCTGCGGGAGGAGGGAGATGTGTCACGGGAGGGAGAGGGAGGCGCCAGGCCTTAGATTGGTTTGCTCCTCCTTTTCCCCACTATATATAGGGCCAAGGGAGAGGGGGGAGGCTCAGCCCTTGCCCCTTCCTCCAAGGAAGGGTGCGGCCAAGGGGGGAGGAGTCCATCCTCCCCAAGGCACCTCGGAGGTGCCTTCCCCTTTTAGGACTCTCCCCTTTTTCCTCTTCTCTTGGCGCATGGGCCTCTTGGGGCTGGTGCCCTTGGCCCATGTAGGCCAAGGCGCACCCCCTACAGCCCATGTGGCCCCCGGGGTAGGTGGGCCCCTGGGACCCTTCCGGTGGTCCTGGTACAATACCGGTGACCCCGAAACTTGTCCTGATGGCCGAAATAGCACTTCCTATATATAATTCTTTACCTCCGGACCATTCCAGAACTCCTCGTGACGTCCGGGATCTCATCCGGGACTCCGAACAACTTTCGGGTTACCGCATACTAATATCTCCATAACCCTAGCGTCACCGAACCTTAAGTGTGTAGACCCTACGGGTTCGGGAGACATGCAGACATGACCGAGATGACTCTCCGGTCAATAACCAACAGCGGGATCTGGATACCCATGTTGGCTCCCACATGTTCCATGATGATCTCATCGGATGAACCACGATGTCAAGGACTTAATCAATCCCGTATACAATTCCCTTTGTCTATCGGTACGATACTTGCCCGAGATTCGATCGTCGGTATCCCAATACCTTGTTCAATCTCGTTACCGGCAAGTCTCTTTACTCATTCCGTAACGCATCATCCCGTGATCAACTCCTTGATCACATTGTGCACATTATGATGATGTCCTACTGAGTGGGCCCAGAGATACCTCTCCGTTTACACGGAGTGACAAATCCCAGTCTCAATTCGTGCCAACCCAACAGACACTTTCGGAGATACCTGTAATGTACCTTTATAGCCACCCAGTTACGTTGTGACGTTTGGCACACCCAAAGCACTCCTACGGTATCCAGGAGTTGCACAATCTCATGGTCTAAGGAAATGGTACTTGACATTAGAAAAGCTTTAGCATACGAACTACATGATCTTTGTGCTAGGCTTAGGATTGGGTCTTGTCCATCACATCATTCTCCTAATGATGTGATCCCGTTATCAATGACATCCAATGTCCATGGTCAGGAAACCGTAACCATCTATTGATCAACGAGCTAGTCAACTAGAGGCTTACTAGGGACATGGTGTTGTCTATGTATCCACACATGTATCTGAGTTTCCTATCAATACAATTATAGCATGGATAATAAACGATTATCATGAACAAGGAAATATAATAATAACTAATTTATTATTTCCTCTAGGGCATATTTCCAACATGATCTTATTCTTAGCCGTGTGCGGCGCCCCCAGCCACCATAGTCCTCGATAATATTGTAGCGGTGCTTAGGCGAAGCCCTTCGACAGTAGTACATCAAGATCGTCACCACGCCATCGTGCTGACAGAACCCTTCCCCGACACTTTGCTGGATCGGAGTCCGGGGATCGTCATCGAGCTGAACGTGTGCTAAAACTCGGAGGTGCCGTAGTTTCGGTGCTTGATCGGTCGGGCCGTGAAGACGTACGACTACATCAACCAAACGCTTCCGTTGTCGATCTACAAGGGTACGTAGATCACACTCTCCCCTCGTTGCTATGCATCACCATGATCTTGCGTGTGCGTAGGAAATTTTTTGAAATTACTACGTTCCCCATCATTAGGCACCTCCCGAGTAGTAGTAGTCGTCATCAATGGTAGCGTCTGGCTCCTGGACTCCAACGTCTGGTCGCAGCAATCGGATATAGGAAAGGGGAAAAGAGGGAGCAAAGCAACCGTGAGTACTCATCCAAAGTACTCGCAAGCAAGGAGCTACACTACATATGTATGCATTGGTATCAAATGGAATAAGGGTATCATTTGTGGACTGAACTGCAGAATGACGAAATAAGAGGGGGATAGCTAGTCCTTACGAAGACTACGCTTCTAGTAACCTCCATCTTGCAGCAGGAGAAGAGAGTAGATGGTAAGTTCACCAAGTAGTATCGTGTAGCAAAAACCTAACCGATGATCCTCCCCTTGTCGCCCTGTGAGAGAGCGATCACCCGTTGTATCTGGCACTTGGAAGGGTGTGTTTTAAATAAGTATCCGGTTCTAGTTGTCATAAGGTCAAGGTACAACTCCAAGTCGTCCTGTTACCGAAGATCACGGCTATTCGAATAGATTAACTTCCCTGCATGGGTGCACCATATTTCCCAACACGCTTGATCCCCTTTCTCCGGACACACTTTTCTGGGTCATGCCCGGCCTCAGAAGATCAACACGTCGCAGCCCTACCTAGGCACAACAGAGAGGTCAGCACGTTGGTCTAAATCCTATGGCACAGGGGTCTGGGCCCATCGCCCATTGCACACCTGCACGTTGCATACGCGGCCGGAAGCAGAACTAGGCCCCTTAATACAAGAGCAGGCTTACGGTCCAATCCGGCGTGCGCCGCTCAGTCGCTAACGTCACGAAGGCTTCGGCTGATACCACGATGTCGAGTGCCCATAACTGTCCCCTCGTAGATGGTTAGTGCGTATAGGCCAGTGGCTAGACTCAGATCAAATACCAAGATCTCGTTAAACGTGTTATCTTGAAATAACCACGAACACTGACCAGGGCCAGGCCCACCTCTCTCCCAGGTGGTCTCAACCTGCACTGTCGCTTCGCCACAAAGATCCACACAAAGGGCCGTCGCGAAAGTATATCCTTCCAGCCCAGAATTCATGAATCAACTGCGGGTACTCCTCGAGCCAACCAGACTTTAGTCATCACATGTATCATGTATAAAGTATATAGTATATACCCGTGATCACCTCCCGAGTGATCACGGCCCGACAGTATAGCATGGCAGACGGACAAGAATGTAGGGCCATTGATGATAAACTAGCATCTTATACTAAGCATTAGGATTGCAGGTAAGGTATCAACAGTAGTAGCAAGGACATGCTATGCATCAGGATAGGATTAAAGGAAAGCGGTAACATGCTACACTACTCTAATGCAAGCAGTATAGAGAAGAGTAGGCGATATCTGGTGATCAAGGGGGGGGGGGCTTGCCTGATTGCTCTGGCAAGAGATAGGGGTTGTCAACTCTATAGTCGTACTGGGTAGCAGCAACATCGGTCTCGGTGTCTAGCGGAAGAAGAGGGGGAAGAAACAATGAATACAGTGCAAACAGATGCATAACGATGCATGTCAAAGCAAAGCGTGATGCTAGGCGTGCCCTAACGCGGTATGAGGTGCTACCGGTGAAGGGGGGAAACATCCGAGAAAGTATCGCCGGCGTTTCGCGTTTTCTGGCAGAGGAGCTGGAGGGGGAAAGTTGCGAGTTGGATATGTTAGGGGTGTGTGGTGGACGAACGTGCTGCGTATCCGGATTCGTCTTGTCGTTCTGAGCAACCTTCATGTTGAAAATAATTTAATCCGAATTACGGATTAAAAGATATGATTTTCTAAAGATTTTATTAATTTCTGGAATTTAATTAATTATTTAATTTAATTTGAAATTGGATTTATGACATCAGCAGGATGTCATGCTGATTTCAGCAGTCAACAGGGTTGACTGGTCAACCTGACCAGTGGGTCCAACTGGTCAGTGACACATTTTAATTAAACATATTTATTAACCTAATTAGGATTAATTAGGGGGTGGGCCCCACTGTCATTGACTAATTAATTTGCTAATTAACTAACTAGGTTAATTAGATAACTAATGTTTAATTAGTTTAATTAGTTGTTTCGTTTAGTCTAATCAAAATTAATTAAGTTGATTAATTCTTTAATTAATTAATTAATTATTATTATTTTAATTAATTCCCTTTTTAACAAAAACGTTCTGGGCGTGGGGCCCATCTGTCATAGGCCCCAGGGGCCAATCGGGTAAACGGGCGTGCGGGCGCACGGGTGTGGTGCCCGTGCTCGAGTCCAACCACCGGTGCGACCGCGGAGAGGCCGGCCGGCCGGTGCTGCTCCCTGCAGCGGCGAGCCGAGGCGGTGGCCGGATGTGGTAGGACGGCACGTGTGCGCGGCAAATGGCGGGGAGAGCGGCCGTGGGGTGGGCGCGGCCTGGCGCTGGCGCGGGCGGCGGAGGCGGAGCA
>NC_041390.1:443812754-443909701 GCF_002162155.2 Triticum dicoccoides | reverse complement strand
GAGTGGGTGCGAGGAGTGGGTGGGGTGTCGGTGGGATTTTCCCCGAGTGGGGGGGGGGGATATGGAGGAAGGCGTGGGGCGCCGGCTGGGCCGGCCTAATTGGCCCCGAGGCCATCTGGGCCGTGGCCCAGCGGAGAGGGGGTTCTCTTTTATCTTTATTTATTTATTTTTACATTTTTGTTTTGTTTTTTGTTTTTATCTTTTTTTTTATTTTCTTTTCTGTTTTATTTATTTTAGTTAGCAAAACAGCTTTACAAAAATATAACCCCTACTCCTAAATTAGCATAATAACATAGGCCACCTACTCCAAAAAGTTTGGTGATTATATAAACTCGATTAACATTTGTTTAGTATTTAAAAGCGTTTAAACTAATTGTTTTGCTGCTGTTTTACTCATCTAATATTATTTAAACATTTTATAAAGGTGTGGTTTCTCCACCAATATTTAATATGGATTATTTGGCTCACTCCGTACATTTTAGTTTTAATATTTGAAAACTTTTATTGTTTTCTTGATTTTAAATTTGAATTAGAATCGGTTTCGAACTAACATGAGATTAGCAACAGTAATCGAAGTGACATGGCGTCATTAGCAGAGAATTACTGTAGTTTCAATATCCGGACGTCACAATCGCTATGCAGACACACACAATACTCGAGGATTTATAACAGAGGTAAATCACATGTATAAAGTAACGTAAATACTATTACCTCAATCCAAATAGCGGAAGTAACAACAAGGTTGTGGATTCCCATCAACACCAACAACAAAGTTGAGTGTAGAAATCGTAACCTAACGTATCACTTACTCGTCGTAAGATTCCTGCAACATGAGACGTTGCAGCCACAAAGGGTCAGTACATTGAATGTACTGGCAAATTCACACCATAGGATAATGATGAAATAGCTATCACTACATGCATATTTGGCTGGTGGAAAGCTCTAAGTTTAATTTTGCATAAAGCCAATTTTTCCCTACCTCAAAGGAATATTTTTTTACTACAATGTTGGTTGAAAACATTGAGAAGGTTCCTCCAACTCAATCCCAAAGTAATAATTATAGCCCAACAAATTAATTAAGTAAAGTGATGAGATCAACATGATAATTCAAGAACCAGATAATCAAGATGTCCATAACCGGGGACACGGTTAACCATGATTAGTTTGTACACTCTGCAGAGGTTTGCGCACTTTTCCCCACAAGACTCGATCTTCTCCGTTGGATTTCTCGCACTACATGGTGTTTGAGAAATGGATGACCGATACACAGTCTTTCAGAAGCATTAACTCTAACCCCCGGGTAGACCGTACCAACCTACATCCCCTACATCTGCTAGCCTACCACTGAAAGAGGTCGTGCAACTTACTCAATTATGCTAGAGCCCATAATAGCTTGTGGCTGCACACGTAAGTTTCTAGCATGAATAATCTTATGATCCCTTTGAGCCTGGGTGGCATTCCATAGGGTGATCACATGGGTCCTCCGGGATCCCCTCGGGCAAGCACTGGGTTCTCAGGTGCCCAAACAACCACTGGGTGCTTCAGGGTGCCTCAACCAATCCACCCAGATGTTTGTTAAAGTAGCCACCTTAAGTTAACCATTAATTAACAACTCTCACATCTGTCATGGATACACTCAACCAAACCACGTCTACGAGCATAGCATGGCAGTATAAGCATAACGTAGAAGTAACTCCCAAGGGTTTGATATAAGATGGCAATAGGTTCCTACCTCATCAACTACTTCCCAATACCCACATGTTATCAATTCCTAACCATGCAATGTTTTAGGATAAAACTAATGCATAAAAATTGGGTAATGAAAAGTATGATCAAAGTGTGAACTTGCCTTGTACAGTTGACGAAGATGATTCGCACTCATAACTCCTGATAGTTCTACTCATCACACTCCGTTCAATCCATCATGAGCAAGCAATAGTAACCACACATAAGCAATCACTCAAAAGATCGGGAAGAACGAAGAAGACAGTTCAGAAAACATCAAAACCAAGCAAATAACTCTTGCAACATAAAACAATTTCTAACAGTACCAAAATTATGTGAATTTGGCCTTACCAGAAATTTTAGGTCAATAGCTTCGATTTGCAAAAAGAATCAATTAATTCGGAGTTATAGAACTCAAGTTATGATCAAAAAAAGTTTGAATATGAATTTGAACAAATTTTGAATTTTGATTTGTTTAAAAAGTTGATGTGACAGCTTCACTAGATAGGTGGAAACAAGACAAAACTATAGGCACTGGTTTCATCTAATTTGGATGAACGAGTAAAAAGTTCTATTTGAAAAATCAGAGCCAAGTTGTTTTACGGGAAAAAATAGCTACGGCTAAAAAATCTAGATCTAATGTATAAATACGTAGGCTAATTGATAATATAATTATTCTATCATACTAGTCTAGAAATAATAAACTACAGAAGTATCAAAAAGAAAAAACAAAGAAAAAATGCCTTTATAAGACAAAGAAAAGACGACTTCATTGAGAGAGACAATTTCCAAAAGTCTCGCCGAAGAGAAGAAAAATATTTTTTTAATGAATCTAGTCAAACCAAAATATTGATTTAACCCGAATCGGATGATTTTTTAGGCTCTATATGAGTCTATATTTATAGGTGAAAAAGAGCTTTAGGGTCAAAGGCTAGGCAATGTGGGACTAATCATATACGTACGTAGATGAAATTTGAAAAAAAAAAAAGATAAAAGTTAGGCTCGGCCACGCGCTGTAGTTTTTTTTTTAAAAAGTTCGGTCAAATAAAATATCAAAAAGGCTGGCTGGGCCTGGCCCATGTAGGAGAGAAGAGAAAAGAAATGATGGGTCGTCTGATGCCACTATGCTGCGCTCGTAGGCGACAGTTAGTTCCAGGCGCACACGCGGTATTTTTAGAAACAGAAAAGGAAAAAAAGGAACAATGAAAACAAAAGTAAAATTATATATAGGCACATTATATATCAAAATATTCAGAAAAATATTTTCTATAAGTTGAACATTTTTCTAGTGTCAATTAAAATCCACAAAAATTCAAATAATTCAAACAGTGCTAGTTCTACAATAAAACCCAGTAAAAATCATTTTTAGAAATACGAAAATGATTTCAAAATTATTTCTCTCCAATTTTCTGATGTAGGGAATCATTTTACCCTATTTTCCATTTATTTTATTTTTGGAGAAAAATAATTTCAATAAAACCCAAATAACTCCAAATTGAAAATAATTTCTAAACGATTTTAAATTTGATCCTTTTAAACTTCCAACTCATATTTCATATGCTTTGAAGATCTAATTTTATCTTTTCTCATGAAAATCATTGAGTTGCTTGAAGTTTCTGAATTTGAAATATTTCCAAATGAAATTCAAATCTTTTCAAAACCCTTTTTCATTTAATTTAATGGAAGAAGTCATGTCATCTTCTCTCTAGGGTTTTGTATCTGAAAAGAATTTGAATTCATGGAGATCATAAATGCAAAAATGAAAGTTTTGGAAAAGTCATTTTATTCCCTCTCATTTAACTTTCAAAAGTTTCAAATTCACCCACTTTGAGTCAATCAATCACACAACAATCAAACAAAACTACCTATTTGATATAACATTCCAAAATTTAGAATTTTGGGATGTTACAACCGAGGCCGCCATGGCCGTGCCGCCGCTCGCCACCACCGCAGCCACTGCCTCCCACTCGACCTTTTGAGCTGACCACGAGCTCCGCCGCTCCGCCTCGACCTCCTCACCAAGCCAAGCATCACCGGACGCCTTGCATCACCGACATATTCCTCGTCTTCAAGCTTCGGCAACGCCGACCATCGCCATTGATCCGCAGCAACTTGAGCGTCCCCGAGCCCTTGGCTACCCTGCCGCCTCCCTGTGAGCGCCTGCTTCGATTCCCCCTCTTCCCTGGCCTCTCCGCGTCCTCTAGGTCGTAGTTGCATGGACGCCGAACCTCCGCCGCCGCATATGCTCGCCGCCGCAGCCGCTACACGCCGTCCCCGGCATCCCCACGGCCACCGTTGGATGCGCGCGAGTGAGGGTCTCCTCTCGGTGCCCTTCGCTTTCCCATCCGCCCCCTGTAGCGCCGTCCCGAGTGGACTCCGCTGGGCTGGAAGGTCGCCGGCGGCCTAACCCCGGCCATGCCGACGTGGCGTCATCATTAGCGGCTATTGAAGCCACTAACTAACCCATATGCTCACTGACACGTGGGCCCACGTCCTAATTAACCCTATTTTGTTTCTGTTTAGATTAATTTAAAACCCAACGGGACCCACACGCCAGAGTTGATTGTGCTAACGTGGTTGTTGAATAGGCCCACCCGTCTGTGACATTAGCCAGCTCTGTGACACTGACCAGTGCACCCCACACGTCAGGTTTGACCTGGACCGTGCTCCACTGACCTGTTGACCTCAGCCTGATGTCATGCTGATAACGTAAATGCTTTCTGGGATTTTAAATAAATTGGAAATGATTTATTTATTTCAGAAAATATCCAAAGATTCTAAAATTCATAGAAAATCAACCGCAGCTCCAAATGAAATAATTTATATATGAAAAATGATCAGAAAAATCCAAAGAATCTGAATATTGCATTTACATGCATGTTTGAACAAGTTAACCTCACTGAATAGGACAATTCATGATTATGGAATAAATGGTAATTAGTTTTGGAGTTGGAATTTGCTATAGGTTTGAATTCCACTTCAATGAATATGACTAACTGTTGCACTAGGTCAATTCAGTACTTTAATATGACATATCATTCATATGAATGTGCATTGCATTCATTGTGGTTCCTTTTGTGTTTGCCGGTGGTTGTTTCCTCTTAGTAGATGATGTTTCCGACGACGTGATCGATGACACCGATGAAGAGCTATACTATCTTCAGAAGTGCCAGGCAAGAAAAACCCCCTTGTTCATTCCGATATAATCCCACTCTCTCGCTCCTGCTTTCTTTTACTGCATTAGGAAAACACCGTTTTAACTGTTACATGCTGCGGTAGCTGAACCCCTTTCCTCTGCATCACCTATCATTGCCACAATAAATAGATGAAACCCACTAGCATGAGTAGGAGTTGTTTGAGCCCTGATGTGCCTACTCATTCATGCTTGTTTGTCATGCCTGCTACTGCCTAGAGTTGAGTCAGGTCTGATTCATCGGGGATGAATTAGAGGTGTGTGAACATGTCCTACTGTTGTGAGCTAAGTGTGTGAACACGATTTGGTAAAGGTATTGGTGAGAGGCCATGTAGGAGTACATGGTGTGTTGTCTCATTGAAGCCGTTCTTAGGAACCGAGTTCTGTGTTTGTGATCCATGAACAGTTACTGCCACAAATTGGGTTCCGGTAACTCGACCCCTCTCGACTTATTAATCAACATGATCTCTGTCCAGGAGTTGCAACTAGTTTCTGGTGTTTGTAGGTAGTGTTAGTAGTCTACCAAGTGGCACCCGATACAGGTGGGCTTGGGACAGACTAGGCACTGTGGCCGAGTATGCCAAGCGTCACCCGTTTGGTGGGTTGGAACCCTGTACACATCGTTTGGGGCCGTGAGCGACAACCCGGCCGGATCTCCTTGCGGATGGAACCTGAATAGGCGAGACGATAGACTTTGTGGTTAGTCAGGTCGTGGCCGACTCCCTCGCAAGGCTTCCGCTTGAAGGTCGCGGAGATACACGACGTGTACATGGTGGTAAGTGGGGAGAGCCTGTGTGAAGAAGTACACCCCTGGAGGGTTAACATCATCAATTCGAATAGCTGTGTCCATGGTAAAGGACTTCTGGGTGAAGGAAATATGCCCTAGAGGCAATAATAAAGTTATTATTTATTTCCTTATATCATGATAAATGTTTATTATTCATGCTAGAATTGTATTAACCGGAAACATAATACATGTGTGAATACATAGACAAACAGAGGGTCACTAGTATGCCTCTACTTGACTAGCTCGTTAGTCGAAGATGGTTATGTTTCCTAACCATGAACAAAAGAGTTGTTATTTGATTAACGGGATCACATCATTAGAAGAATGATGTGATTGACATGACCCATTCCAGTAGCTTAGCACCCGATCGTTTAGTATGTTGCTATTGCTTTCTTCATGACTTATACATGTTCCTATGACTATGAGATTATGCAACTCCCGTTTGCCGGAGGAACACTTTGTGTGCTACCAAACGTCACAACGTAACTGGGTGATTATAAAGGAGCTCTACAGGTGTCTCCAAAGGTACATGTTGGGTTGGCGTATTTCAAGATTAGGATTTGTCACTCCGATTGTCGGAGAGGTATCTCTGGGCCCTCTCGGTAATGCACATCACATAAGCCTTGCAAGCATTGCAACTAATGAGTTAGTTGTGAGATGATGTATTACGAAACGAGTAAAGAGACTTGCCGGTAACGAGATTGAACTAGGTATTAAGATACCGACGATCGAATCTCAGGCAAGTAACATACGGATGACAAAGGGAACAACGTATGTTGTTATGCGGTCTGACCGATAAAGATCTTCGTAGAATATGTGGGAGCCAATATGAGCATCCAGGTTCCGCTATTGGTTGTTGACTGGAGACGTGTCCCGGTCATGTCTACATTGTTCTCGAACCCGTAAGCTCCGCACGCTTAAGGTTTCAATGACAGTTATATTATGAGTTTATGAGTTTTGATGTACTGAAGGAGTTCGGAGTCCCGGATGAGATCGGGGACATGACGAGGAGTCTCGAAATGGTCGAGCCGTAAAGATCGATATATTGGACGACTATATTCGGACATCGGAAAGGTTCCGAGTGATTCGGGTATTTTTCAGAGTACCGAAGAGTTATGGGAATACGTATTGGGCCTTATTGGGCCATACAAGAAAGAAGAAAAAGGGCCTCAAGGGTGGCCGCACCCCTCCCCTTGGTCTGGTCCGAATTGAACTATGGAAGGGGGGCGCCCCCTTCCTTCCTTCTCCTTTTCCCTTCCTCTTTCCCTATTCCATATGGGAGGTGGAATCCTACTAGGACTAGGGAGTCCTAGTAGGACTCCACACTTGGCGCACCCCCTCCTAGGGCCGGCCTCCTCCTCCCTTGCTCCTTTATATACGGGGGCAGGGGGGCACCTCTAGACACACAAGTTGATCTTCCTGATCGTTCTCTTAGCCGTGTGCGGTGCCCCCCTCCACCATACTCCTTGATAATATTGTAGCGGTGCTTAGGCGAAGCCCTGCGACGGTAGAACATCAAGATCGTCACCACGCCGTCGTGCTGACGGAACTCTTCCCCGACACTTTGCTGGATCGGAGTCCGGGGATCATCATCGAGCTGAACGTGTGCTAGAACTCGGAGGTGCCGTAGTTTCGGTGCTTGATCGGTTGGGCCGTGAAGACGTACGACTACATCAACCACGTTGTGCTAACGCTTCCGTTGTCGATCTACAAGGGTACGTAGATCACACTCTCCCCTCTCGTTGAAATTACTACATTACCCAATAGTGGTATCAGAGTCAGGTTTTATGTGTTGATGTTATATGCACGAGTAGAACACAAGTGAGTTGTGGGCGATATAGGTCATACTGCTTACCATCATGTCACTTTGGTTCGGCGGTTTGTTGGACGAAGCGGCCCGGACCGACATTACGCGTACGCTTACGCGAGACCGGTTCTCCCGACATGCTTTGCACAAAGGTGGCTAGCGAGTGACAGTTTCTCCAACTTTAGTTGAACCGAGTGTGGCTACGCCCGGTCCTTGCGAAGGTTAAAACAGCACCAACTTGACAAACTATCGTTGTGGTTTTGATGCGTAGGTAAGATTGGTTCTTGCTTAAACCCGTAGCAGCCACGTAAAACTTGCAACAACAAAGTAGAGGACGTCTAACTTGTTTTTGCAGCGTATGTTGTGATGTGATATGGTCAAGACATGATGCTAAATTTTATTGTATGAGATGATCATGTTTTGTAACCAAGTTATTGGCAACTGGCAGGAGCCATATGGTTGTCGCTTTATTGTATGCAATGCAATCGTGCTGTAATGCTTTACTTTATCACTAAGCGGTAGCGATAGTCGTGGAAGCATAAGATTGGCGAGACGACAACGATGCTACGATGGTGATCAAGGTGTCGCACTGGTGACGATGGTGATCACGACTGTGCTTCGAAGATGGAGATCACAAGCACAAGATGATGATGGCCATATCATATCACTTATATTGATTGCATGTGATGTTTATCTTTTATGCATCTTATTTTGCTTTGATTGATGGTAGCATTATAAGATGATCTCTCACTAATTATCAAGAAGTGTTCTCCCTGAGTATGCATCGTTGCGAAAGTTCTTCGTGCTGAGACACCACGTGATGATCGGGTGTGATAGGCTCTACGTTCAAATACAACGGGTGCAAAACAGTTGCACACGCGGAATACTCAGGTTATACTTGACGAGCCAAGCATATACAGATATGGCCTCGGAACACGGAGACCGAAAGGTCGAGCATGAATCATATAGCAGATATGATCAACATAGCGATGTTCACCAATGAAACTACTCCATCTCACGTGATGATCGGACATGGTTTAGTTGATTTGGATCACGTAATCACTTAGAGGATTAGAGGGATGTCTATCTAAGTGGGAGTTCTTAAGTAATATGATTAATTGAACTTATATTTATCATGAACTTAGTCCTGGTAGTATTTTGCAAATTATGTTGTAGATCAATAGCTCGCGTTGTTACTTCCCTATGTTTATTTTGATATGTTCCTAGAGAAAATTGTGTTGAAATATGTTAGTAGCAATGATGCGGATTGGATCCGTGATCTGAGGTTTATCCTCATTGCTGCACAGAAGAATTATGTCCTTGATGCACCGCTAGGTGACGGACCTATTGCAGGAGCAGATGTAGACGTTATGAACGTTTGACTAGCTCAATATGATGACTACTTAATAGTTTAGTGCACCATGCTTAAACGGCTTAGAATCGGGACTTCAAAGACGTTTTGAACGTCATGGAGCATATGAGATGTTCCAGGAGTTGAAGTTAATATTTCAAGCAAATACCCGAGTTGAGAGATATGAAGTCTCCAACAAGTTCTACAGCCAAAAGATGGAGGAGAATCGCTCAACTAGTGAGCATGTGCTCAGATTGTCTGGGTACTACAATTGCTTGAATCAAGTGGGAGTTAATCTTCCAGATAAGATAGTGATTGACAGAATTCTCTAGTCACCATCACCAAGTTAGTAGAACTTCGTGATGAACTATAGTACGCAAGGGATGACGAAAACGACTCCCGAGCTTTTCATGATGATGAAATCGATGAAGGTAGAAATCAAGAAAGATCATCAAGTGTTGATGGTAGACAAGACCACTAGTTTCAATAAAAGGGCAAAGGGAAGAAGGGGAACTTCAAGAAGAACGGCAAGCAAGTTGCTGCTCAAGTGAAGAAGCCCAAGTCTAGTCCTAAGCCTGAGACTAAGTGCTTCTACTGCAAAGGGACTGGTCACTGGAAGCGGAACTGCCCCAAGTATTTGGCGGATAAGAAGGATGGCAAAGTGAACAAAGGTATATTTGATATACAGATTATTAATGTGTATTTTACTAGTGTTCGTAGCAACCCGTTGGTATTTGATACTGGTTTAGTTGCTAAGAGTAGTAACTCAAAATGGGAGTTGCAAAATAAACAGAAACTAGTAAAGGGTGAGGTGACGATGTGTGTTGGAAGTAGTTCCAAGATTGATATGATCATCATCGCACACTCCCTATACTTTCAGGATTAGTGTTGAAACTAAATAAGTGTTATTTGGGGTTTGCGTTGAGCATGAATATGATTTGATCATGTTTATTGCAATACAGTTATTCATTAAAGTCATAGAATAATTGTTGATCTGTTTACATGAATAAAACCTTCGATGGTCATACACCCAATGAAAATAGTTCGTTGGATCTCGATCGTAGTGTTACACATATTCATAATATTGAAGCCAAAAGATGCAAAGTTAATAATGATAGTGCAAATTATTTGTGGCACTGCCGTTTAGGTCATATCGGTGTAAACGCATGAAGAAACTCCATACTGATGGACTTTTGGAACCACTTGATTATGAATCACTTGGTACTTGCGAACCATGCCTCATGGGCAAGATGACTAAGACTCCGTTCTCCGGAACAATGGAGCGAGCAACAAACTTGATTGGAAATAATACATACTAATGTATGTGATCCAATGAGTGTTGAGGCTCGCGGCGGGCATCATTATTTTCTGATCTTCACAGATGATTTGAGCAGATATGAGTATATCTACTTAATGAAACACAAGTCTGAAATATTTGAAAAGTTCAAAGAATTTCAGAGTGAAGTGGAGAATCATCGTAACAAGAAAATAAAAGTTTCTACGATATGATCGCAGAGGTAAAATATTTGAGTTACGAGTTTGGCCTTCAGTTAAAACAATGTGAAATAGTTTCACTACTCACGCCACCTGGAACACCAGAGCATAATGGTGTGTCCGAACATCATAACCGTACTTTATTAGATATGGTGCGATCTATGATGTCTCTTACTGATTTACCGCTATCATTTTGGGGATACGCTCTAGAGACGGCCGCATTCACGTTAAATACGGCACCATCAAAATCCGTTGAGACGACGCCTTATGAACTGTGGTTTGGCAAGAAACCAAAGTTGTCGTTTCTGAAAGTTTGGGGCTGCGATGCTTATGTGAAAAAGCTTCAACCTGATAAGCTCAAACCCAAATCGGAGAAATGTGTCTTCATAGGATATCCAAAGGAAACTATTGGATACACCTTCTATCACAGATCCGAAGGCAAGACTTTTGTTGCTAAATTCGGAAACTTTCTGGAGAAGGAGTTTCTCTCGAAAGAAGTGAGTGGGAGGAAAGTAGAACTTGACAAGGTAACTGTACCTACTCCCTTATTGGAAAGTAGTACATCACAGAAACCTGTTTCTGTGACACCTACACCAATTAGTGAGGAAGCTAATGATAATGATCATGAAACTTTAGAACAAGATACTATTGAACCTCGTAGATCAACCAGAGTGAGATCCGCGCTAGAGTGGTACGGTAATCCTGTTCTGGAAGTCATGCTACTAGATCATGATGAACCTACGAACTATGAAGAAGCGATGGTGAGCCCAGATTCCGCAAAATGGCTTGAGGCCATGAAATCTGAGATGAGATCCATGTATGAGAACAAAGTATGGACTTTGATTGACTTGCCTAATGATCGGCGAGCCATTGAGATTAAATGGATCTTCAAGAGGAAGACGGACGCTGATAGTAGTGTTACTATCTACAAAGCTAGAATTGTCGCAAAAAGGTTTTCGACAAGTTCAAGGTGTTGACTATGATGAGAGTTTCTCACTCGTATCTATGCTTAAGTCTGTCCGAATCATGTTAGCAATTGCCGCATTTTATGAAATCCAGCAAATGGATGTCAAAACTGCATTCCTGAATGGATTTCTGGAAGAAGAGTTGTATATGATGCAGCCGGAAGGTTTTGTCGATCCAAAAGGAGCTAACAAAGTGTGCAAGCTCCAGCGATCCATTTATGGACTGGTGCAAGCCTCTCGGAGTTGGAATAAACGCTTTGATAGTATGATCAAAGCATATAGTTTTATACAGACTTGCGGTGAAGCCTGTATTTACAAGAAAGTGAGTGGGAGCACTACAGCATTTCTGATAAGTATATGTGAATGACATATTGTTGATCGGAAATAATGTAGAATTATTCTGCAAAGCATAAAGGAGTGTTTTTAAAGAAGTTTTTCAAAGAAATACCTCGGTGAAGCTGCTTACATATTAAGCATCAAAATCTATAGAGATAGATCGAGACGCTTGATAAGTTTTTTCCAATGAGTACATACCTTGACAATATTTTGAAGTAGTTCAAAAATGGAACAGTCAAAGAAAGAGTTCTTGGCTGTGTTACAAGGTATGAAATTTAGTAAGACTCAAAGCCCGACCACGGCAGAAGATAGAAAGAGAATGAAAGTCATTCCCTATGCCTCAGCCATAGGTTCTATAAAGTATGTCATGATGTGTACCAGATCTATTGTATACCCTACACTGTGTTAAGCAAGGGAGTACAATAGTGATCTAAGAGTAGATCACTGGACATTGGTCAAAATTATCCTTAGTCGAATAAGGAAATATTTCTCGATTATGGAGGTGACAAAAGGTTCGTCGTAAAAAGTTACGTCGATGCAAGTTTTGACACAGATCTGGATGACTCTAAGTCTCAATCTAGATACATATTGAAAGTGGGAGCAATTAGCTAGAGTAGCTCCGTGCAGAGCATTGTAGACATAGAATTTGCAAAATACTTACGGATCTGTATGTGACAGACCCGTTGACTAAAATTATCTCACAAGCAAAACATGATCACACCTTAGTACTCTTTGGATGTTAATCACATAAATGATGTGAACTAGATTATTGACTCTAGTAAACCCTTTGGGTATAGGTCACATGACGATGTGAACTATGGGTGTTAATCACACGGTGATGTGAACTCTTAGTGTTGAATCACATGGCGATGTGAACTAGATTATTGACTCTAGTGCTAGTGGGAGACTGAAGGAAATATGCCCTAGAGGCAATAATAAAGTTATTATTTATTTCCTTATATCATGATAAATGTTTATTCTTCATGCTAGAATTGTATTAACCGGAAACATAATACATGTGTGAATACATAGACAAACAGAGTGTCACTAGTATGCCTCTACTTGACTAGCTCGTTAATCGAAGATGGTTATGTTTCCTAACCATGAACAAAAGAGTTGTTATTTGATTAACGGGATCACATAATTAGAAGAATGATGTGATTGACATGACCCATTCCAGTAGCTTCGCACCCGATCGTTTAGTATGTTGCTATTGCTTTCTTCATGACTTATACATGTTCCTATGACTATGAGATTATGCAACTCCCGTTTGCTGGAGGAACACTTTGTGTGCTACCAAACGTCACAACATAACTGGGTGATTATAAAGGAGCTCTACAGGTGTCTCCAAAGGTACATGTTGGGTTGGCGTATTTCGAGATTAGGATTTATCACTCCGATTGTCGGAGAGGTATCTCTGGGCCTTCTCGGTAATGCACATCACATAAGCCTTGCAAGCATTGCAACTAATGAGTTAGTTGTGAGATGATGTATTACAGAACGAGTAAAGAGACTTGCCGGTAACGAGATTGAACTAGGTGTTAAGATACCGACGATCGAATCTCGGGCAAGTAACATACCGATGACAAAGGGAACAACGTATGTTGTTATGCGGTCTGACCGATAAAGATCTTCGTAGAATATGTGGGAGCCAATATGAGCATCCAGATTCCGCTATTGGTTATTGACTGGAGACGTGTCTCGGTCATGTCTACATTGTTCTCGAACCCGTAGGGTCCGCACGCTTAAGCTTTCAATGACACTTATATTATGAGTTTATGCGTTTTGATGTACCGAAGGAGTTCGGAGTCCCGGATGAGATCGGGGACATGATGAGGAGTCTCGAAATGGTCGAGCCGTAAAGATCGATATATTGGACGACTATATTCGGACATCGGAAAGGTTCCGAGTGATTCGGGTATTTTTCGGAGTACCGGAGAGTTACGGGAATACGTATTGGGCCTTATTGGGCCATACGGGAAAGAAGAAAAAGGGCCTCAAGGGTGGCCGCACCCCTCCCCTTTGTCTGGTCCGAATTGGACTAGGGAAGGGGGGCGCCCCCTTCCTTCCTTCTCCTTTTCCCTTCCTCTTTCCCTATGCCATATGGGAGGTGGAATCCTACTAGGACTAGGGAGTCTTAGTAGGACTCCACACTTGGCGCGCCCCCTCCTAGGGTCGGCCTCCTCCTGCCTTGCTCCTTTATATACGGGGGTAGGGGGCACCTGTAGACACACAAGTTGATCTTCATGATCGTTCTCTTAGCCGTGTGCGGTGCACCCCTCCACCATACTCCTCGATAATATTGTAGCGGTGCTTAGGCAAAGCCCTGCGATGGTAGAACATCAAGATCGTCACCACGCCGTCGTGCTGACGGAACTCTTCCCCGACACTTTGCTGGATCGGAGTCCGGGGATCGTCATCGAGCTGAACCTGTGCTAGAACTCGGAGGTGCCATAGTTTCGGTGCTTGATCGGTCGGGCTGTGAAGACGTACGACTACATCAACCACGTTGTGCTAACGCTTCCGTTGTCGGTCTACAAGGGTACGTAGATCACACTCTCCCCTCTCGTTGCTATGCATCACCATGATCTTGCGTGTGCGTAGGATTTTTTTGAAATTACTACGTTACCCAACACTGGGTTGCCTGTATAGTTCATAGACAAGTGAAAGTGGATACTCTGAAATGTGCAAGATAAGCATGAGTACTATGTTTGGCGTTCTCGTAGGGAGACGGGAGCGGGTCCATAGTGGAGTATTGATTTGGTAAATATGTGGACTCGTGTGCACCACCTCAAAAGAGCTAGCTTCAGTCGTAGTTCAGGATAGCCACTGAGTCAAAGCTGGCTTGCTGCTGTTAAACTCCACCACCACTTTGTTGACACTGATGCATATGTAGATAGTTCTAATGTAAGTCTTGCTGGGTACATCTGTACTCATGTTTGCTTAATTTATGTTTTGCAGAGAGACTTCAGTCTCGCTAGTAGTTCCGTCTGGACTTCGACGTTTAGCTTGATACCTCAGCTACGATCTTGTGCTTTGACTTGTATGCTCTGAATGTTGGGTCATGAGACCCATGTTTGTAATTTCTCAGTCCTTGGAGCCTATTGAATAAATACTTGAGTTGTAGAGTCATATTGTGATGCCATGTTGTATTTGCACATATCGATGTGTATGATTGAAATGCTTGGTATGTGTGGGATCCGACAACCTAGTTGTCTATCCTTGGTAGCCTCTCTTATGGGGAAATGTAGTCTAGTGCTTCCACTGAGCCATGGTAGTCTGCTACAGCCCGGTTTACCAGAGTCCTGCTAGCCCAGTTGCTACTGCTCCGAAACACTTAGACTAGCCGGCATGTGATCCACTTCGTTCCTGTGTCTGTCCCTCCGGGGAAATGTCTCGCAGTGACCTCCAGAGTCCTGCTAGCCTGCTACAGCCCGGTTTTTCGGAGTCTTGTTAGCCCAGTTGCTATAGCCCAGATTCACACGCTGATGACCGACACGTTCGATGTTGGTTCGTGTATGCCTGTTCCCGTAAGTTAGTGCCACTTTCGATTCACGACTAGTCATGTCGGCTCGGGTTCTTTGTCATATGGATGCTAGCGAAACTATCATATACGTGAGCCAAAAGGCGGAAACGGTCCCGAGCCAGGTAAGGTGGCACCCGTGGGAATACCGTGCGTGAGGCCGCAAAGTGATATGATGTGTTACATGCTAGATCGGTGTGGCTTAGGATCGGGGTCCTAAAAAGCTGTCAGGACCCCGATCCTAAGCCACACCGATCTAGCATGTAACACATCATATCACTTTGCGGCCTCACGCACAGTATTCCCACGGGTGCCACCTTACCTGGCCCGGGACCGTTTGTACCTTTTGGCTCACGTATATGATAATGTCGCTAGCATCCATATGACAGAGAACTCGGGCCGACATGATTAGTCGTGAACCCAAAGTGGCACTAACTTATAAGGACAGGCATACATGACCCAGCAACGAACGTGTCGGTCATCCGCGAGTGAATTCGGGCTGTAGCAGCTGGGCTAGCAAGACTCCGGGAATCCGGGCTGTAGCAGGCTAACAGGACCCCGAAAGTCACCGCGTGGCATTTCCCAAAGGGACAGACACAGGATTGAAGAAGGACACATGCCGGCCAGTCTAAGTGTTCCAGAGCAGTAGCAACTGGGCTAACACGACTCCGGTAAACCGGGCTGTAGCAGACTACCATGGCTTAGTGGAAGCACTAGACTATATTTCCCCATAAGAGAGGCTACCAAGGATAGACAACCAGGTTGTCGGATCCCACACATACCGAGCATTTCAATCATACACACAATATGCTCGATATGTGTAAATACAACATGGCATCACAACAAAACTCTACGACTCAAAGTATTATTCATTAGGCTCCAAGGAGCCAAGTATTACAAACATGGGTCTCATGACCCAACAAATAGAGCATACAAGCAACAACCGGAAGCATAAACATGTCTGAGTACAGACAACTACAAATGAAAAAGGCTGGAAGCCTGATTATCTACAAGACCGTTTGCGCCTTTTGGCTCACGTATATGATAGTGTCGCTAGCCTCCATATGACAGAGAACCCGGGCTGACATGACGAGTCGTAAACCCAAGGTGGCACTAACTTACAGGGACAGGCATACATGACCCAGCATCGAATGTGTCGGTCAACAGCGAGTGAATCCAGGCTGTAGCAGCTGGGCTAGCAGGACTCCGATAAACCGGGCTCTAGCAGGCTAACAGGACTCCGGTATACACCGCGTGACATTTCCCCGAAGGGACACACATGATCGAAGTAGGACACATGCCGGCCAGTCTAAGTGTTCCGGAGCAGTAGCAACTGGGCTAACAGGACTCCGGTAAACCGGGCTGTAGCAGACTACCATGGCTCAATGGAAGCACTAGACTACATTTCCCCATAAGAGAGGCTACGAAGGATAGACAACTAGGTTGTCGGATCCCACACATACTGAGCATTTCAATCATACACACAATATGCTCGATATGTGTAAATACAACATGGCATCACAACATAACTCTACGACTCAAAGTATTTATTCATAAGACACTGAAGAGTCCGATATTACAAACATGGGTCTCATGACCCAACATACAGAGCATACAAGCAACAAGCGGAAGCACAAACTTGTCTGAGTACAGACAACTACAAATGAAAAAGGCTGAGAAGCCTGACTATCTACAAGACTCTCCCAAGGGTACAAGATCGTAGCTGAGGTAACAAGCTAAACGTTGAAGTCCACACGGTACTACTAGTGAGAACGAAGTCTCTTTGCAAAACATAAATTAAGCAAACATGAGTACAAATGTACCCAACAAGACTTACATCAGAACTATCTACATATGCATCAGTATCAACAAAGGGGGTGGTGGAGTTTAACTGTAGCAAGCCAGCTTGACTCAGTGGCTATCCTATACTACGACTACAAGTAACTCTTTTGGGGTGGCGCACATGAGTCCACATATTCACCAATCAATACACCACTATGGATCCGCTCCCGTCTCCCTACGAGAAGGCCATCCATAGCACTCATGCTTATCTTGCACATTTTAGAGTATCCACTTTCACTTGTCTATGAACTGTACAGGCAACCCAGAAGTCCTTTACCGCGGACACGGCTATTCGAATAGATGATGTTAAACCTGTAGGGGTGTACTTCTTTACACACGCTCTCGCCACTTAACACCATGTACACGTCGTGTATCTCGGCAACCTTCAAGCGGAAGCCTGGCGAGGGAGTCGGCCACGACCTGACTAACCACACAAGTCTCTAGTCCAGGTTTATTGCCTATTCGGGTTCCATTTGCAAGGAGATCCGGCCGGGGTGTCACTCACGGCGCCAAACGATGTGTACAGGGTTCCAAGCCCACCAAATGGGCGACGCTTGGCATACCCGGCCCAGTGTGTCCCAAGCCCACCTGTACCGGGTGCCACTTGGTAGACTACTAACACTACCAACAAACACCAGAAACTAGTTGCAACTCCTGGACAGAGATCAGGTTGATTAATAAGCCGTGAGGGGTCGAGTTACCGGAACCCACTTTGTGGTAGTAACTGTTCATGAATCACAAACACAGAACTCAGTTCCTGAGGACAGTTTCAATGAGACAACCCACCATGTACTCCTACATGGCCTCTCACCGCTACCTTTACCAAACGTGTTCACACACTTAGCTCTTAACAGTAAGACATGTTCACCACATTTCAATTCATCCCTGATGAATCAGACCTGACTCAACTCTAAGCAGTAGCAGGCATGACAACAAGCATGAATGAGTAGGCACATCAGGGCTCAAACAACTCCTACTCATGCTAGTGGGTTTCATCTATTTACTGTGGCAATGACAGGTCATGCAGAGGAAAGGGGTTCAACTACCGCAGCATGTAGCAGTTGAATCGCTGTTGTCCTAATGCAGTAAAAGAGAGCAGGAGTGAGAGAGTTGGATTGTATCGGAATGAACAAGGGGTTTTTGCTTGCCTGACACTTCTGAAGATGATATAACTCTTCATCGGTGTCATTGATCTCATCGTCGAAACCACGTCTATCGAGAGGGACAACCACCGGCAAACAAGAGAGAACGCAATCAATGCAATGCACAATATGATGCATGATCATGACATGTCAATATGCTGTGATTTGAGCTAATGCAACTAGCAACAGGTTAAATGAGGTTGGATTGAATCCAAGATTCAAATTCAAACTCCATATGTGGAAATTCAAATGCCATTTACATGATTTGTCCTAAACAGTAGCTATAAGTTGTCCTAACATGCATGAAAGAGGTACAAATGGATAGATTGGATTTTTCTGATCATTTTTCATATATAATTTATCTTATTTGGAGTTATAGATAATTTTCTATGAATTTTGGAAGTTTTGGGCATTTTCTGGAATTTTTTGAATTATTTTAAATCTAGAAAATTATTAACTGCATGAGCATTGCGTCATTGTGACGTCAACAAGTCAACATGACCGGTCCAGGTCAAACCTGCATGCCACCTGTCATTGACACAGAGGCTAAACAATGATTTAATTAATTTTAACTAAGTTCATTAGGGCGCCTGGGCCTCCATGTTAGTGTCTAGCGTTAAACTAAACAGGGTGGTTAGTGGCTAATTAAGCCGGACATGTCAGCCCGCCGGAGTTAGTCGCCGATGACCTCTGGCCATAGCGGAAACACACCGGGAGGCCACGCGGGCGGCGGAGAAAGGCACCAAGAGGTAGCCCGTGCGCCCGTGCATCCAACGGAGACAGCAGCAGGTCGTGGGATGCCCGGAGTCGACTACGGTGAGCACTTGGGCGGCGGCCGGAGATCGGGCATCGGCGAAAACGACGCTACAGTGAACGGCAGGAGCAGTAGGTGGGGGTTTTGGGCTTCTGGCATTGCGCTGAGCACGGTGGTATGCTCAGACGCGACGTGTGTGAGATCTAGCCACAACGGCGACACGGCCGATGGCGACGGGTTCTCAGGATCGACAGAAGCGACGGCTACGCGGTGAAATCGAGCACGGGGAGAGAGAGGGGCGGAGTAGGAGATCATAGTGGAGAGGACGAGGAGATACCAATACTGTCAGGACCCCGATCCTAAGTCACACCGATCTAGCATGTAACACATCATATCACTTTGCGGCCTCACGCACGGTATTCCCACGGGTGCCACCTTACCTGGCCCGGGACCGTTTGCGCCTTTTAGCTCATGTATATGATAGTGTCGCTAGCATCCATATGATAGAGAACCCGGGCCGACATGACTAGTCGTGAATCCAAAGTGGTACTAACTTACGGGGACATGCATACATGAATCGGCATCGAGCATGTCGGTCAACAGCGTATGAATTTGGGTTGTAGCAACTGGGCCAACAGGACTCCGGGAACCCGGGCTATAGCAGGCTAGCAGGACTCTGGATGTCTCCGCGTGACATTTCCCCGTAGGGACAGACACATCAACGAAGTGAATCACATGCCGACCAGTCTAAGTGTTCTGAAGCAGTAGTGTTGGGCTAGCAGGACTCCGGTAAACCGGGCTGTAGCGGATACCAAGGCTCAGTGGAAGCACCAGACTACATTTCCCCATAAGCGAGGCTACCAAGGATAAACAACTAGATTGTCGGATCCCACACATACAAAGCATTTCAATAACAGACACACAATATGCTCGATATGTGCAAATACAACATGGCATCACAACAAAACTCTACGACTCAAAGTATTTATGCATTAGGCTTCGAGGAGTGAGATATTACAAACATGGGTCTCATGACCCAACATTCATAGAATACAAATCAAAGCACATGTGGAATCTTAACATGTCTGAGTACAAACATCTACAAATGAAAAAACCTGAGAAGCTTGACTATCTACCAGACCTTGTCGAGGGCACAAGATCGTAGCTGAGGTAACAAGCTAAACATCGAAGTCCATGCGGAACTACTAGTGAGACTGAAGTCTCTCTGCAAAAACATAAATTAAGCAAATGTGAGTACAAATGTACCCAGCAAGACTTACATCAGAACTATCTACATATGCATCGGTATCAACAAAAGGATGGTGGGGTTTAACTGCAGCATGCCAGCTTTGACTCAGTGGCTAACCTAAACTACTACTGCAAGTAACTCTTTGAGGTGGCGCACACGAGTCCACATATTCACCAATCAATACACCACTATGGATCCGCTCCCGTCTCCCTACGAGAGTGCCATCCATAGCACTCACGCTTATCTTGCACATTTTAGAGTATCCATACACACAATATGCTCGATATGTGTAAATAAAACATGGCATCACAACAAAACTCTATGACTCAAAGTATTTATTCATAAGACTCCGAAGAGTTAGATATTACAAACATGGGTCTCATGACCCAACATACAGAGCATACAAGCAACAAGCGGAAGCACAAACTTGTGTGAGTATAGACAACTACAAATGAAAAAGGCTGAGAAGCCTGACTATCTACAAGACCCTCCCAAGGGTACAAGATCGTATCTGAGGTAACAAGCTAAACATCGAAGTCCATGCGGTACTACTAGTGAGACTAAAGTCTCTCTGCAAAACATACATTAAGAAAACGTGAGTACAAATGTACCCAACAAGACTTACATCAGAACTATCTACATATGCATTAGTATCAACAAAGGGGGTGGTGGAGTTTAACTGCAGCAAGCCAGCTTGACTCAGTGGCTATCCTATAGTACGACTGCAAGTAGCTCTTTTGGGATGGCGCACACGAGTCCACATATTCACCAATCAATACACCACTATGGATCCGCTCCCGTCTCCCTACGAGAAGGCCATCCATAGCACTCACGCTTATCTTGCGCATTTTAGAGTATCCACTTTCACTTGTCTATGAACTGTATAGGCAACCCAGAAGTCCTTTACCGCAGACATGGCTATTCGAATAGATGATGTTAACCCTGCAGGGGTGTACTTATTCACAAACGCTCTCGCCACTTACCACCATGTACACATCGTGTATCTTGGCAACCTTCAAGTGGAAGCCTGGCGAGGGAGTCGGCCACGACCTGACTAACCACACAAGTCTCTCATCCAGGTTTATCGCCTATTCAGGTTCCATCCGCAAGGAGATCTGGCTGGGGTGTCGCTCATGGCCCCAAATGATGTGTATAGGGTTCCAAGCCCACCAAGCGGGCGGCGCTTGGCATACCCGACCACGGTGCCTAGTCTGTCCCAAGCTCACCTGTACCGGGTGCCACTTGGTAGACTACTAACACTACCCGAGGGAGTCCTGGATTAGGGGGTCCTCGGACAGCCGGACTATATCCTTTGGCAGGACTGTTAGGCTATGAAGATACAAGATTGAAAACTTCGTCCCATGTCCGGGTGGGACTCTCCTTTGCGTGGAAGGCAAGCTTGGCAATTCGGATATGTAGATCTCCTCCCTTCTAACCGACTCTATGTAACCCTACCCCCTCCGGTGTCTATATAAATTGGAGGGTTTAGTCCGTAGGACAACAACAATCATAATCATAGGCTAGCTTCTAGGGTTTAGCCTCTACGATCTCGTGGTAGATCAACTCTTGTAATACTCATATCATCAAGATCAATCAAGCAGGAAGTAGGGTATTACCTCCATCGAGAGGGCTCGAACCTGGGTAAACATTGTGTCCCCCGCCTCCGGTTACCATCCGCCTTCGACGCACAGTTCGGGACCCCCTACCCAAGATCCACTAGTTTTGACACCGACATTGGTGCTTTCATTGAGAGTTCCACTTTGACATCACATAAAGTCTTGATGGCTCCTTCGATCATCGGTAACGATGCGATCCAAGGTGAGGTTTTTCTCCATGGACAGATCTTCGTATTCGGCGGCTTCGTACTACGGGCTAACTCGGTTGGCCATCTGGAGCAGATCGAGAGCTACGCCCCTGGCCATCAGGTCAGGTTTGAAAGCTTGAACTATACCGCCGACATCCGCGGAGACTTGATCTTCGACGGATTTGAGCCCATGTCAGGTGCACCGCACAGTCACGACAAGCATGACTTAGCTCTGCCGTCGGACGGCGTTCGGGATGTCACGCGTGTGGCTACTCCGGCCCTCGATCTGGAGCAGATCGTGTCGTCCGAGGACGGGTAGATGGACCCCGCCACGGAGGCCGCACACTTAGCGGCGATAGAGCCGAATACTGACTTCACCTCCTATGAGACTTGTGTTATCGGACCCTTGGATTCGTCCCCGGCCACAGGCTCCGAACAGCCTGTGTCCATGCCTATCCAATCTGATTGGGCACCGATCATGGAGTTTACCTCCGCAGATATTTTTCTGCACTCGCCCTTGGGCGATGTGCAAGATTCATTGAGGTCTCTCTCCTTGTCAGGAGACCCTTGGCCGAACTATGTCCGGCTTGAGTGGGAAGCGAACGACAAAGAAATTCATTCCCCACCCACCACCCACTTAATAGCCACTGTTGACGACTTAACCGACATGCTTGATTTCGGCTCCGAAGACATCGACGGTATGGACCACGATGCAGGAGAAGAACAGGAACCACCGCCCACAGGGCGCTGGACAGCCGCCTCATCATATGATTTATATATGGTGGACACCCCCAAAGAAAGCGATGGCAATAAGGCAACGGAGGATAATCCCCCCGAGAAGCAATCTAAGCACCGACGTCATCGGCGCCGCTCTAAGCCCCGCCATAGCAAAAGCAGCGATACTGGCACAAGAGACAATAACGCTGCGGACAGTGCCGCAGACGAAGACAATCCCCTCCAGCCAGGCCTCGAGCGGGAGGATGGGCAAGCTATCCCTAAGGAACAGGCAGCAGACGGAGAATCAGAGGATGACAATTACATGCCTCTCTCCGAAGGTGAGGTGAGCCTCGGCGATGAAGAATCGTGCCTGAGGATCCCGCCGAACAGGAGCGCTCCAAGCGCCGACTTATAGCCACATCAAAAAGCCTGGAGAAAAAGCAACATCAGCTTCAAGCTGACCAAGATCTGCTAGCGGATAGAAGGACTGAGGTCCTGGCGGCCAAGGAGTATGAACTCGAGCGCCCAACCAAAAGTTACCCAAAGAGCAGGTTGCTACCCCAACTCGAGGAGGAAGCATAGAGCCTACACTACCAGCGTATGATGCGGCTGACCGGCCACCTCGTGGCCGAGACAAAGCGACATATCAGCCTGAAGTCCAGCCCGCACCCCGTCGCTAGTCAAACAAAAACACCAAGGCCCGGGGCTATACGCAGGACCTACGAGATGTATTGGAAAACAAAGCAGGACATACAAGATCGATCTACGGATCACGGGGGCGCGCCCCAACGCGTGACGACGACCGTCACGCTGGATATACTAAAAACAAATCTGGCCGGGCCGAATACAACAGACAAGACTCGTATGAACTGCGTCATGACATAGCTCGGCACAGAGTCGCCACACACCCCCTATGCTTCACCGACGAAGTAATGGATCACGAATTCCCAGAAGGGTTTAAACCCGTGAACATTGAATCATATGATGGTACAACAGACCCCGCGGTATGGATTGAAGATTTCCTCCTCCACATCCACATGGCCCGCGGTGACGATCTACATGCCATCAAGTACCTCCCACTAAAACTGAAAGGGCCGGCTTGGCATTGGCTGAATAGCTTGCCGGCAAACTCCATTGGCAGTTGGGAGAACTTGGAAGACGCATTCCTTGACAACTTCCAGCGCACTTATGTGCGACCACCGGATGCTGATGACTTGAGTCACGTAACCCAATAGCCTGGGGAATCAGCCAGGAAATTCTGGACTCAGTTCCTAACTAAAAATAACCAAATTGTTGACTGCCCGGATGTCGAGGCCTTAGCGGCATTTAAGCATAACATCCGCGATGAGTGGCTCGCCCGACACCTCGGCCAAGAGAAGCCGAAGTCCATGGCAGCCCTCACGACACTCATGACCCGCTTTTATGTGGGCGAGGACAGCTGGCTGGCTCACAACAACAACACATCAAGAAATCATGTCAATTCAGATGCCAAAGATAGCAACGGCAAGCCACGTCGCAACAGACACAAGTGCCGCAACAACGGCGACAACACCGAAGACACGACAGTCAACGCCGGATTTAGTGGCTCTAAATCCGGTCAGCGGAAAAAGTTGTTCAAAAGAAGCAATCCGGGCCCGTCCAGTTTGGACCGCATACTCGATCGCTCGTGTCAAATTCACGGCACCCCCGATAAACCATCCAACCACACCAACAGAGAATGCTGGGTGTTTAAATAGGCCGGCAAGTCGAATGCTGAAAACAAGGAAAAGGGGCTGCATAGCGACGATGAGGAGGAGCCCCGGCCGCCGAACACAGGAGGGCAGAAGAAATTTCCTTCCCAAGTGAAAACGGTGAACATGATATACACAACTCATATTCCCAAGCGAGAATGGAAGCATGCACTAAGGGCGTCTATGCGATGGAGCCAGTCGCCCCGAAGTTCAACCCATGGTCTTCTTGTCCGATCACTTTCGATCGCAGGGACCACCCTACTAGTATTCGTCATGGAGGTTCTGCCGCATTGGTCGTTGACCCCATCATTGACGGATTTCACCTCACTCGAGTCCTTATGGATGGTGGCAGCAGCCTGAACCTGCTCTATCAGGATATAGTGCGCAAAATGGGTATCGACCCCTCAAGGATCGAACACACAAAAACCACCTTTAAAGGTGTCATACCAGGTGTAGAGGCCTGTTGCACGGGCTCAATCACACTGGAAGTGGTCTTCGGATCTCCGGACAACTTCCGAAGCGAGGAATTTATGTTCGATATCGTCCCCTTCCACAGTGGCTATCACACACTGCTCGGACGAACCGCATTCCCAGATTCAATGCGGTACCGCAATATGCATACCTCAATCTCAAAATGCCAGGACCTCACGGGGTTATGACAGTTAATGGAAACACAGAACGCTCGCTCCGTACGGAGGAGCACACTGCGGCCCTCGCAGCAAAAGTACAAAACAACATTCTGAGGCAAAATGCCAATTCGACAATAAAGCCCCCAGACACCTTCAAGCGAGTCCGGAGTACCCTACAACAGGATCGCCCGACACGTCCAGAGCTCGCCTAGCAATTCGGCCTCCGTCCTAGTCCCAGTCAAGCGGCGAAATTTGCGCCACGCGTACATAACTACACACTCAAGATACCATGGGCATAGGCGGAGGCACGGCTATGGCACGGACCACAATGCGGCTCAACCGCTTCAGGACCCGTATATCTTTACCATTTTCTTCCTTTCAGGACCCTATTCTCTGAAGGCCCTCTCTGATAGCCTGATCATCGGACCCACCACGGGAAGGAAACACCAAGGAAGCAAGAAGCTTTGACGTACAAGGGAATCCCCAGGTGGTCTCTAATAACGATCGCTATACCTGTTTTACATACCCACACGCAGCCTGCCCTTGGATAGGACATGTCAAATAGTCCTATTTTTGCTTATTGCACTACTTGTATACATATGCTTTGACGTATCATTTAAATACCAATGTACAATGTTAGCTTATTATTGCATTCCTTCATCTTTTTTCCCTTTCTGCTTATTTACGACAAATTGCACCCGTACATTTTGGTACGCCCAGTGCGCCAGGGGCTTCAGTGTACCCCATAACACGGCATGAAAAGTCTGAACACTTTCGACAGAGCGGCACCCTGTACATATCGCATTATATGCATCAGCTTTGAATCATGTCTTGGGTCAATAGTTGGGTTTGCCCGGCTCCCATGTTTTGGTACCTTACGTTCCACTATATCGGCTAAGGTAGCACTAGGAGAACTACTACGATTGTGTCCCGATTCTTCCTGACGAGCACGTCAGTAGAGAAAGCCGAAAACTGACTGTCATGATGCGGTGAGAGCTGGTCGTTGTTCAAGAGGTCTCAAATCCTTAAAGATTTTTTCCGCTTCTGGCGAGGAGTCGGCCTTGTCCGATTTAGGCGTACATAGCGCACCAAGTTCGGCCTTCCGAATACTAGGGGCTTCGTCGAAATTTAAAATTGTAGACTTCTATGGCTAAGTGAGAGTGATAAAGCTTTATAGTCCGATTGCCTGGTTCGTTGTGCTGAACACCTCCTTTGAAGGACCCAAAACTGGGATAAAGAGTGGTTAGGTTTATCCTGAGCACCTCAGTACTAGTTACATGGGGGCAGAAGCCGACGACTGGCCACCTCTCAAATTTTATAAACAGCCGCACAGAAGGTAATATTTTAAATTAACAAGCGTTACATAGCGCACATGAACTCGTTCCACATTACAGGGTCACATGAGTACATTCATTCAAATATTACATCCTTAGCACATTCCTCTGCCACAAGGCGAGCACCCTTCAGGACACTGTCATAATACTTTTCGGGGTGGCGATGCTCCTTGCTCTCCGGCAGCCCCTCCTTCACCAGCTTTTCGGCGTCCATCTTCGCCCAGTGCACTTCCGCCCGGGCAAAAGCCCTGCGCGCACCCTCAATGCAGACGGACCGCTTTATGACTTCAAACCGTGGGCAGGCGTTCACAAGCCGCCTTACCAGGCCGAAATAGCTACCAGGCAGGGGCTCGCCAGGCCACATCTGGACTATGAGGCCCTTCATGGCCAGTTCGGCCGCCTTGTGAAGCTCGACCAGTTGCTTCAATTGGTCGCTCAAGGGCATTGGATGTTCGGTCCCAGTATACTAAGACCAGAACAACTTCTCCGTCAAGCTCCCTTCCTCGGCCCGGTAGAACTCCGCGGCATCCGACACACTGCTGGGTAGATCTGCGAACGCTCCTGGAGAGCTCCAAATTCGGGTAAGTAAAAGGAAAGTTTCCTTCACATGCTTGCTTTGCATAATGAATGCCTTACCCGCCGCTATCTTCTTGACCGCCTCAATTTCCTGGAGGGCCTTTTGGGCTTCGGCCTTGGCATTTTGTGCGTTCTCGAGGGCCTTCGCAAGCTCGGACCCTTGCGTCTTAGAGTCACGCTCCAAGGACTCGTACTTCTTGACAAACTCCTGGAGCTCTTGCTAGACCTCGCTGACTCGGGCCTCTTGCTTCTCGCGCTCGGCGTGCTCCTTGGCCGCTTTGCATTCGGCCTCGGACAGCGCCTTCTTCAGGGCCGCCACTTCGGTCGTGGCCCCTAGCAAAATTCATGATGATCCTGTGATCTAACAACCACTTTCCTTTTTATTTATCAATAAACAGATGAGGTATTACTTACCTTTGTTCTCTTCGAGCTGCCTCTTGGTAAGGTCGAGCTCTTCCTCGGACCGCTCAAGGTCCCGCTTCAGTGTGGAGACCTCCACCGTGCGAGTGGCAGCGGCCAGCAGTGAAGCCTTCTTATTCACACAGACATATTCTGATTAGACTCCCATGATTATTATTTGATCCTCTGTCCGGCCTTTCTTTGCGAACACCAAATAGAGAATCAGGGGCTACTGTCTATGCTGTAACATTTCCTCATAATTTGATTACTTACCTCAAAGCCTGTTATGAGGCTGGCACAGGCTTCAGTCAGTCCGCTTTTGGCGGACCGAACCTTCTTGACCACCGCACTCATGATAGTGCGGTGCTCTTCGTCAATGGAAGTGCCGCGAAGCGCTTCCAGCAAATTGTCCGATGCCTCTGGATGGACAGAGGCCATCGGCACAGACGGCTTGCCCCCCTTGGCGAGGGGTCGCCTGACAGAATCCGGAACCACTGGAGGTTCCAACGCAGTATTCAGCTGGGGGCTAGACTTGCTGCCCCCGGCATTAGAGCCCATGGGAGTCTTGCCCCTCGTGCGCCTAGCGTCCGGAATGTCGCCTTGGGGCGCCTCCGGAACTGTCTCCCCTTGGTTAAATACCCTTTGATACAACACCTCGACGTTGTCCGTAGGGCGGGGGGAGGAGGCGGTCGGGAGTGAATCACTGTTCATCTCCGACAGGCCCAAAGACTCATCCGAGGAGGATACGTCGATATGGGCTTTGGATGGGCTGCATGATCATGTTGGGCATGATAAGAAGCAATAAGATAAAACATACCAAGAACTATTATGGTATCCGGATACTTACGACTTTGTCAGGGGCTTGTCCCTGGGTAACCACTCCTCGTCGCTAAAAGCGGCCACCGTGGAGCAGTCCGGAAGGAGAGTCCTTCCCTTCTTGGACCCTTCGGCCTCCCCTGACAGGGTGGCCTTCCTTTTCTTGTCTCCCCCAGCTGGGGGGGGGGGATAACTTTCCTCTTCCTCCTCCTCGTTTTCATGGGAGGAGGGCACCTCGGTATTATCGGACGATGAGTCTGATATGACCTTGCGTCGGAGACCTTTCCTGGTCCCCGTGGCCTTCTTCTTGGCCTTCTTCTCTGGTGCCTCATAGGGCGCCAAAACCAGCATCTCCGTTAAGAGAGCCCTTGCTAGATCTTCGGCAGTGGGGCCGAACAATCGATCTGCTCCGCTGTCGCGACCCAGTCCTGTTAAATGGCTTGGAGGCTTAGATCCCCCACATGATTATACTGGGGAAAGAAACATCTTACGAGATATAAGGAGCTCACCGGATTTGTAGGGCGCTTTGCGCTGAGTCCGCGATCCTCGGTAAGGGGAGGAGGTACCTCGGCGGACTTGAACAACACCTTCCAGATGTCCTAGTGCGTCGTGTCGAAGAGCTCTCGCAGCGTGTGGTGCTTAGCCGGGTCGAACTCCCACATATTGAATGCCCGTCTTTGACACGGGAGGATCCGGTGGAAGAGCATGACCTGGACCATGTTGACAAGCTTGATTTTCTTGCTTATCATGTTTTTAACACAGTTCCGGAGTCTAGTCAGCTCCACTGATGAACCCCAGGTAGGCCCTTCTCTTTCCAGGAGGTGAGCTGCATGGGGATGCCGGATCGAAATTCGGGGGCCGCCACCCAGTTGGTGTCACGCGGCTCGGTGATGTAGAACCACCCCGATTGCCACCCCTTCACGGTCTCCACACAGGAGCCTTCGAGCCAGGTGATGTTGGGCATTTTTCCCACCATGGCACCTCCGCACTCCGCTTGCTAGCCGACCACCACCTTCGGTTTAATGTTGAAGGTATTCAGCCGCAGGCCAAAGTGGGGCTTGATGCGGAGGAAGGCCTCGCACACGATGATAAACGCCGAGATGTTGAGGATGAAATTGGGGGCAAGATCGTGGAAGTCCAGCCCGTAGTAGAACATGAGCCCACGGACAAATGGGTGGAGGGGAAATCCCAGCCCGCGGACAAAATGGGTAAGGAATACAACCCTTTCATGGGGTTGGGGGTAGGGATGATCTGCCCCGCGTCTGGGAGCCGGTGCACGATATCTGCGGCTAGGTCTCCGGCTTCTCGGAGCTTCGTAATGTTCTCCTCCGTAACATATGAGACCATCCACTTGCCTCCCACTCCAGACATGTTTGTAGTGGTTTTGCGAAGAAAATGTGAACTTGGGCGCTGGAGCTCGAGTGCGCGAGAATGGATGGGCAGGGAAGAAGAAGGCATGGGTGAAAAGGAGAAGTCCTTGTCCCTTTATAAGGGCGGAAGAAACTATGCGCCTCCCCACCTGCCTGGTAAACTCGCTTATTCCCCAAGCGCCGTGATTGATGGCGTGGCTGGGTTACCCACACCCGTATTGATGAGAATCCCGTAATAAGGGGACACGATCTCTGCTTCGACAAGACATGCCAAGAAAACCGCCTCGCAATATGTGCAATAGCTGGTTGAGAAAAATGGTTCGAACAATGACCGGGCCATGGCGTGATGTCACGCTATGAAATTTGTCAGTAGATTAGATTTGTGGGGTATTGTACTCTCTACGGTGGTATGTGGAATTTGTTTTGCAGAGCCGGACAAGATCCTTGTGTTCGAAATCTTCTATGGAGTATTCGGAGGAAGAAGCCGCCTTGCAATGCCAAAGACAATCTGTGCGCCAGACTCGTCATCATTGAAGCCTGGTTCAGGGGCTACTGAGGGAGTCCTAGATTAGGGGGTCCCCAGACAGCCGGATGTAGGATCGAAAGTATGTCTAGAGGGGGGTGATTAGACTACTTAATCAAATAAAAATCTAGCCTTTTCCCAATTTTAGTTCTTGGCATATTTTAGCTATCTTAGCACAAGTCAAGCAATCTCCACATAATTCAAGCAAGCATGCAAAAGAGTATATGAGCAGCGGAAAGTAAAGCATGCAACTTGCAAGAATGTAAAGGGAATGGTTTGGAGGATTCAAACGCAATTGGAGACACGGATGTTTTTGTCGTGGTTCCGATAGGTGGTGCTATCGTACATCCACGTTGATGGAGACTTCAACCCACGGAGGGTAATGGTTGCGCGAGTCCACGGAGGGCTCCACCCACGAAGGGTCCATGAAGAAGCAACCATGTCTATTCCATCACGGCCGTCGCCCACGAAGGACTTGCCTCACTAGCGGTAGATCTTCACGAAGTAGGCGATCTCCTTGCCCTTACAAACTCCTTGGTTCAACTCCACAATCTTGTCGGAGGATCCCAAGTGACACCTAGCCAATCTAGGAGACACCACTCTCCAAGAAGTAACAAATGGTGTGTTGATGATGAACTCCTTGCTCTTGTGCTTCAAATGATAGTCTCCCCAACACTCAACTCTCTCTCACAGGATTTGGATTTGGTGGAAAGAAGATTTGAGTGGAAAGCAACTTGGGGAAGGCTAGAGATCAAGATTCATATGGTTGGAATGGAATATCTTGACCTCAACACAAGTGTAGGTGGTTCTCTCTCAGAAAATGTGTATTGGAAGTGTAGGTATGTTCTGATGGCTCTCTCCTCGAATGAAGAGTGGGTGGAGGAGTATATATAGCCTCCACACAAAATTTAACCGTTACACACAATTTGCCAAACTCGGTGGGACCGAATGGTTAAACTCGGTCGGACCGATTCAGCAAACCTAATGACCGTTAGGATTTTCGGTGGGATTGAGATGCAACTCAGTAGGACCGATATGGTTAGGGTTAGGGCATAACGTAATCTCGGTGTGATCGATTACACAAACTTGGTGGGACCAATTTTGGTAATAAGCTAACCAGAGAGTTGGTCGGGTAAACTCGGTGGGACCGATTCGCTCATCTCGGTGAGACCGAAGTGTTACAAAAGGGAAACAGAGAGTTTACATTGCAATCTCGGTGGGACCGATCGCTCATCTCGGTAACACCGAAACGTTACGAAGGGAAACAGAGAGATTACAATCCCATCTCGGTGAGACCGAGATCCCTATCGGTGAGACCGATTTGCCTAGGGTTTGTGGCAGTGGCTATGACATTTGAAACTCGGTGGCGCCGGATAGAAAGAATCGGTGGGCCCGAGTTTGACTTTTGGTTTAGGTCATATGTGGATGTGGGAAGGTAGTTGAGGATTTTGGAGCATATCACTAAGCATTTTGAGCAAGCAAGCCATTAAGCAACACCTCATCCCTCCTTGATAGTATTGGCTTTTCCTATAGACTCAATATGATCTTGGATCACTAAAATATAAAATGTAGAGTTTGAGCTTCAAGCTTGAGCCAAACTTTTTGTCCTTAGAATTTTGAGGGATCCACTTTCCTCATCCATGCCATGCCATTCATTGAGCTTTTCTTGAAATATTAATCTTGGAATAATGTTAGCTCAATGAGCTATATTTTGTTAGGAATTACCAAAACCACCCAGGGATAGTTTCACTTTCAATCTCCCCCTTTTTGGTAATTGATGACAACATATAGATCAAAGCTTCGACAAATGATAATAAGAGTGAAAGATATTGTCGCTTTGAGAAGTATGTGAAAAGCAAGAGCTCCCCCTAAATTTGTGCATATCTTAAGATTTTCTTTGGACTGCAAATGCACAATGAGTTAGGATCATGTGTTACTCTTCCATGTCACATACATCTTGGTGGAGCGCTCAAAATGATAAGAATGAATACATGCACTCATCACCTAGCAAGGTGAATGATCATATAAGGATAAGTAAGATAATATCATCTAACAAGCATAAGTGTAGCTTATGATCAACCACATGATCATCAATGTCTCACAGATAATAGCATAGTATCTCAAGCAATCAAAAGACAGACAAAGTTCAACCACCAAAGCAAGAGAGAATAGAAAGCAACGCTCTCTCTCGAAGCCTATGATCTATACATTCCCCCCCCCCCTTTGGCAACAAGTTACCAAAAAGTTCATAAAAATGCATAGCACTAGAACGTCTCTCAAGCTTGGTCTTCAGGTGGTGGTGTCCGGAGAACGCCAAGGACGAAGGCTTCAGTCGATGTGGATGGAGCTGATGGAGTTGGTGCTGGAGCTGGTTGCGCTGGAGCTGTAGCTGGTGCAGATGAAGTGACTCTAGTGTCTGGAACAGGCACTGCAGCAGACCTCTGAGCTCTAGGCACTCTGGCAAATGCATCAGTGGTTGTCTTGCCCTTCCTCTCCTGCATATCATCTTGAAGTTGCTCCACAACAGACTGAATCTCAGTTACCTTCACATCCAAGTCATAGAATTTTTGCTCCGCGATTCTTTCCAAGCTCTCCTGGTTTTCAGTTAGGGTGGCTAGTCCCTTCTCAATCCTCAGAGTGGATGCAATCAGGTAGCCAAGCTGATCTTGCTTGCTTTTCAAAAAGTACTCAGATGCCTCCTCTTGAGTTGGCATCTTGGCAGCCTTCTCTTTCATTGCTTTCTCCTTCTCTTGAGCTTGTACTGATGATGGTTCATTCTCATTCATCACAACTTGATTGTCCTCAAAGTCAGGATAGATAGGCAAGTGTTCCTTATCCAACAGGTATGTGCATGTTCCCATCTTTGAGTTTATCAACTCCTGGATCTGTGGGGCATATCCACAACTTCTTTTCTGGTCAGCTGCAGTCCTCTTGATAGTCTCAACTATAAGGCTCATGACCTTGAACTTCTGTGGCACATCAAATATATGTAGCACGTTAATTGCATGGCCTCTGATCATTCTGTGATCACCAGACTTGGGCAAGAGAGTGTGCCTAAGGATCCAATTGATTGTAGGCAGCCCTGACAGCAAGTGTTTTACTGACCCAAACTGGTGAGTCTCAAGATCATCTTCAGGAATCTCCTTGTACATGTTTGCCACAGAGTTGTGATCCATCTTCTTCTTGGCATAGACATCCAAGTCATCTTCTTCTTCCTTAGGAGAATTGATCAAATTTTCCCATTCCTCAATAGTTGAGTGGTACCTTGTACCTTCAGACATCCATACTATCCTACCATCTGGATAGAAGTGTGCTGTGGAGTAGAATTGCATTATGAGCTCCTCATTCCACTTTGTGAGCTTCTACCCAACAAAGTCTGCAACTCCACAAGCACTGAAGCTGTCAAACACACCAGGATAGTGTTCCTCATTTTCCTTGATATACTTCCAGTCGACCCACCTAATTTCACACACTATAGGCTTCTTGTCCAACAAGATTGTCTCATAGAAGTCCTGCTGTTCCTTTGTGTGGAACCTGTAATCAACAGCAGTCCTTCTCCTGGTGGCATATGGATCTGACTCTCTCCATAGCCTCAACCCTGAGTCTCTCCTGATCTTCATGTTCTCATCCACAGGATGAGCATCATTGTGGTCTATAATCTTGGGTTTGAGCTTCCTCAGGACTTGTCCTTCATCATCTTCATCAGCAGCAACTTCAGGCACTGGGGCCTTGTTCTTCTCAGCAGCTGGTATACTCCTGGTATTCCTCTTAGGTGCACTCTTAGGCTTGGGGGCTGCTTTGGGTGCTTCTTTGGGCTTTGATGAAGCAGCCCCTGTCCTGATAGCATCACCCATAAGCTTCTGGGCCTTAGGTGCTAGTGCATCAACCTCTTCTTCCTCTTCCTCTTCAGAATCTCTCATGATTGAGGATCTCCCAAGCACTCTAGCAGTGGTCTTTTTGATCCTCTCCTTCCTCTTCTTCCCTTCTGCAGCAGCCTCTTTGGGTTCAGATCCCAAAGGGACTTGAGTAGATGCTCTGGCCTTAGACATTGGAATTCTCTTTGCAGGAACCTTTTGTTGGAAATATGCCCTAGAGGCAATAATAAATTGGTTATTATTATATTTCCTTGTTCATGATAATCGTTTATTATCCATGCTTGAATTGTATTGATAGGAAACTCAGATACATGTGTGGATACATAGACAACACCATGTCCCTAGTAAGCCTCTAGTTGACTAGCTCGTTGATCAATAGATGGTTACGGTTTCCTGACCATGGACATTGGATGTCGTTGATAACGGGATCACATCATTAGGAGAATGATGTGATGAACAAGACCCAATCCTAAGCCTAGCACAAGATCGTGTAGTTCGTTTGCTAAAGCTTTTCTAATGTCAAGTATCATTTCCTTAGACCATGAGATTGTGCAACTCCCGGATACTGTAGGAGTGCTTTCGGTGTGCCAAACGTCACAACGTAACTGGATGGCTATAAAGGTACACTACAGGTATCTCCGAAAGTATTTGTTGGGTTGGCACGAATCGAGACTGGGATTTGTCACTCCATGTAACGGAGAGGTATCTCTGGGACCACTCGGTAGGACATCATCATAATGTGCACAATGTGATCAAGGAGTTGATCACGGGATGATGTGTTACGGAATGAGTAAAGAGACTTGCCGGCAACGAGATTGAACAAGGTATCGGGATACCGACGATCGAATCTCGGGCAAGTATCGTACCGATGGACAAAGGGAATTGTATACGAGATTGCTTGAATCCTCGACATCGTGGTTCATCCGATGAGATCATCGTGGAGCATGTGGGAACCAACATGGGTATCCAGATCCCGCTGTTGGTTATTGACCAGAGAGTTGTCTCGGCCATGTCTGCATGACTCCCAAACCCGTAGGGTCTACACACTTAAGGTTCGATGACGCTAGGGTTATACGGAATAGATATATGTGGTTACCGAATGTTGTTCGGAGTCCCGGATGAGATCCCGGACGTCATGAGGAGTTCCGGAATGGTCCGGAGGTAAAGATTTATATGTGGGAAGTCCTGTTTTGGTCGCCGGAAAAGTTTCGGGTTTTATCGGTAATGTACCGGGACCACCGGGAGGGTCCCGGTGGTCCACCAAGTGGGGCCACCAACCCCGGAGGGCTGCATGGGCCAAGTGTGGGAGGGGACCAGCCCCAGGTGGGCTGGTGCGCCCCCCCCACCAAGGCCCAAGGCGCAAGGGAGAGTGGAAGGGGGCAAACCCTAGGCTCAGATGGGCCTAAGGCCCACCTAGTGGTGCGCCCCCTCTCTCCCCCCTTGGCCGCCCCCCTAGATGGTATCTAGGGCTGGCCGCCACCCCTAGGGGTGGAAACCTAGGTGGGGGCGCAGCCCCTCCCCCCCCTATATATACTTGAGGTTTTGGGCAGCCCAACACACGATTCAATCTCCCTGTTGGCGCAGCCCTACCCCTCTTCCTCCTCGTCTCTCGTAGTGCTTGGCGAAGCCCTGCTGGAGTCCCACGCTCCTCCACCACCACCACGCCGTCGTGCTACTGCTGGATGGAGTCTTCCCCAACCTCTCCTTCTCCCCTTGCTGGATCAAGGCGTAGGAGACGTCACCGGGCTGTACGTGTGTTGAACACGGAGGTGCCGTCCGTTCGGCACTAGGATCATCGGTGATTTGGATCACGACGAGTACGACTCCATCAACCCCGTTCACTTGAACGCTTCCGCTTAGCAATCTACAAGGGTATGTAGATGCACTCTACTTCCCTTCGTTGCTAGATTACTCCATAGATTGATCTTGGTGATGCGTAGAAACTTTTGAATTTCTGCTACGTTCCCCAACAGTGGCATCATGAGCTAGGTCTATACGTAGTTTCTATGCATGAGTAGAATACAAGTTGTTGTGGGCATCGATTTTGTCAATTTACTTGCCGTTACTAGTCTTATCTTGATTCGGTGGCATCATGGGATGAAGCGGCCCGGACCGACCTTACACGTACTCTTACGTGAGACTGGTTCCACCGACTGACTTGCACTAGTTGCATAAGGTGGCTAGCGGGTGTCTGTCTCTCCCACTTTAGTTGGATCGGATTCGATGAAAAGGGTCCTTATGAAGGGTAAATAGAAATTGGCATATCACGTTGTGGTTTTCACGTAGGTAAGAAACGTTCTTGCTAGAAACCTATAGTAGCCACGTAAAAAAAACTTGCAACAACAATTAGAGGACGTCTAACTTGTTTTTGCAGCATATGCCTTGTGATGTGATATGGCCAAAAGGATGTGATGAATGATATATGTGATGTATGAGATTGATCATGTTTTTGTAATAGGAATCACGACTTGCATGTCGATGAGTATGACAACCGGCAGGAGCCATAGGAGTTGTCTTAATTTATTTATGACCTGCGTGTCAACATAAACATCATGTAATTACTTTACTTTATTGCTAAAGCATTAGCCATAGTAGTAGAAGTAATAGATGACGTGACAACTTCAAGAAGACACGATGATGGAGATCATGATGATGGAGATCATGGTGTCATGCCGGTGACAACGATGATCATGGAGCCCCGAAGATGGAGATCAAAAGGAGCAAAATGATATTGGCCATATCATGTCACTATTTGATTGCATGTGATGTTTATCATGTTTTACATCTTATTTGCTTAGAACGACGGTAGCTTAAATAAGATGATCCCTCATAATAATTTCAAGAAAGTGTCCCCCCTAACTATGCACCATTGCGAAGGTTCGTTGTTTCGAAGCACCACGTCATGATCGGGTGTGATAGATTCTAACGTTTGAATACAACGGGTGTTGACGAGCCTAGCATGTACAGACATGGCCTTGGGACACATGCGAAACACTTAGGTTGACTTGACGAGCCTAGCATGTACAGACATGGCCTCGGAACACGGAAGACCGAAAGGTCAAGCATGAGTCGTATAGAAGATACGATCAACATGAAGATGTTCACCGATGTTGACTAGTCCGTCTCACGTGACGATCGGACACGGCCTAGTTGACTCGGATCATGTTTCACTTAGATGACGGGAGGGATGTCTATCTGAGTGGGAGTTCATTAAATAATTTGATTAGATGAACTCAATTATCATGAACATAGTCTAAATTGTCTTTGCAAATATGTTGTGGATAAATATCTCACGTTGTAGCTCCCTGTTTCAAATACGTTCTTAGAGAAAGATTAAGTTGAAAGATATTGTAAGCATTGATGCGGACTAGGTCCATAGTCCGAGGAGTGTCCTCACTGCTACACAGAAGGCTTACGTCTTCGATGCACCGCTCGATGTGCAAACCCCTACAACGTCGTCTATGGATGTTGTGAACACCTGACAGACACGTCCTGATGACTACTTGATAGTTTAGTGCACCATACTTTACGGCTTAGAATCGGGATTCCAATGACGTTTTGAACACCATAGAACATATGAGATGTTCCAAGAGCTGAAATTGGGATTTCAGGCTCATGCCCGTGTTGAGAGGTGTGAGACCTCTGACAAGTTCTTTTGCCAACAAGATGGAGGAGAATATCTCAGCTAATGAGCATGTGCTCAGAATGACTGGGTGCTACAATCACTTAAATCAAGTGGGAGTTAAACTTCCAGATAAGATAGTGATTGATAGAGTTCTCTAGCCACTATCACTAAGCTACTAGATCTTCGTGATGAACTATGACATGCAAGGGATGGAGTTGATCCCGGAGCTGTTCGCGGTGCTTAAGACCGCAAAAGGTAGAAATCAAAGGAGGAGCATCAAATGTTGATGGTTTAACAAGACCACTGGTTTCAAGAAGGGCAAGGGCTAGAAGGGAAACTTCATGGATGGTAAACCAGTTGCCGCTCCAGTGAAGGAACCCAAGGTTGAACCCAAACCCGAGACTGAGTGCTTCTATTGTAAGGGGAACGGTCACTGGTAGCGGAATTACCCTAAATGCATGGTGGATAAGAAGGCTGGCAACTTCAACAAAGTATATACGTGTTATTAATGTGTACCTCACTAGTACTCCTGGTAGCACCTGGGTATTGGATACCGGTTTAGTTGCTATTATTGGTGACTTGAAGCAAAAGCTACGGACTAAACGGAGACTGGCTGAGGGCGGGGTGACGATGTGTGTTGGAAGTGTTTCGAAAGTTGATAAGATCACCATCGCACGCTCCATCTGCCTTCGGGATTAGTATTGAACCTAGATAACTGTTGTCAAGTGTCTACGTTGAGCATGAATATGATTAGATCATGTTCAATGCAATACGGTCATTCATTTAAGCTAGAGAATAATGGTTATTCTGTTTACATGAATGATACCTTTCATGGTCATGCACCCTATCTGAATGGTTCATTGAATCTCGGTCGTGGTAATACACATGTTCACGCCAAAAGATGTAGAGTTAATAATGATAGTGCCACTTTCTTGTGGCACTGCCGCTTAGGTCATATTGGCGTAAGATGCATGAAGAAACTCCATATCGATGGATGTTTGGAGTCACTTGATTTTGAATCGCTTGACATATGCGAGCCATGCCTCATGGGCAGGATGACTAAGACCCCATTTTCAGGTACAATGAAACGGGCAAGTGACTTGTTGGAAATCATGCATGTTGATGTGTGTGATCCAATGAGAATTGAAGCGTGCGATGGATATCGCTATTTTCTCATCTTCACTGACGATTTGAGTAGATATAGGTATATTTACTTAATGAAGCACAAGTCTGAAACGTTTGAAAAGTTCAAGCGATTTCAGAGTGAAGTTAAGAATCATCATAAAAATAAGATCATGTTCATACAATCTGATCAAAAGGGGATTTTCTAAGTTATGAGTTTGGCAATCACTTAAGACATTGTGGAATTGTTTCACAGTTGAAGCCACCTGGAACACCACTAGGTTATGGTGTGTAATCAAACCCTATGAGATATGGTGCGATCTATGATGTCTCTTACTGATCTACCATTTTCATTTTGAGGATATGCGTTAAAGACAGCTGCATTCACTTTAGATTGGACACCATCTAAGCCTGTTGAGACGACGTCGTATGAACATTGGTTTGGCAAGAAACCAAAGTTGTTGTTTCTTAATGTTTGGGGCTGCAATGCTTAAGGCTTCAGCTGGAGAAGCTCGAACCCAAAGCAGACAAACACATCTTCATAGAATACCCAAAGGTGACAGTCGGGTATACCTTCTATCTCAGATCCGAGGGCAAAAAATTGTTTGTCGCTAAGAACGGGTCCTTTCTCGAGAAGGAGTTTCTCTCGAAAGAATTGAGTGGGAGGAAGATAGAACTTGATGAGGTTGTCGAACCTTTATTTCAACAGAAAGTGATGCAACACAGAAAGATGTTTTCTGTGGCGCCCACATCTGTTGAATAGGAAGTTAATGATAGTGATCATGAAGCTTCGGATCAATTTGCTATCGAACCTCGTGGGTCGACAAGGATATGTGCTACTCCTGAGTGGTGCGGTGATCCTGTCTTGGATATTATGTTGTTAAGACAACAATGAACCTACAAGCTATGGAGAAGCGATGGTGGGCCCGTATTCCGACAAATGGTTAGAAGCCATGAAATCCGAGATAGGATCCATATATCAGAACAAAGTATGGACTTTGGTGGACTTGCCCGATGATCGGGAAGCCATTGAGATAAATGGATCTTTAAGAAGAAGACGGACGTGGGCGGTAATGTTACCATCTATGAAGCTCGACTTGTGGAAAAAGAGTTTTTTCACAAGTTCAAGGAGTTGACTACGATGAGAATTTCTCACCCGTAGCGATGCTTAAGTCCGTCAAAATCATGTTAGCACTAGCTGTATTTTTAGATTATGAAATCTTACAGATGGATGTCAAAACAAGTTTTCTTACCAAGTTTTCGTAAGAAAAGTTGTATGTGATACAATAAAAGGTTTTGTCGATCCTAAGGATGCTAAAAGGTATGTTGGCTCCAGCAATCCTTCTATGGACTAGAACAAGCATCTCGGAATCGGAATATATGTTTTGATGGAGTGATCAAAGCTTTTAGGTTTATACAATGTTTGCTAGAAACTTGTATTTACAAGAAAGTGAGTGGGAGCACTACAACATTTCTGATAAGTATATGTGGATGACATATTGTAGATCCGAAATGATGTAGAATTTCTGGAATGCATAAACGGTTGTTTGAAGAGTGATTTTCAAAGGAAGACCTGGATAAAGCTGCTTACATATTGGGCATCAAGATCTATAGAAATAGATCAAGACACCTGATGATACTTTCAAAGAACGCACACCTTGACATGTTTTTGAAGGAGTTCAAAATAGATCAGTCAAGGAAGGGGTTCTTACCTGATTTGTAAGGTGTGAAGTTGAGTAAGACTCAAAGCTTGACCACGACATAAGAAAGAGAAAGGACGAAGGTCGTCCCCTATGCTTTTGTCATAGGATCTATACGGCATGCCATGCTAAAGTACCGCACCTGATGTGTGCCTTGCCACATGTCTAGCAAGAGGGTACAAAGGTGATCTAGGAGTAGCTCACCAGATAGCGGTCAAAATTATCCTTAGAGTAATAAGGAAATGTTTCTCGGTTATGGAGGTGATAAAGAGTTCGACGTAAAGAGTTACGTCGATGCAAGCTTAACACCTATCCGGATAGCTCTGAGTAGAGATACCGGATACGTATAATGGAGTAACAATTTGGAATAGCTCCAAGTGGAACGTGGTAGCAGCATCTACGATATGACATAAAGTTTTGCGAAATACATAGGGATCTAAATATGGCAAGACCCGTTGACTACAACCTCTCTCACAAGCATAACATGATCAAACCCAGAACTCTTGGAGTGTTAATCACATAGTGATGTGAACTAGATCATTGAGTCTAGTAGACTCTTGGATGTTGGTCACATGGCGATGTGACCTGTGAGTGTTAATCACATGGCGATGTGAACTAGATTATTGACTCTAGTGCAAGTGGGAGACTGTTGGAAATATGCCCTAGAGGCAATAATAAATTGGTTATTATTATATTTCCTTGTTCATGATAATCGTTTATTATCCATGCTAGAATTGTATTGATAGGAAACTCAGATACATGTGTGGATACATAGACAACACCATGTCCCTAGTAAGCCTCTAGTTGACTAGCTCGTTGATCAATAGATGGTTACGGTTTCCTGACCATGGACATTGGATGTCGTTGATAACGGGATCACATCATTAGGAGAATGATGTGATGGACAAGACCCAATCCTAAGCCTAGCACAAGATCGTGTAGTTCGTTTGCTAAAGCTTTTCTAATGTCAAGTATCATTTCCTTAGACCATGAGATTGTGCAACTCCCGGATACTGTAGGAGTTCTTTGGGTGTGCCAAACGTCACAACGTAACTGGGTGGCTATAAAGGTACACTACAGGTATCTCCGAAAGTATCTGTTGGGTTGGCACGAATCGAGACTGGGATTTGTCACTCCATGTAACGGAGAGGTATCTCTGGGACCACTCGGTAGGACATCATCATAATGTGCACAATGTGATCAAGGAGTTGATCACGGGATGATGTATTACGGAATGAGTAAAGAGACTTGCCGGCAACGAGATTGAACAAGGTATCGGGATACCGACGATCAAATCTCGGGCAAGTATCGTACCGATGGACAAAGGGAATTGTATATGAGATTGATTGAATCCTCGACATCGTGGTTCATCCGATGAGATCATCGTGGAGCATGTGGGAACCAACATGGGTATCCAGATCCCGCTGTTGGTTATTGACCAGAGAGTTGTCTCGGCCATGTCTGCATGACTCCCGAACCCGTAGGGTCTACACACTTAAGGTTCGATGACGCTAGGGTTATAGGGAATAGATATATGTGGTTACCGAATGTTGTTCGGAGTCCCGGATGAGATCCCGGACGTCACGAGGAGTTCCAGAATGGTCCGGAGGTAAAGATTTATATGTGGGAAGTCCTGTTTTGGTCGCCGGAAAAGTTTCGGGTTTTATCGGTAATGTACCGGGACCACCGGGAGGGTCCCGGTGGTCCACCAAGTGGGGCCACTAGCCCCGGAGGGCTGCATGAGCCAAGTGTGGGAGGGTACCAGCCCCAGGTGGGCTGGTGCGCCCCCCACCAAGGCCCAAGGCGCAAGGAAGAGTGGAAGGGGGCAAACCCTAGGCTCAGATGGGCCTAAGGCCCACCTAGTGGTGCGCCCCTCTCTCCCCCCTTGGCCGCCCCCCTAGATGGGATCTAGGGCTGGCCGCCACGCCTAGGGGTGGAAACCTAGGTGGGGGCGCAGCCCCTCCCCTCCCCCTATATATACTTGAGGTTTTGGGCAGCCCAACACACGATTCAATCTCCCTGTTGGCGCAGCCCTACCCCTCTTCCTCCTCGTCTCTCGTAGTGCTTGGCGAAGCCCTGCTGGAGTCCCGCGCTCCTCCACCACCACCACGCCGTCGTGCTGCTGCTGGATGGAGTCTTCCCGAACCTCTCCTTCTCCCCTTGCTGGATCAAGGCGTAGGAGACAACACCGGGCTGTACATGTGTTGAACACGGAGGTGCCGTCCGTTCGGCACTAGGATCATCGGTGATTTGGATCACGACGAGTACGACTCCATCAACCCCATTCACTTGAACGCTTCCGCTTAGCAATCTACAAGGGTATGTAGATGCACTCTCCTTCCCTTCGTTGCTAGATTACTCCATAGATTGATCTTGGTGATGCGTAGAAAATTTTGAATTTCTGCTACGTTCCCCAACACCTTTTGCTTCATGCCTGGCTTGATGGCAGCAGCAGTGCTATATTCCTTCTTAACCACTTTCTTCTTGGAAGTGGCCTCATCCTCAACTGCCACATAGTCTTCATCCTCAGGCTCTGAAGTTTTCTTCTTCCTTGTTCTGGTGGCAGCTTTGGGCAAGTTGCTGGGAGTGCTCCTGCTACCATCATCTGAACTGCTAGAGGGACTAGTGCCCTCACTCAGGTGAACCTGCACCTCTGACCTGTTCTGGTTGTCACTCTGATCAGACATATTGCAAAAAGTGACAGCAGACCCTGTGAATAGATATAGATGAGATAGAGTGGATGGGCATCACAAAATGCAGAGGTTTTTGCAAGAGAATGAGTCAAAAACTTAGTTTTAGTTTTCCACAGAAAGCATTTCAGATCAACCGATTTGTAAGCTCGGTGATACCGAAGCGGCTGTTGGAACCTAAACTAGTGAACTCGGTCAGGCCGAGTCACAGTTCGGTGGCATCGAGACTGCTAGGGTTTCACAAAGTCCTGAACTCGGTCACACCAATTTGCAATTCTCGGTCAGACCAAAAATTACATGTGCAATGGCCTGAGCCGAATCGGTGGTACCGAGTTCCACAACTCGGTGGGTCCGAGATGGTTTCGGCGGAAACCTAACCCTAAATTTTCAATTCAACTATAATCTACGGAGTGTTTTGACTGGATAAGATTGTTTCAATCGTGGTAAGAATCATAATGAACACAATGTGCTAGGAATCAGACGGGGATAGCACTGTGATCGAGTCCATACCCTAGTTCGGCGATGAACTCGCTACGGCGGCAACGGCGGGGAAGAATTCCGTTGACGGTGGCGGAGACCAGCGACAGGAGGCGGCTGGCGAGGAGGAGGAGGACGATCCGGAGACCCAGGAGGCAGAGCGAGCTATGCGCGGGCGAAAGGGTTTTGGAGAAATTTCCAAAATTTTGCCCGTGAGTATATATAGCCCGACCCTGTCGGTGTGACCGAGTGGAACAACTCGGTGGCACCGAGATTCATAACTGCAAGCAGTTACTGAAACTCGATGTGACCGAAAGATTCAAATCGGTTGCACCGAGATTGAAAACCTAGATCGACTTAGTGATCTCGGTATGACCGAAATGGATGAATCGGTCAGACCGAAACACACAAAGAAGTTTTGGAAGTTTAAGTCTATGACGAATCGGGGACTCCGAGTGCTCCTCACATAGAGTGGTTCGAATCTGACTTGATCAAATTTTGTGATGTAGCATGAATAGAGTTTGAGACGAGAAAAGCATAGATAGCTAGAGAGGGTTCTTAGGCATTCTTGTCCATCCACTTGGCAAAAGAAAAGAAAACCAATCAATCAAAACAACAAGTGGATGTCCTCGAATGAGTAAAATATGCAATCAACATGCTCACACAATAAAATGGCAATTGAAATATGTGGCAAAGCATGCACAACCAATTCTAGCATCTATCAAACAATTGGCGATGACTAGGTCATCTATATATGAGTATATTGACTTAGGAGTCAAATGAGAACATTTGATCATAGGTCATACTCATCGTTTAAGCATAAGTGGGGTTACCACTTTTACATGTTGTGTTCACACCATTAGAGTTGCTTTAGCTCAATTCTTAGAGTAAAGCTCCCCCTAGATGTGAGATCCCCCTAAGAGGGATGAACTAACCTTGGGTTTTGTCGATGATGACTTCATGTAGATGTTGAAGATGTGGATGCTCAATGTTGATGTAGATCATTTGAAGCTATCCATTGGAGTGAGTTGCACTTTCAATACCTACACGGGTTAGTCCCACAAGGAACAAACAAGGATATCCATAGACATAAAGTGATGCACACACAAGATGATGTCTATGAAAGCTTTTAGGTTACCTTGTCCCTTGTCTTACCAACAAGAGGGTTTGTGACTCCTTGAACTAGTGCAAGATGTGGAAGTTGATTGCACTTGTTCTTGCCAAGATGATAAGAGTGAAGTATGTTGGCGGAGTCACCCTCAAGAACTCTCTAGTTCTTCTTCTTCGGGATCCACACCATCTTGATGGGAATCCTCGGTGTTGTAGTTGTACTTGATGAAGTGGAACTTCAAGTAGTCTTGGGAACCCACTTGACCAAGGCCTTAGGAGCTTCTTCAAATGCATCAATTTCCTCTTGAAGCTTGTCCTTGCCTTTTTGCTTGTGGTCTTGTGGTGGAAGATCATCTTGAGCTTGTGTCCCTTTGAGAGAAGTAGGATCATACTTCTCTTGTTGAGGAACAAACTTCGTCTTGGGGTATTGATCTTCTTCCCACTCAACTCCATTGGCATTGAACTTCCGTTCAAAACCAACACCTTGATTCTTCCGATGCCTTCCTTGCTTGCGTACAATTTCCTCGAATTGCTTACTTCCGGCAGGGCTCTTGTAAACACCTTTCTCTATAATTCCCTTCAATAAGCTATTTTCTTGCTCAAGTGTAACTTGGCTAAGAGAATCATTAGTGGAATCAAGAGAACTACTAGAAGCAACAATATTGGATTTAGCATGATTATTGTTACTACTAGAGGAAGAATCTTTCTTGTTCTTGTTACTAGACTTGACTTGAGGCATGTAAGTGGATAAGAGTAAATGCTTGGCAATGTAAGAAGAAATTTTCTTACGAAGATCATCATTGATTGCTTTTAAGAACTCATGCTCTTGCTCAAGGTTGAGCTTTTCAAAGCGCAATTTCTCATGAGTCCTTAAAAGTGCTCGATGATCTCCTAGGATAGTTTCATGAGCTAACTTAAGGGTGTTTAGTTCTTTAGTTAGAGACTCAATCTTCTCCTTATCATTGTCATTCGTTTTATCTTGATTAGAATGATTAATTGACGTTTCATCATAGTATTCATCACTAGAGTTGTCAACAAGTAAATCATCATCACCTAACAAGTCATCTTCATCACTATTGAAATCAACATACTCGGGGTGTGATACCTTTGAGCCTTTAGCCATGAAGCATGTTCCAACTCCTTCATTTGGTGAGTCAAATATGTCGTAGGAGTTGGTTGTCACAAGTGCTAGACCGGCAACACCTTCATCTTGAGTATATTCGGAGTCGGAGTGATAGCTTCTCTCGGAGTGGTTGTCGGAGTCGGAGCCGGATATCCATTCACCAACATGAGCTTGATGTCTTCGTTTTGTGTAGCTCCTTGATGACTTGTCCTTTCTTTCCGAATCCTTGCTTCTCCGTGAGGGTCTTCGTTCATAATGATCATCTCTACTCCTTCTTTCTCTAGATGGCGATTCTTCTCTTCTACTTCTTCTCTTGGGAGAATCTTCTCTTCTCTTGTAGGGGGCCGTACACTCATTGGAATAGTGTCCGGGCCTTCCACAATTGTAGCAATTTCGCTCTTGACTAGAAGATCTTTTGTCATTGTAGGACCTTGACTTGGAGCTTCTCTCTTTGCTTCTACTCTTGTAGAACTTGTTGAAGTTCTTCACCATTAAGCTCAATTCTTCATTGAAGGTTTATTTCTCACTCGATGATGTGGGGGCTTCACATGAGGCTTGGTAAGCACCACTTGATTTGGTGTGAAGTTCCTATTTATCCTTGAGTGACATCTCATGAGCAACAATTCTTCCAATGACTTCCGTTGGCTTGAGATCTTTGTAATTTGACATCATTTGGATCAATGTGCACACGGTATCATGTTTTCCATCCAAGGCTCTTAGGATCTTCTTGATGATGAATCTATCGGTCATCTCTTCACTCCCTAAGCCGGCAATCTCATTTGTGATAAGAGCAAGCCTAGAGTACATTTCAGAGACACCTTCACCATACTTCATTTTGAACTTGTCAAGTTGACTTTGAAGCACATCCAATTTGGATTCCTTGACAGAGTCGGCACCTTCGTGCATATCAATCAAAGTATCCCAAATTTCCTTTGCATTCTCAAGACGGCTGATTTTGTTGAATTCTTCGGGGCACAATCCGTTGAAGAGGATATCACAAGCTTGAGCATTGTATTGAAGCATCTTCAACTCTTCCGAGGTAGCTTCACGGTTCGGTTCTTTCCCATCAAAGAATTCACCTTGCAAGCCAATACACACAATAGCCCAAACAAAGGGGTTATGTCCAAGAATATGCATTTTCATCTTATGCTTCCAACTAGCAAATTAGTGCCATCAAAGTAAGGACCTCTATGGTGATAATTTCCCTCGCTAGACGCCATACTCTCCTAGGTTGTGAAACCAAGGCTATGACCACCAAAAGCTATGGAAATCAAAGCAAATGGAGACCAAAGCTCTCATACCACTTGTAGGATCGAAAGTATGTCTAGAGGGGGGTGATTAGACTACTTGACCAAATAAAAATCTAGCCTTTTCCCAATTTTAGTTCTTGGTAGATTTTAGCTATCTTAGCACAAGTCAAGCAATCTCCACACAATTCAAGCAAGCATGCAAAATAGTATATGAGCAGCGGAAAGTAAAGCATGCAACTTGCAAGAATGTAAAGGGAAGGGTTTGGAGGATTCAAACGCAATTGGAGACATGGATGTTTTTGTCGTGGTTCCGATAGGTGGTGCTATCGTACATCCATGTTGATGGAGACTTCAACCCACGGAGGGTAACAGTTGCACGAGTCCACGGAGGGCTCCACCCATGAAGGGTCCACGAAGAAGCAACCTTGTCTATTCCATCACGGCCGTCGCCCACGAAGGACTTGCCTCACTAGCGGTAGATCTTCACGAAGTAGGCGATCTCCTTGCCCTTACAAACTCCTTGTCTCAACTCCACAATCTTGTCAGAGGATCCCAAGTGACACCTAGCCAATCTAGGAGACACCACTCTCCAAGAAGTAACAAATGGTGTGTTGATGATGAACTCCTTGCTCTTGTGCTTCAAATGATAGTCTCCCCAACACTCAACTCTCTCTCATAGGATTTGGATTTGGTGGAAAGAAGATTTGAGTGGAAAGCAACTTGGGGAAGGCTAGAGATAAAGATCCATATGGTTGGAATGGAATATCTTGACCTCAACACAAGTGTAGGTGGTTCTCTCTCAGAAAATGTGTATTGGAAGTGTAGGTATGTTCTGATGGCTCTCTCCTCAAATGAAGAGTGGGTGGAGGGGGTATATATAGCCTCCACACAAAATCTAACCGTTACACACAATTTGCTACACTCGGTGGGACCGAATGGTTAAACTCGGTCGGACTGATTCAGCAAACCTAGTGACCGTTAGGTTTTTCGGTGGGACTGAGATGCAACTCGGTAGGACCGATATGGTTAGGGTTAGGGCATAACGTAATCTTGGTGTGACCGATTACACAAACTCGATGGGACCGTTTTTGGTAATAAGCTAACCAGAAAGTTGGTCAGGAAAACTCGGTGGGACCGATTCGCTCATCTCGGTGAGACCGAAGTGTTACAAAAGGGAAACAGAGAGTTTACATTGCAATCTCGGTGGGACCGATCGCTCATCTCGGTAAGACCGAAACGTTACGAAGGGAAACAGAGAGATTACAATCCCATCTCGGTGAGACTGAGATCCCTATCGATGAGACTGATTTGCCTAGGGTTTGTGGCAGTGGCTATGACATTTGAAATTCGGTGGCGCCGGATAGAAAGAATCGGTGGGGCCGAGTTTGAGTTTTGGTTTAGGTCATATGTGGATGTGGGAAGGTAGTTGAGGATTTTGGAGCATATCACTAAGCATTTTGAGCAAGCAAGCCATTAAGCATAACCTCATCCCTCCTTGGTAGTATTGGCTTTTCCCATAGACTCAATGTGATCTTGGATCACTAAAATATAAAATGTAGAGTCTTGAGCTTCAAGCTTGAGACAAACTTTTTGTCCTTAGAATTTTGAGGGATCCACTTTCCTCATCCATGCCATGCCATTCATTGAGTTTTTCCTGAAATATTAATCTTGGAATAATGTTAGCTCAATGAGCTATATGTTGTTAGGAATTACCAAAACCACCCAGGGATAGTTGCACTTTCACCGGACAATATCCTTTGGCCGGACTGTTGGGCTATGAAGATACAAGATTGAAGACTTCGTCCCGTGTCCGGGTGGTACTCTCCTTTGCGTGGAAGGCAAGCTTGGCACTTCAGATATGTAGATCTCCTCCCTTGTAACCAACTCTGTGTTACCCTAGCCCCCTCCGGTGTCTATATAAACCGGAGGGTTTAGTCCGTAGGACAACAACAATCATAATCATAAGCTAGCTTCTAGGGTTTAGCCTCTATGATCTCGTGGTAGATCAACTCTTGTAATACTCATATCATCAAGATCAATCAAGCAGGAAGTAGGGTATTACCTCCATCGAGAGGTCCCGAACCTGGGTAAACATTGTGTCCCCCGCCTCCTGTTACCATCCGCCTTCGATGCACAGTTCGGGACCCCTACCCAAGATCCACCGGTTTTGACACCGACACTACCTACAAACACCAAAAACTAGTTGCAATTCCTGGACAGAGATCATGTTGATTAATAAGTCGAGAGGGGTCGAGTTATCGGAACCCAATGTGTGGTAGTAACTGTTCATGGATCACAAACACAGAATTTAGTTCCTGAGAACGGCTTCAATGAGACAACCCACCATGTACTCCTACATGGCCTCTCACCAATACCTTTACCAAATCATGTTCACGCACTTAGCTCACAACAGTAGGACATGTTCACACACCTCTAATTCATCCCCGATGAATCAGACCTGACTCAACTCTAGGCAATAGCAGGCATGACAAACAAGCATGAATGAGTAGGCACATCAGGGCTCAAACAACTCCTACTCATGCTAGTGGGTTTCATCTATTTACTGTGGCAATGACAGGTCATGCAGAGGAACGGGGTTCAGCTACCGCAACATGTAACAGTTGAAACAATGTTGTCCTAATGCAGTAAAAGCAAGTAGGAGCGAGAGAGTGGGATTGTATCAGAATGAACAAGGGGGTTTTGTTTGCCTGACACTTTTGAAGATAGTATAGCTCTTCATCAGTGTCATCGATCACGTCGTCGGAAACATCATCTACTCAGAGGAAACAACCACGGGCAAACACAAAAGGAACCATAATCAATGCAATTCACATTCATATGAATGATATGTCATATTAAAGTATTGAATTGACCTAGTGCAATAGTTAGTCATACTCATTGAAGTGGAATTCAAACCTATAGCAAATTCCAACTCCAAAACTTATTACCATTTATTCCATAATCATGAATTGTCCTATTCAGTGAGTTTAACTTGTTCAAACATGCATGGAAATGTAATATTCAGATTCTTTGGATCTTTCTGATCATATTTCATATATAAATTATTTGATTTGGAGATACGGTTGATTTTCTATGAATTTTAGAAGTTTTGGATATTTTCTGAAATAAATAAATCATTTCTAATTTATTTAAAATCCCAGAAAGCATTTATTGGTCAACATGACGTCAGGCTGAGGTCAACAGGTCAACGGGGCACGGTCCAGGTCAAACCTGACGGGTGGGGTCCACTGGTCAGTGTCACATAGCTGGCCAGTGTCACAGACAAGTGGGCCTAGTCAACAGCCACGTCAGCATGGTCAACTCTGGCATGTGGGTCCTGCTGGGTTTTAAACTAATCTAAACAAAAACAAAATTGGGTTTAATTAGGATGTGGGCCCATGTGTCAGTGAGCATGTGGGTTAGTTAATGGCCTCATTAGCCGCTAATGACGACGCCACGTCGGCATGGCTGGGGTTAGGCCGTCGGCGACCTTCCGGCGCGACAGAGTCCACTCGGGACGGTGCTACAGGGGGCGGCTGGGCGAGCGTAGGGCGCCGGGAGGAGGCCCTCACTCGCGCGCATCCAACGGTGGCCATGGGGATGCCGGGGACGGCGTGTAGCGGCAGCGGTGGCGAGCATATGCGGCGGCGGAGCTTCCGCGTCCGTGCAACTACGACCTAGAGGACGCGGAGAGGCCGGGGAAGAGGGGGAGTCGAAGCGGGCGCTCACAGGGAGGCGGCAGGGTAGCTCAAGGGCTCGGGGACGCTCCAGTTGCCGCGGATCGACGGCGATGGTCGGCGTTGCCGATGCTTGAAGACGAGGAAGATGCCAGTGATGCAGGGCATCCGGCGATGCTTGGCTTGGTGAGGAGGTCGAGGATGGAGCGGCGGAGCTCGTGGTCAGCTCAAAAGGTCAAGGGGGAGGCAGTGGATGCGGTGGTGGCGAGTGGCGGCGCGGCCATGGCGGCCTCGGCCATGAGATGGGGATCGAGGGAGAGAGGGGGAAAATGAGCAAAGGAAGAGGGAGAAAGTCCAGGGCGTCCAGGCATTTCCACGATGCAAGGCGAGGACGCAGGAGGTGTTGACAACACGATGCAGGAGGTGGCCGCTCGGCGCGTGCGCTCGCTGTCCTGCCTCTGCCTACTGGCAAAGGTAGGGGACGACTGGCGGCGGCCAACTAGGCTGGGCCGACCAGGTAAGCAGGAGCAGGTAGGTCCTTCTCTCACTCTCTTTTCTAATTCTTTTTGTTTTCTATTTTTTGAAGTTTGATTTGATTTGATTTAAAATATCAAATCATTTTAGTAGCTTCTAAAAAGATTTATGTGGCTTGATACTAAATATTCAAAGCCACTCATAGGTTCTCAGGGTTATCAGATTTATATTGTATACATAGCAAATATAATTCCAGTTCAAATAATTATAGATTTAATTCAAAGTCCCAAAATAATCATTTCTGAGATTCCAAAAATATTGGTTTGAGTTTTAGCTCTTGCCAATATTTTCAGAGATTAGCAGGAACGTTTTCTTGGGCTCATTTGAAAAGATTTTAATGTTGATCATTTTAAAATGTTTCCGAGGCTTTGAAAATTCCCTCAATTCAAGTTCCTTGAAATTAAAATGATGCATGGATGCTTGATGCAACTAATACACTCAGGTATTCTAGGGCTGTGACAACTCACCCCCACTAAACAAGAATCTCGTCCCGAGATTCAAGACGTGAGGTAAGAAGACAACGGGGACACAAATCTAACACAAACTCCACGACCCAACTACCCTTCATAGGAACGTTGATTCCTTGCTTCATTTTGATCTTGATATCCTTGCTTTCGAGATCTTCACTCAACTCGATGACGACGAAAGGATATTCCATAGGAAACGATCTCCTCGAAGATCAAGCGATTCACGATGATCGTTTGAAGGGGTTCGGGGAAATGACATACTCAGTTCGGAAAGGAAACAATGGTTATAGAACAACTCAACAAACGGGAGGCACATTCCAATTGATATCGAGGATATAACTTAGTGACCGAGTGTGCTCTCAAGAACTTGAGCATGTCCATAGTCATCAAGGTCTTACCAACATCCGTGCCGAGGATCCTGGCAACACAACTTACTACCGTGATGAATAGTGATGGACAATGCATGTGCAAGGAAAGACAACACTTTCTCAGATTTCACCTTAGCGAGGCCAAGGGAACGAAATCTGGATGATTGACCGAGAGATATTTAGCACTCCACTTCTAATGTTCTCCTTGATGTGCTAGCGTCACCCATTTATAGATATGGTTTGGTATCTAGAACATCAAGTAAAGATTGGACTTCAGAAGCACAAAATCCATAAGAAACAACTTCTAGAATAAGTCATGCGAAATCCTCATGGGAGGTGACCAAACGGCTTAATCAAGATACTACAACAATAGTGCTTCCAGCTAGGCATGTCCACTTCACTGGAACCTATATCATAGTTCTTGAAATAAGTTCCAACCATCATATCTACTTGAAATTCAGATCTGGTTGGTAACTGGATAATTCAGACAACGTGTCTGGAAAAGAAAGTTTGCAACACAAATCGATGAGATGACATTGCGAGATTCTCGGGAGATGAACTACGATAACAAGCTCCAAAACATGAGATGGTTTTGCTACACACATGTGAACACGATGTCCAGACAAGCATGCCCACATAGTAGTCTTACAGCAAAACACTACTGGGTTCTGGTTGGGAACCATCATCGAGGATAGCAAAGTCCTTACTTAAGGCATGATTAGCTCTTAAGAAGGAACTTCTTCTCCCTGAACAAGTCAATCAGTGGCTTGGTGTGCTAGGAAACACATATGGAATGAAGGTAGCTAATCTCACAAACCAAAGTATACTTCGCACATGCATGTCTAACTTGGGATGATTCCAGAGGAAGCAACATTGAATTTTTCGAGTTCATGGCGGCAACTTGCATCAAATGCACATGAATTAGAGGAAGTCACTTCTGTCATCCGAACATATGCTTCATGAACGGAACATGAAGATAATGCTTATAAAAGTTTCCAACACTACTTAGATGTTCAACATGAATCATGGACAAGATGAAAATATTTTCAATGGGCTCAACAACAAATCATCGATACTTCCATGAAGATGGAATTCCACAACTGTGTGAACATGGTGATAACATTGGTCAGACCCAAAAGATGTAATGATGTATGCTTGAGGATACAACCACGAGTAATACAATATTACGAACATCGTTGGTTCTGATTTGATTTGACGATAGCCCACACTCAAATCAAACGATTGATAAGACAATAGCACCGACAATTGACCACGTGGATCAATCGATGAAGATATCATCTTTCTTCAACACAGATAGAAGATATCCCTTAGGGATGAGCGTGGTCGGACAAGCTTTTATCTTCCAACTCTCCAAGTTGTTGTTAAGCTTAACCAAATAGCTCAGGGGTATCCAACGCAGATTCTTGGAGAAAAGGGTGGCTACAAGAAACCAACTGGATCACAATCTCAACATAGCGGTCAGGTGACAACCTGGTGATACCTCCGAGAAGATATTCGGAAAATCACGAACCACCGATATGTTACTAAGCTTGAGAACAATCTTGCTTTTCAGGGCAAGACGATATGATCAACAGAGCAAGGGTTTGACAAAATCCTAACTCATTGATCGAAGAGTGCACCAGAAATAAGGACTAGGTAGCATGATCAATCTTAGGTTGATGATTTAATAACCAACACAAATAAGAATGAGAGTGTTGTCCATTAACTACCAAGCAACAGAGTTGCTAGGAGTATAGATTTCGCACATCACAGTACACTTGTCGGCATTTCGGTTACAATAACACGGAAACTGAGGAATGAATAATGATGGCAATAAGTATCACTGTGGCAAGAATCCATAAGAGGTGGTGCAATTCTCATGAGATTCTTGACATAAAGATGGTAACACTCCAAGGTAGACCAAAACAAAAGTTGGATTGGCATTTGTTCTGCGGAATACAACTACTTTGACCCAATCCCAGAAATGGAGGAGGTACTGGATTTTGTTTCTCCTAGTCATTCTGGAGTAGAATGGCTTGGCAGACCATAAGAGTAAAAGGCATCGATGAACAAGGATGCACAAATACTCCTAACTATCAACTGATACACGAGGGCCGGAATACAACTAAAGAGGGACAACTCAAAGGAACATGTATCTTTCTGAGTTGTGGATGCATAGATTAGTATGTCCAACGAGTTCAACATATTTCTTCCGGATAACCCATGCAGAAAGGTAGAACTGGAATAGTCACAACATGGAATCGAGAACTCATCAAGAGCACTCTGGTTGTGATCTTTTGGTTCAATGAGGAACTTCTGCCATAAGTAGTTCATGGTATTTGGAAGAGGAAAATGTCACGAACCTCGAGGACTATCACAAAGGTTACTAATATCGTAAGGAACTAGCAAACACTATCAACAAGAAGTAGGTAGGGTGAATCTCGGGTTCAAGAACCCATGAATAGAATACCTACTAACTAAATAACATCATGAGATGCTTTTGCGAATGGTGGCCAGAATCATCACACTAGGAACACAAAACATGGCTAGACTACTAGGTTACTCCCTAAAACACCTAGGGTCATAATCATAGCTCCAACATATATGTCGAGGCAGTAGAGTACCTCAACACACCGATTAGTGTGGTTAATCTGGCACAAAGTATAGCGAGAACAGAGGGAAAGGATTTTGCAAATGCATCAGATTGTTTAGAAACCTGGGATGACTCGGACAACATAACGGCTGTAAATGCTCGAAAAAGACTTGAGACATCCTGTAAAATAGCGGCATGACCACTCAAGACCACAAAATCAAGGTTCCGAGACCAACTTCTAACACATAGAAAATACTAGAAACTGAATTGAGACTTGAATTCATCAATCCTATAAGTCTCTATCATAGTAACTCGTCATACTGATAGATAGATGAGAAGGCCTAGTTCTTAATCCCCGTAGAAAAGAAGAGGTTGACTCAGATCAGAAAGGCATAAGGTAAAGGAGTAAAAAGAGCCTTACGTTCCCTTCCACAATCAATTCCCTTATATAACTAAAGCATTTCTAGACTCAATTTTGACCAGTTTGGCTAGGTAATCCTACAGGCAGTCAGGCTCTGATACCAAAGCTGTCAGGACCCCGATCCTAAGTCACACCGATCTAGCATGTAACACATCATATCACTTTGCGGCCTCACGCACGGTATTCTCACGGGTGCCACCTTACCTGGCCCGGGACCGTTTGCGCCTTTTGGCTCACATATATGATAATGTCGCTAGCATCCATATGACAGAGAACCCGTGACGACATGACTAGTCATGAACCCAAAGTGGCACTAACTTACGGGAAAAGGCATACGTGAACCAACATCTAACGTGTCGGTCATCAGCGTGTAAATTTGGGCTGTAGCAACTAGGCTAACAGGACTCCGGTAAAATGGGCTATAGAAGGCTAGCAGGACTCCGGAGGTCATCGCGTGACATTTCCCCGAAGGGACAGACACATGAACGATGTGGATCACATGCCGGCTAGTCTAGGTGTTCCGGAGCAGTAGCAACTGGGCTAGCAGGACTTCGGTAAACCGGGCTGTAGCAGACTACCATGGCTCAGTGGAAGCACTAGACTACATTTCCCCATAAGAGAGGCTACCAAGGATAGACAACTAGGTTGTCGGATCCCACACATACCTAGCATTTGAATCATACACACAATATGCTCGATATGTGCAAATACAACATGGCATCACAACATGACTCTACAACTCAAGTATTTATTCAATAGGCTCCGAGGAGCGAGATATTACAAACATGGGTCTCATGACCCAACATTCAGAGCATACAAGTCAAAGCACATGCGGAAGCTTAACATGTCTGAGTACAGACATCTACAAATAAAATGGTTGAGAAGCCTGACTATCTACCAGATCTTGCCGAGGGCACAAGATCGTAGCTGAGGTATCAAGCTAAACGTCAAAGTCCACACGGAACTACTAGCGAGACTGAAGTCTCTCTGCAAAACATAAATTAAGCAAACGTGAGTATAAATGTACCCAACAAGACTTACCAAATCGTGTACTCCTACCTAAGAACGGCTTCAATGAAACAACCCACCATGTACTCCTACATGGCCTCTCATCGATACCACGTAGGAGTACACGATTTGGTATGTCTTGCTGGGTACATTTGTACTCACGTTTGCTTAATTTATGTTTTTGCAGAGAGACTTCATTCTCGCTAGTAGTTCCGTGTGGACTTCGACATTCAGCTTGATACCGCAGCTACGATCTTGTGCCCTCGGCAGGATCTGGTAGATAGTCAGGCTTCTCAACCTTTTTCATTTGTATATGTTTGTACTCAGAGAAGTTAAGCTTCCGCTTGTGCTTGTTGCTTGTATGCTCTGTATGTTGGGTCATCAAACCCATGTTTGTAATATATGGCAATTCGGAGCCTAATGAATAAATACTTTGAGTTGTAGAGTCATGTTGTATTTGCACATATCGAGAATATTGTGTGTATGTTGTTGCAATGCTTGGTATGTGTGGGATCTGAAAACCTAGTTGTCTATCCTTGGTAGCCTCTCTTATGGGGAAATGTAGTCTGGTGCTTCCACTGAGCCATGGTAGTCTACTACAGCCCGGTTTACCGGAGTCCTGCTAGCCCAGTTTCTACTGCTCACCAAAAAATGTTCCAGCTTTCCAATTTTGTTCACATCATCAAAAGTCTACATCAGGCACATGTCATTTTCTGGGACGATCACTTGTATGTTGGTCTTCAAAGAAGCAGAACTGTGTATCTCTCTCCACTGCTGAATCTGAATACATTGCTGCTGGATCTTGCTGCGCTCAGCTTCTGTGGATGAAGCAAACACTCAAGGACTATGGCATTCATCTGAAGCAAGTGCCACTCTACTGCGACAACGAAAGCGCCATCAAGATTGCCAACAACCTAGTTTAGCACTCGAAGACAAAGCACATTGAAATTCATTATCACTTTCTCAGAGATCATGTTGTGAAGGAAGATATTGAAATCATACACGTCAACACTGAAGAGAAATTGGTAGATATCTTCACCAAGCCCTTGGATGAGAACAGATTTTGCAAGTTAGGTGTGAGCTAAATATCTTGGAATCCTCAAATGTCATGTGATCAGGCACACATCCTAACACTTATGCATATTGATGACTTAGATGTGCAACACACGAAGTAAAGTATATCTTCCATAAATGAAGACATACATTCTAAGTGTGAATACATTAATGTGGAATTTGACTTCGGAGCGCCACGATAATTGTGCGCCGTGTCTGGGTCTAATACTTCCTATACGGTGGGTAACGCCACCACCAAAGGTTCTATTTGAAGTGTTTCACTCATGGCGTTACATTTGCTATGTATTCACATTTGGTTTGGCTTCAATCTCAACATGTCTTCATGATTATCTTCACTTTGTTGATTATATATATAGTAGTGGTCTGTCCTCTACAGCATTCACTTATAGCTATGTCTTCTTGTTGAATCTTTTGAACTAAGTGAATGTGATCGGACCCTAACCTCTCTATGCTTTCTATCTCAAACTCTATCTCTCCAAATCATATGCATTCTATTGAAACTGTCGAATGTCTTCTCTGCGTCCTTGTCAGCAGAAGATACAGAGACAAACATTAAGTCCGTTTTCAATGCTCATTCCTTCACCTGAAACCCGGAGAAGTGGGAACGACCACCCGACAATCCAGGCGTGCATGGGACGTGGAACAACCCCCGATATGCTGCATGACGGCCACGTGTCCCTCAGATGTGAATCACCAGGGGCACCTGTGTAATAACGCAGTGCCACCCCTGTACCTATAAATACACACCTCACCACAATCATTATCTCTTCTTCCACTCTCCCACGAACCCTAGCGCCACCGCTAGCCCTCAACGACGCCAGCGACGAAGCGCTTCGCTACCGCAACCTCTCCGACGCCGTCTTCACGCCGGCCGCGGACATCGTCCTCTCCACCGTCACCGTAGGTGTCCTCCGTCGCCAAGTTAGGGCATGGAAGATCGAACTGCTCGGCCTCCTTTGCCACTCCGTCTAGCAGTTCTTCGTGTGGTAAATAAAACTTCCTTTTTACGGCCCCGTTGATCCTTTATCTCTATCATTTTCTACCACAAGCAGTTTCCATTCACACAAGTTGGATCTCTTTCATACTACATCTCATAACATGCCTAGTATATTCACTTATGCTTCACAAAGTAGTTAGATTCCTCACTTGTACTGATCCGTGGATTCGTACAAATCTGGAACCAACTCCTTATCTATGAGTGAATGTCTTCGCACGATGAGGTCAATGTCTTCTAAACTGATTTATCTTCAAAATCTTCTGAGAATGCATATGACCTCTTCCGATTCCCTCGCACCTTAATGCTGTCACAGGTACATGTCCGTGGGAGAATCCCTTGGTTCTCATAGTCTGCATTCATTTGCAGAATTCTTACAGCATCATTTAAATTCTCCCGAAGCCAGTTCCTGTTTGTCCAGCAAGCGAAAACCTTTGAAGCCTTTGAACGTATTGAAGCCTTTCAGTTTAAAATTCATGGCTTCAGAGAAATCTGCAAGGAAGGGAGGTAGACAACATCGTGGCGGAACATCAAGAGATCTGCCTGATGACCTCTCAGAACTTTACAAGACAGATCCTGAAGAGGATTATAATCAGCGCAAGACCTGAATCCAGTGGATTCGAAGATATTGGGCAGAACAATGGTTCAAGTACAGATTTGTGATAAAGGAATATGCTGAAAAGAATGCCATCAAGCGACCATGGGGAGACATCCTATACAAAAATCTTCAACCCAGGTCCAGAGATGAAGCCATTGAACAAGGCTTCTATACCTGCATGGTCCATGGGCCACAGCCTGCAGATGCACACTCATCGTCACTACTATGGTGTCATGACGACATTTTGTTCAAGCGCAACTTCTAGTTTGCCCAGAACTCAGCAAAGCAGAACCAGAAGTCATTGGGACTAGACTTCAACCCTGGTCCTTCTGCTCCAAGGGCTGACGACACACGAGATGCAGAACCCAATGTCGTCGGTCCTTTCTACAACCTTGAAGGTCTCATCACCCATATCTTGGTTCAAGGGACAGCAGTGAATGAGCCTGCAGATGACGCTGAATCAGATGAAGCGCCTACAGCGCCGAAGCCAAAGAAGCAGCCTAAAGCTTCAAAGTCTGCCTCTGCTCCAAAACTCTCACGGGTGAAGCCACTGGCAACTGCACCTCCTGAAGACAGTGTGCAGTCTGAAGATTTGTCACGCATCTCCAAGCCCTAGAAGGTCAAGATGCCTCTGCCACACACCAGCCAAGAACTGACAGCTGCTGCTGTTCTGTGTAATGATGCCATTGATCTGGCAAGTGATGAAGATCTTGCAGATGATGCTCTTGAGCAACTGATCAAGAGCAAAGAAGAAGCAGAAATCTTCAATAATCTGCCTCTCTTTGACGTGGAAATCATCCACAACTTCATTGATGAATGGTTTGACATGCCCAACATCAGCTTCGAAGATCTGCAACTACCCATTGTCCTCGGTGTTGCCTTCCATGGCGCCATTGCTTCAGAGCTAGCTATCGCCCAGCGCATAGTTGAACTGAAGCAAAAGATTGACTTTGAGAAATCTCAGTTCAAGAAGCATATGGCAAAGCTCAGCGTGTAAGAGGTGAAGAACTTCAAGATTATGCTGCATGAGCTCAAAGAAGCCTTTCTCAAGAAACATGCAGAAGCTCAAGGTTCTCGTGAGTGCATGAAGGCCCTGGCTGACAAGTGTGTGCAAGCTTACAATGAGGCTGAGAAGCGCAAGGCCCTTGGGCGTCCTGGCATCGACCCTGGGATGGCTGCAAAGAAGAAGAAGAAACCTGCTATGGCTGAACCCGACGCACCAAGGCAGGAAGCAGCTCCCATTGTCTTCCCAACTAGCATGACTGGCTCGAAGCCAAAAGCCAGGTCTACCGCTTCAGAACTGAAGAAGACGAGGACTGCTGAGGCTGAAGCCAGAAAGAGAAAATATCCTGAAGCCTCTGATGCTGCTCCCTCCAAGAAGAAGTAGAAGACCAAGAAGGAACGGGCTGCTCCCACAGAGCCCTTGATTGTTGAACCCATCTCCATGGTTCACCCTGACGCTGAACCTCAAGACTACCAACTGACTGTCCATGAGCCTGCTTTCACAGGGGCTCATGAAGCTGAAGACATTGGTCATCATGACCATGTTGAAGATGATGCAGTTCTTCCTCAGCTCGAGCACCAACAGGTATCATCGCCTGTGCTAACGCACAGCGAACTCATCAGCATTGGTCGTCCTCTGACGCCAATTGCTCAGGATGCATCATGGGCTGATCGCCCACAAGCACAAGAGGAAGAAGACTTTGAGGCCCAGCCAACTCCAACTCCATAGGCGTCGCCAGCATTACGCAGGCTTCACAAAGGACCAAGGCCTCCAGTCTCTGAGTCTGAAGCTAAAGCTGCTGAAGACATTCCGGCTGCATCAGCCGATGAAGAAGAAACACCAAGCGCTGCTACAACCCCGTCTTACCAAGAAGCTGTTCTTGAGGAGAACATGACTGTGACCGACCCTCCAGCTCGTCAAGTGGAGGTTGAGAATCTCCAGGCTGCCACCACTAACACCAATGAAGCCAATGACGCTGTCATGGCTGAAGCTAATGTGGAGCCTTCACCAACTCAAGCACCAGAAGTCAGCAAAGCCACTGATCCCATTACCTCTATTCCTGCGCCTGCTGCTGGTCCTCAGTTTGACTATCATGTTGAGCACATGCCTCAGGTCCAGAAGCCAATTCCTAGATTGCCCAGGTTTCCAGGTCCTACATCAGCACCTGGATCCTTCAATGTAAATGGCTTCAAAGCAGACAACACCTTCTTCAATAGCTCCAGGAACCCCTACTCAAGGGAAAGGATATCATCTGATCGGTTCTAGAGCTATCCGCGGCGAAGCTATTACTCCTGCATTCTATACAATCAAGGTCGCATCTTTCCACATAAGCGTCTTGACATTGAAGCAATAGCTGGTCTGCCCTGTCTGGAAGAAGCTTTGGATTGCTTCAAAGAGGTTGGATTGCTGCCGTTCGTCACCGACCAAGAGCATTGGAATGAAGAGTTGCTGCTCCAATTTTATGCCACACTTCACATCCGTGGGTACAACAAAGATCCGAAGACTTGGGTCCTGGAGTGGATGACAGGAAATGTTCATCACGAAGCCAAAGCCTTTGACATCATTGAGCTCACTGGTTTGCCCACTCCTGGAGATCTCTACGAACATGGCTGTCAGCTTCATAGTGAAGCTGTTGAGAGCATCTTTCAGAAGCCTGAACCTAACATGATTCAGATGCTCAGTATGATGAAGCCATTACCCCAAGATGCTGCATATCCCAAGGAGTTCTTCATTGAAGACCTTGAGTATCTGCCAAGGACTATTTATCACATCATAAGGTGAACTCTCTGGCCAATCAAAGGACATTCTCCACATGCCAAGCTGGAAGGTGCAATGAAGACTTTGGTCTTCTATATTCTTCATGGCAAATGCTTTAATGCACAGGACTTCTTCATCCGCCAACTTGCTGCATCAGGCTCTGATCTCTTTGGCTTGAAGTTCTATGCTCCATGGATAATGCGGCTGATTAAACTCCACTCCGCCATCTCATATCAGCCGTCTGCTCGCAATCATCGGATTTTTCTGCCTGATGTGCATATGTCCATGGAAGCCATTTATCCTAAGCCTGCCAAGGAACCTCTAAGTCTTCAGAATGCGGAGCATCAAAGTTTTTCTCAGAACATTGAAGGAGTTGAAGCAGTCACTCGTGTGTATCCTTTGGCTGGCACTACACGTGCACCGCATCCTGCTCTCACTGAAGCCACTGATAGCACAATTGCCCAACGACCCAAGAAGCGCACTCGTGTTCTCAATGACCGAGAGCTTCTTGTGGCTCTTCATCAGAAACAGGATAGGCATCATGACTGGCTGAAGCGTCAAATGCAAAGCCTCTTGGTGGATGTTAATCGCATTCGCAATCTTGCCACCAAGAATGCCTTTGTTGCACACGAAACCTCTCGATGCACCTGGAAAGGGCTGACGCTAATGTGCTCTTAAGATGATCTTCAAGAGGATGGCTTCTCTGAACGATTCAAGTTTGACTCCACACCTCCTCGAAGGGCAGTGCTGCGACGAACTCCATCTCTTGAAGACTTTGAGTTCTCTTCCTCTGCTGCAACTGTGAATGCCAGAGTGATTGAGGATGAAGACGATGCTACTTCACCGCCACCTCCTTCAGCCCGCTTCGACACTGCTCCAAGCTCTTCTGCACCGCCGAACACCACCGACGACCCTGCTGCTTCACCTACTCTTCATGGGAACGAGTAGATGCTCTATGTCTTCGAACCTTTTTGGTCCTTACTGACAAAAGGGGGAGAAGCATATGAGTTTGATAGTCTTCAAGCGGGTCCATATGGGCGGGTGCTTTATATTTTGCTTCGTGTTTACAACTCTCGTTTTGATACATTTGGTTCTTTGAGTTGTAACACTTAAACTCGATGGTCATCTGCTACTTATTTGCCACCTTGTGATGCGATGATAAATTCCGCATGTGCGACGATAAATACCGCACTTAGATCATTTTGCAGACGTCCATTTCCCATTTTGCATGTCATTATCTTCACATACCTTCACATGCATAGTGGATTGTCATCATAAGTTGAAGAGGATCTCCACAAGCACAACCTGCCATGTGCATTTACATTCCAAAAGCAAATTACTTATATGCACATCTTCAAGGGGAGCCCTTGCAACTTATGAAGACAATTCCTTATCCTTTACAATTTCACATATTATATTCCCCGTTGAAAACCTCAACTAGTTTGTCATCAATCACCAAAAAGGGGGAGATTGTAAGTGCATCCAGTGCCACCCCTAGTTGGTTTTGGAGTATTGACGACAAACCTAGTTGAGGAACTAATGTGTTTGTGAGAATTGCAGGATAACACAGGTAGAAGTCCCTCATTGATTCGGTTTTCCTACCAGAGATGACCCCTAAAAATGTATGAAGACATTGATGTCAAAGGTGGTATATGAAGATATTCACATTGAAGACTATGACAAGAGAAGACATCGCATGAAGCCTATGGAGCTCGAAGACTTAGATCTTTCGTAGTTCTTTTCCTTCTTTGTTGAGTCATAGGAACCACCGTACTGTTAAGTGGGGTCCAAGAGAACCAGTCAGAATGACTGAAGTGATGCTTAAAAAAACCTATGTCTTCGAGTGAAGACTATGAGAGCGAATCTTGTCCAGAGTCGGATGAGTCAGCTTTGCTTGTAGCCCAAGTAAAGTTGCCGTGTGAGTTTGAAATCTGACCGTTGGAACACGTGTCAGTTCCTTAGTGACCCAGGGTCATTTCAGACAAATCAGGTCGGGTTGCTTAGTGGCTATAAATAGCCCACCCCCTACAACCATAAACGGTTGGCTGCTCAGATTCAGAGTACGGATTTTGTCGTTTGAGAGCAACCCACCTCGAAGCCTTTGAGAGAGAATTCCTTGCGAGGATAAAGCCCTAACCACCCAAACCCTAAGAGCGTTAGGCATCACTTAAGTCTTCTTGTCTGTGTGATCTGAAGACTTATTACACTTGAGGACTGTGAATCCTCCAGCCGGTTAGGCGTCGCGTTCTGAGCGTCCAAGAGACATTGTGGATCGCCGATGAACAAAGTCTGTGAAGGTTTGGGAGTCTACCTTGAAGACTTACCAGAGTGATTGGGCGAGGACTGTGTGACCTTAGCTCAAGGGGAATACGGTGAGGACTGGGTGTCCTGAGCTGCGTGTTCAGGACTGGGTGTCCGGGACCGTGTGTCCTCAGGTTTAAATACCTAGCCACCCCAACCAGACATACAGTTGTCACAGCAACTGGAACTGGTCCAACAAATCATTATCTTCAACTAGTCACTGGTTTCATCCTTCCCTTCCCTTTACTTACTGTTGGTCCTTGTGAAGTCATTGTATGATTGCTCTATCTTTTGTCTTCACAGAGTGACTGTGTGTTCTGTTTTGCTTTATAATATCTTCCTACCTGATCCTTACTACCTAGCTGCTATTAGTCATTGTGCTTTCACTTCATTGAATATTTGACTATGGTTTACCTAGTGTAATCTACCTTCCGCTGCATGGTAATAGGTTTATTTCTATCGTTTGTCTTAAAAACTTCCACGGTTTGAAGACTTCCATAAAAATCGCCTATTCACCCCCCCTCTAGTCGATATAACGCACTTTCAATGTGCAGTACGAAAAGCCTGCTGAAACTGGTCCCATGTGACAGTGTCGACAGGGAAAGTGGCTGTGAAATTCTCCCACCATGATGCTGCGGGTCCTTCAAGTTGATGTGCGGCAAACTTCACCTTCTCCTCATCTGTGCATCCTGATGTGGTCAACTCTCTAGCTGTCTTGCGGAGCCAGTCATCTGCTACTATCGGCTCGGTGCTACTGGAAAACACCGGCGGATTCAGCCTAAGAAAACGGGCTAAATGATCAACAGGTGGTGGTGGTGGTGGGTTGTTGTTGTTTCCCCTGATTCTGATTCTGGACTAGCAACTGCATCAATGTGTTCTGCTGCTGGATCAACTGGGTGAGCTCCAGTGGAAAGGTAAATCCGGGGTCACGTCTCGGAGGCATCTGAGGGTTTAGAAAAGATGAGAGTTAAGAATAGAGGGGGTCTAAAGAGAAAACACTACCCATATGCACATGAGGCAAAATCAAACAATTCACTTCATTCAATCAAACAAGGGCATATAATCGATCTAACTATCACAAAAGTGCTCGGACTAATATATTTACATGGTGGACTACTACTACTGATGTGGTGGTCTACTAGAAATATTCTTCCGTTGCAGACTCCATGATATCTGATCCAGCTTCATCAACATAGTCATCATCGCTTTCGTCTGGGTCCGAGTCTGTGTCGTCGATGATGATGTAGTCTTCTGGGCTAATCTCCTTGGGTTCTTCGTCTTCCTCTACTGGTGTAGGGCCTCCCATAAATATTCCAATCTTCATTGTTAGGTCGGCATTCTTATCCACCAATACTTCAATTTCTTCTTCATAATCTTCACGTGTAGACTTGAGTTCTTCCTCCAGTTCCTTGATTCTTGTCATTGCCTTCTTCAGGTATATCATGTCGGCGCACATCTGGTTCTCCTGTCATCGAATGTGCTGGTTTAACTCCTGGATAAAAGCTGCAATTGATCTATCCTTTCTGGTGCTGATCATCTCCCAGTGCTCATCTCTGCGCCCACAAATCTGGTAGATAGTATCCTTGAGATCATTGCGGTAGACTTCTCCAATGCGTCCCACGGCGATGTGAGCTACCATGCTCATTCCCAGACTCCAAGTTGGTTCATCAAAAGAAAACTCTATGGGCTCAGTGACTGGCATGAATGTCCTTCCTGGAACTTGATCTTGAATCATCCAGCGCTCTTCTTCAGGTAAAGTGGCGTTGTAGTTTCTGGTGAAGCTTGGTACTCATATGTTCAGCTATCTAGTGACTTCCTTCAAGTGACGTCCAAAGGGTGTATCTTCATCCGGTTGCGTGAACTTGTTCCTTGCATCCGCCATCCTAAAGAGTAGAAAAGATGAGAGGTCAGAAGAGAAGAGAGTGAATAGTGATCTAGGTCTTTAGCTTAGTGGTCGTGTCCTACAGTCAGCGTGTCCTCTGATACCATCTCTGTAGCGACCAGACCTCAAACAGTCTGATCTCTGTGCTCCGGTGTCATCCCTGGATCAGTAATGCTGACACCACACAGTACTCGAAGGATTTATAACAGAGTAGCAATCACACACTTATTACATCGAGTGTCCCAAAAGAGAATTTATTACAATAAATATGGCTTAAGGCCATCTAATAATGATAAGAGCAGAAGGCTTGGAAGATAAGTGAGTCCATCAACTCCAACGGCATCACTGAGTATAGAACCACGACCTAAAACTCCTTAATCGTCGTCTGAAAAGTCTGCAACATTAACGTTGCAGCCCAAAACGGGTCAGCACATGGAATATGCTGGCAAGGTAACACATAGAGAGTAATGGAATGAAACAGCTATACTATATGCATATTTGGCTGGTGGAAAGCTCTATGGTTACAGTTTTGCGTAAAGCTAATTTTTCCCTACTTCAAAGGAATAAATTTTATTTAACTATCATGGTAGTTGTTAAACATTGAGAATGGTCGACAGCATTCTCAATCCCAATTAAGCATCATCATTAAACAAAAACCCAACAAAATTAATTTAGAGTAACATGTTGAGATTCACATGATAATCCAAGTACTAGATACTCAAGATTGTCCATAACCGGCGACACGGCTAACCATGATTAGTTTATTACACTCTGCAGAGGTTTGCACACTTTTCCCCACAAGACTCGATGGCCTCCGTTTGGTTTCTTGCACTACATGGTGTTTGAGAAGACGGATGACCGAGACATAGTCTTTCAGAAGCGCTTGCACCTTACGATCGGGTAGACCGTACCACCTACATCCCCTACATCTGCTAGTCTACCACTATAAGAGTTCGCACGACTTAGTAAACTATGCTAGAGCCCATAATAGCTTGTGGCTGCACATGGAAGTTTCTAGTATGAATAGTCTCATGATCCATTTGAGCCTGGGTGGCGGTCCAAAATAAAACAGGCAAGTCCTGGAATACCTAGGTGCCTCAATCCACCCAGATGTGTGTTTAAGTTGCCACTTTAGATAAACCATTAATTAACAAACTCACATCTGTCATGGATATCACTCACCCAATCCACGTCTACTAGCATAGCATGGCATAATAAGCAAACGCAGAAGTAACTCCCAAAGGTTTGATAATAATCAGGTAATAGGTACTACCTCAAGTACTTCCCATCCCACAATTTAATTAGGTCCTAATCATGCAATGTGTGAGGATTGATCTAATGCAATAAAACTGGGTAGTAGGAAAAGTATGATCATAGTGTTACTTTCCTTGCTGATGATCCGCGAAACCTAGAGATTCGAAGTGTCGGCGGACCTCGGGCGGCGTGTCGGCGGCGGCGGCGGGGGGGCGGCAGCGGCGGCGGGCGGCGCTAGGGGCTGGGGCGGCTAGGGTTAGCTGGGGCTGGGCCTCCCCCCGGCTTATATATCCTAACGGGCCGGGAGTCCTAGTCGGACACGGCCCTAGGTCGGTTCGCTGTTTTTTTAAATAATTACGCACAGAAGAAAAATAATAAGAAATACTAAACGGACTCCAAAAATTCTGAAATAAATTTTCACGGGCTTCTAAATCAAGCCGCACAAGGTGAACATTTATTTGGGGCCTAAATTCAATTTTGAAAAATGCACATTTTTCCTAAATTCAAATGAAATAACGAAAAACTCCGAAATAAAATCTTATTTGATTTTATTATTAAATCCTCAATATTTCTTTATTCTGGGAAAGTCATTTCATTCCCTCTCTCATATTTTTGTAATAGAAATAATTGATGATAAAATAATTAAAATCAAATGATCCTATTCTCAAAATTTGAGAAAACTCCAATATGAAAATAACGAAATCCCCAACTCTCTCCGTGGGTCCTTGAGTTGCGTAGAATTTCTAGGATCGACCAAAATGAAAAATAAAATATGATATGCAATGATGCTCTAATGTATAACATTCCAAATTGAAAATTTGGGATGTTACAATGCGTGGGTGCAATAGCAACAATTTCATGTTTAACATAAGGAACTATAGAAATTTCATCTCCATAAGCCTAATTCATATTGGCATCTTGGCCATAAGCATAGCAAGCATCATCAAAAATGGATATTTCAAAAGAATCATAGGGATCATAACAGTCATCATAGCAATCATCCTTCGGTAAGCACGAAGGGGAATTAAACAATGTATGAGTTGAAGAGTTACTCTCATTAGAAGGTGGGCACGGGTGATCAATCCGCTCTTCCTCCTTTTGTTCTTCGCTCTCCTCCTCATCTTTTTCATCCAATGAGCTCCCAGTGTCATCAACTTCTTCTTCCATAGATTCCTGCAAAATATTAGTCTCTTCTTGAACAACGGAGACTTTCTTAATAAGTGCATTAATTTCATAATTGTATTCATAATTCTCATAGCAATATTTGAGGATAGCTAAATTTTCAGATCTATAACAAGCATCATCAATATCATCAAACTCTTTAAACATAGATTCAATTTCATAAGCACCCATAAAAGCAACAAATTCTTCTATTTGTTCCACATCATAGTACTCATATATACCTCTAGCATAAGAAGCCAAGGTTTCATTATCATTAAATTTGCATGAAAAGGGGAGGTGTGGAGAATTCATCCTAGAGCAACAAGTATAATCATATTCCGAGCATAGTTGTCTAGCATACCACTTCAACATATAAATTTGATCCCATAATAGTTTCCCTTTTTGTGTCAAGCGGTAGTCCCTAAAGTATTCACGTTGATCCAACATTACTCCCATTACATAATTGAATGGGGTTTTCTCGGGATTATTAAAGTAGCACATAATATCTTTCACATAACCAGCATCAAGGGTTTTAGGAGGTTCCCCATCTCCATGAGCAGGAAGTACACCTAATTTTTTTGGTATTTCATGTTCCATATCCATAACTAAAGACAGAGAACAACTAAGAACAACAAATAAAAATTACTTATTGACAAAGCAAACAAGCACACACGAGAATATTCACCCCACGCTATTGCTCCCCGGCAACGATGCCAGAAAAAGGTCTTGATAACCCACAAGTATAGGGGATCGCAATAGTTTTCGATAAGTAAGAGTGTCGAACCCAACGAGGAGCTAAAGGTAGAACAAATATTCCCTCAAGGTCTTGATAACCCACAAGTATAGGGGCACGCTTGACATTCGCTTTACCTAGAACAACTATGAAACTAGAAGTACTTTGTAGGTGTTGTTGGATAGGTTTGCAAGATAGTAAAGAGTACATAAATGAAAAGTAGGGGCTGTTTAGATAAAGAAATAACTGAAGTAAATATAGCGAGTGTGGAAAAGTGGTGGCAGGAGTTGCGAAATTGTCCCTTAAGCAATTGACTACTTTACTAGACCGATAGCAAATATTATGTGGGAGAGGCCACTGCTAGCATGTCATCCCTTACATGGAATTCTATGCACTTATGATTGGAACTATTAGCAAGAATCCGCAACTACTAATGTTCATAAAGGTAAAACCCAACCATAGCATTAAGATATATCGGTCCCCCTTCAATCCCGTACGCATCAATTTCTATGCTAGGTTGAAGCTTCTGTCACTCTTGCCCTCCAATACATAGTCCTATCAACATACAACTAACCCTATGGTGTGATCCACGCGCGCGCTCATATGATGGGCACCAAAGGACAGCAACATAACCATTAGCAAATTAAATCAATCATAGCAATTCATCAACCACCGATAGGACAACGAAAATCTACTCAGACATCATAGGATGGCAACACATCATTGGATAATAATATGAAGCATAAAGCACCATGTTCAAGTAGAGGGTACAGCGGGTTGTGGGAGAGTGGACCGCTATAGATAGAGGGGGAAGGTGATGGAGATGTTGGTGAAGATGGCGGAGGTGTTGGTGAAGATCGCGGTGATGATGATGATGGCCACGGCGGTGTTCCGGCGCCACCGGAGGAGAGGGGGAGAGGGACCCCCTTCTTCCTCTTCTACCTTGACCTCCTCCCTAGATGGGAGAAGGGTTTCCCCTCTGGTCCTTGGCCTCCATGACATGGGAGGGGCGAGAGCCCCTCCGAGATTGGATCTATCTCTCTGTTTCTCTCTGGTTCTGCGTTCTGTTCTGGCTCTGTTTCACTGTTTCGTATATATATGGAGATCTGTAACTCCGATTGGCCTGAAACCTTAGCCGTGATTTTTTTCCGAATATTAGCTTTCTTGCGGCAAAAGAAGAGCGTCAACCACCTTACGGTGGGCTCACGAGGGTAGGGGCGTACTCTAGGGGGGGCGCCCCCTGCCTCGTGACCACCTCGGGCACTGGTTCGCGTTGATTTTCCTTCCGAATTTTCCATATTTTCCAAAAATAAGCTCCGTCCGTTTTTATCCCATTTGGACTCCGTTTGATATGGATATTCTGCGAAACCAAAAACATGCAACAGACAGGAACTGGCACTAGGCACTTGATCAATATGTTAGTCCCAAAAATAATATAAAAAGTTGCCAAAAAGTATATGAAAGTTGAATAATATTGGCATGGAACAATCAAAAATTATAGATACGACGGAGACGTATCAGTGTGCGATGTACAACATACAGTTCACTCGCATGAACCGTTTGCGATGAGGCGGAACAAAAGAAACGGGCAGCCTAATGAAGGTGTGTGCGATGTCCATCATATGGTTCACTCGGATGAACTCTTTGTGATTAGGGAACACAAAAGAAACGTTCAGCTAGATCAAGGTGTGTGCGATGTACGACATGCGGTTCACCCGGATGAATAGTTTGCGTTGAGACAAGAGAACAGAAATGGTTCAATATAACAAATACCATAAATATTGCAAGGTTCAAGTTCAAAGATTACAACGCCCAAATTCAAACATTGCAAGCTGCGTCATTTCTGAAAAGGGATCAGCCGCTGACAAGTCATGTAGGGTTTGACACAATAACTTCCAATTGCTTTGCCATATGCCCTTCCAATACAAAGTTTGGCATTTTTGGAGGCACTTCCATTCCGCAGTACCAGCCGCCTCTAATAATCATACCATTGGTCTTTCCTAATTAAATGTGTGTTCAACCTCAATACCCTTAGCACCTTTGCTCTGGCAAGAAAGAACATGGCGAGTGTAATCTCCGGTGGGGTCCCTCGGTAGGAGTTCAAAGTAATATTTGAGAGATGCAGATCTAGGCATTCGATGTGATTGTCATTATCAACATCTTCCACCGGTCCTAATATGCACTACAAAAGAAGAGAATGTGTTAGTGCCTACATGCAGTTTTGAACAGTGCTACACACCCATTTGGTTTGCAGGATTTGTAAAATGCACCAACGTGCCATCTTCGTTCTGCCATGATTAACATGGGCATTAATTTGATTACAATCTAGAAACATGTAGCCTTGTTCACAAGAGGTTAGATTGGATGAAAAATTCCCTAAGAAAACTAGTACAGATGAATCGAAAGGAGAAATGCTTATGGACGATTGTAACCATATGAATGAAGCAACCAATATGGGATGGGGGTATATGTCCTAAAATCCTCCAAAATTCCTTCAGAAATCGTAGTACATAGTCATTGTAAACTTGGGGAAAGGTGCAAAAAATTGAACTCCCTTATGGTTAACATTTAAAAAGAAAGGAACATCACCTCGATATACAGCTTCTTCAGGCACGAAAAGCATCTCAGGCAACTAAAAACTTGGTCCAGGTTGGGGACGACATATTCTAGTGCCAAGACCTTCACTGTGCCTAGAGTCTGGGTGAAGCTTCGCTGGATGACAGACGAACATACATATTCAAAACTAGTTATAACATTGATATCAAGAAGTAGATGTATATACGGCGATTGTTGTACCTGAAAGTTGTAGTATTTGACAGACGAGTAGCCCACCACTTTCAATTTCGGCACAGAAATGACATTGATTCTTGTTGGACCTTGTTGATCAACTACAAGTAATCCCTCAAGTGAAGATGTGTCCTGGATGACCATATTGTGGTCCACCTTTTGTGATCTCTTGTTGCAGCACCAGCAACACACATCAATAGTGCGGAGAGTCCTGGAGGTGATGTGCAAGGTACTCGACCAATTCATCGCTTGAAGACGAAGGAACTCGAGTGCAGTACAGCTGCGGAGCAGGCGCTCCATGTCATCCTTTGGGATGCAAACAACGACGAGGTCGAGGTGCTTCAGTCGTGGTAGAAAAAGAGCGGATGCGTCATTACGGAGGGGATGGAAGTTCATGAACTTGGCGAGGCGCAGCATGGGCGCAAAGCGGAGCACGGACGTTGGCAGCAAGCTCATATTACCATCATTATAACCTAGCTTCTCGAGCTAATCTATGGCGCGGGATCGAAACCACTCGTCAAGCTTGGCTCGCTCCTTGCCATTGGAACGGAACTTGCCCGCGATAAGGCCTTTGATTGGGCCATGGTGACTGCCGAGGATCTGGGAGAACGCATCCAAGCTTTGGCGATAGCCATGGCAGAGCTTGTGGGCGTGGAGGAGGTCGACAGGGGTGCGGAGCCATAGGGTGCGCCACTGCCGGGAAACGGCGGCTGTCGAAGCCCGATTTCTGATTGGGAGGATGGATATGATGACTATCAACATATCACCGGGGAGGTTCTTTATGAAGTCTGGGTCTGTTGGAGTTGCTTGCGGTTCTTTCTCGACCCGCCTCCGCTTGTTGGCAGCCTTGTTCTCCACCTCGTCGACGGGGATGGTAACCTCTATCTCCATATTCACGCCGTGCTCCGGTGCTTCAGCAGCCCCGACGTCGCCACTCCCTCCGATGGGGCGCTTCGGCGGCATCCTCGTACACTGACGACTTTGAGGACTTAGAGCGGCATCAAGGATGCAGGCGGAGGGAGAGGAATTGTGTGTGTGGAGTGGATGGGGGGTGCGGTCGCTCGGCGGCACCATTAATATAGACCAGTGGGAGCGAGGCGGGCGGCGGTCCAAGGCTGTCTCGCTTCTCGATGAGAACGACTGCTTAATCTCTAGTATGAATGAAATCTATGCTTAATTACTGAATTTTAGTTGCAAAAAATAGATGGTGATATTGATTTTTGGCTGCATAATTTTACAAATCGCAGTGTCTCTTGGCTTAGCGCCGAAGTCTGGCTTTAGTTTGCATACCGTAATCTGAATCATTTGCGTTGAAGAGATGCATAGATCCTGCGTTGAACAACTTGTACACTTCCCGGTGAGCCTGCACACCGGACTGCGCTCACACGCCTCCTATTCAGTCAAGCAGCTATCCACACGGCACCTCCTATAGCCATTAAAACCAAGTCACGTGGCATCACATGAATGGTTAACCGAATGCACACGGTTTGAATTATACAAACGTTTCAGATATTAAAGTGGCAGCTATTTTTTTTTTCAAAAATGCCTTTGTTGGCTGTCATTATTCGAGTGCGCCTTCTCTCAAAATGGACATGAAAAATATCACAGCATGTCGGGTGCCCTTCCATGATAGCATGCCAAGTTTCATGAATTTCAGACGAGTTTTGGATTTACTAGAATTTAAGAACCAGGCATCTCAATGTTTTGCCGGCAATCAACGGTGCCCTGGTGTTTGAAATTCATTCCCATTTCTTGCATGGGACCTAAGCATGCACCCAAGGACACAAATTTGTTTTTTCAACCAATTTATATGCACAGGAGCATGCACATGTAGTTCAAATTTGAATTATGCACATAAATGCATTGAAAACTCAGATAATGCATAAAAATGTCCAAACGAACCCAGAAAAATCACAAAAATTCACATAACACTCCTGTTGTTCTATATTGACACGAGAAAAAAACTTGAAAGCAATAAGAGGCAATGGATATTGTTTCGTCCCCAAAGGTGGGACGTTCCCTACCGAAAACCATCATGCTTGTTATGAGAAGCTCCGGTTTGTGAGAAGCATATACCCAAACCTGCCCCAAATGGGACAAAATTTGTACCACGACATGTTGATGCCGCTCCACAATAGCATGCCAAGTTTCATGAATTTCAAACGAGTTTTGGATTTACTAGAATTTAAAAACCAGGCATCTCAATGTTTTGCTGGCAATCAACGGTGCCATGGTGTTTGAAATTCATTCCCATTTCTTACATGGGACCTAAGCATGCACCCAAGGACATAGATTTGATTTTTTAACCAATTTATATGCATTGGAGCAAGCACATGTAGTTAAAATTTGAATTATGCACATAAATGCATTGAAAACTCGGTTAATGCATAAAAATGTCCAAACGAACCCTGAAAATCACAAAAATTCACACAATACTCCTATTGTTCTATGCTCACATGAGAAAAAAAACTTGAAAGCAATAAGAGGCAATGGATATCGTTTCGTCCCCAAAGGTGGGACGTTCCCTACCGAAAACCATCATGCTTGTTGTGAGAAGCTCCGGTTTGTGAGAAGCATATACCCAAACCTGCCCCAAATGGGACAAAATTTGTACCACGGCATGTTGATGCCGCTCCATGATAGCATGCCAAGTTTCATGAATTTTAGACGAGTTTTGGATTTACTAGAATTTAAAAACCAGGCATCTCAATTTTTTGCCGGCAATCAATGGTGCCATGGTGTTTGAAATTCATTCCCATTTCTTGCGTGGGACCTATGCATGCACCCAAGGACAAAGATTTGATTTTTCAACCAATTTATATGCACTGTAGCATGCGCATGTAGTTCCAATTTGAATTATGCACATAAATGCATTGAAAACTCACTTAATGCATAAAAATGCCCAAACGAACCCTGAAAAATCACAAAAATTCACACAACACTCCTGTTGTTCAATGTTGACACGAGAAAAAAACTTGAAAGCAATAAGAGGCAATGGATATCGTTTCGTCCCCAAAGGTGGGAGGTTCCCTACCGAAAACGATCATGCTTGTTGTGAGAAGCTCCGGTTTGTGAGAAGCGTATACCCAAACCTGCCCCAAATGGGACAAAATTTGTTCCACGGCATGTTGATGTTGCTCCATGATAGCATGTCATGTTTCATGAATTTCATATGAGTTTTGGATTTACTAGAATTTAAAAACGAGGCATCTTAATATTTTGCGGGCAATCAACAGTGCCCTGGTGTTTGAAATTCATTCCCATTTCTTGCATGGGAACCAAGCATGCACCCAAGGACACATATTTGATTTTTCAACCAATTTATATGCACTGGAGCATGCACATGTAGTTCAAATTTGAATTATGCACATGAATGCATTGAAAATTTAGTTAATGCATAAAAATGTCCAAACGAACCCCCAAAAATCACAAAAATTCACACAACACTCCTGTTGTTCTATGTTCACACGAGAAAAAAAACTTGAAAGCAATAAGAGGCAATGGATATCGTTTCGTCCCCAAAGGTGGGATGTTCCCTACTGAAAACCATCATGCTTGTTGTGAGAAGCTCCGGTTTGTGAGAAGCATATCCCCAAACCTTCCCCAAATGGGACAAAATTTGTACCACGGCATGTTGATGCCGCTCCATGATAGCATGCCAAGTTTCATGAATTTCAGACGAGTTTTGGATTTACTAGAATTTAAAAACCAGGCATCTCAATGTTTTGTCGGCAATCAACGGTGCCATGGTGTTTGAAATTCATTCCCATTTCTTGCATGGGACCTATGCATGCACCCAAGGACAAAAATTTGAATTTTGAACCAATTTATATGCACTGGAGCATGCACAAGTAGTTCAAATTTGACTTATGCACATAAATGCATTGAAAACTCACTTAATGCATAAAAATGTCCAAACGAACCCCGAAAAATCACAAAAATTCACACAACACTCTTGTTGTTCTATGTTCACACGAGAAAAAAACTTGAAAGCAATAAGAGGCAATGGATATCGTTTCGTCCCCAAAGGTGGGACGTTCCCTTCCGAAAACCATCATGCTTGTTGTGAGAAGCTCCGGTTTGTGAGAAGCATATACCCAAACTAGCCCCAAATGGGACAAAATTTGTATCAAGGCATGTTGATGCCGCTCCATGATAGCATGCCAAGTTTCATGAATTTTAGACGAGTTTTGGATTTACTAGAATTTGAAAACCAGGCATCTCAATGTTTTGCCTGTAATCAACGGTGCCATGGTGTTTGAAATTCATACCCATTTCTTGCATGGGGCCTAAGCATGCACCTAAGTACAAATATTCGATTTTTCAACCAATTTTTATGCACTGCAGCATGCACATGTAGTTCAAATTTTAATTATGCACATAAATGCATTGACAACTCACTTAATGCATAAAATGTCCAAACAAACCCCAAAAAATCACAAAAAATCACACAACACTCCTGTTGTTCTATGTTGACATGAGAAAAAAACTTGAAAGCAATAAGAGGCAATGTATATCATTTCGTCCCCAAAGGTGGGACATTCCCAATTGAAAACCATCATGCATGTTGTGAGAAGCTCCGGTTTGTGAGAAGCATATACCCAAACCTGCCCCAAATGGGACAAAATATGTGCCACAGCATGTTGATGCCGCTCCATGAAAGCATGCCAAGTTTCATGAATTTCAAACGAGTTTTGGATTTACTAGAATTTAAAAACCAGGCATCTCAATGTTTTGACGGCAATCAACGGTACCATGGTATTTGAAATTCATTCCCATTTCTTGCATGGGACCTAAGCATGCACCCAAGGGCAAAGATTTGATTTTTCAACCAATTTATATGCACTGGAGTATGTGCATGTAGTTCAAATTTGAATTATGCACATAAATGCATTGAAAACTCACTCAATGCATAAAAATGTCCAAACGAACCCCGAAAAATCAAAAAACTCACACAACACTCTTGTTGTTCTCTATTGACATGAGAAAAAAACTTGAAAGCAATAAGAGGCAATGGATATCGTTTCATGCCCAAAGGTGGGACGTTCCCTATCGAAAACCATCATGCTTGTGGTGAGAAGCTCCGGTTTGTGAGAAGCATATACCCAAACCTGCCCCAAATGGGACAAAATTTGTACCACGGTATGTCGATGCTGCTCCATGATAGCATGCCAAGTTTCATGAATTTAAGACGAGATTTGGATTTACTAGAATTTAAAAACCAGGCATCTCAATGTTTTGCCGGCAATCAACGGTGCCATGGTGTTTGAAATTCATTCCCATTTCTTGCATGGGACCTAAGCATGCACCCAAGGACAAAGATTTGATTTTTCAACCAATTTATATGCACTGTAGCATGCGCATGTAGTTCAAATTTGAATTATGCACATAATTGCATTGAAAACTCACTTAATGCATAAAAATGTCCAAATGAACCCCGAAAAATAACAAAAATTCACACAACACTCTAGTTGTTCTATGTTGACACGAGAAAAACACTTGAAAGCAATAAGAGACAATGGATATCGTTTCGTCCCCAAAGGTGGGACGTTCCCTTCCGAAAACTGTCATGCTTGTTGTGAGAAGCTCCGGTTTGTGAGAAGCGTCTACCCAAACCTGCCCCAAATGGGACAAAATTTGTACCACAGCATGTTGATGTCGCTCCATGTTAGCATGCCATGTTTCATGAATTTCAAACCAGTTTTGGATTTACTAGAATTTAAAAACCAGGCATCTCAATATTTTGCCGGCAATCAACGGTGCCCTGGTGTTTGAAATTCATTCCCATTTCTTGCATGGGACCTAAGGATGCACCCAAGGACACATATTTGTTTTTTCAACCAATTTATATGCACTGGAGCATGCATATGTAGTTCAAATTTGAATTATGCACATAAATGCATTGAAAACTCAGTTAATGCATAAAAATGTCCAAACGAACCCCAAAAAATCACAAAAAATCGCACAACACTTATGTTGTTCTAAGTTGACACGAGAAAAAAACTGAAAGCATTAAGAGGCAATGGATATCATTTTGTCCTCAAAGGTGGGACGTTCCCTACTGAAAACCATCATGCTTGTTGTGAGAAGCTCCGGTTTGTGAGAAGCATATACCCAAACCTGCCCCAAATGGGACAAAATTTGTACCACGACATGTTGATGCCGCTCCATGATAGCATGCCAAGTTTCATGAAATTCAGACGAGTTTTGGATTTACTAGAATCTAAAAACCAGGCATCTCAATGTTTTGCCGGCAATCAACGGTGCCATGGTGTTTGAAATTCATTCCCATTTCTTGCATGGGACCGAAGCATGCACGCAAGGATAAAGATTTGAATTTTCAACCAATTTATATGCACTGGAGCATGCGCTTGTAGTTCAAATTTGACTTATGCACATAAATGCATTGAAAACTCACTTAATGCATAAAAATGTTCAAACAAATCCCGAAAAATCACAAAATTTCACACAACACTCTTGTTGTTCTATGTTCACACGAGAAAAAAACTTGAAAGCAATAAGAGGCAATGGATATCGTTTCGTCCCCAAAGGTGGGACGTTCCCTACCGAAAACCATCATGCTTGTTGTGAGAAGCTCCAGTTTGTGAGAAGCATATACCCAAACCTGCCCCAAATGGGACAAAATTTGTACCACGACATGTTGATGCCGCTCCATGGTAGCATGCCAATTTCATGAATTTCAGACGAGTTTTGGATTTACTAGAATTTAAAAACCAGGCATCTCAATGTTTTGCCGGCAATCAACGGTGCCATGGTGTTTGAAATTCATTCCCATTTCTTGCATGGGACCTAAGCATGCACCCAAGAACAAAGATTTGATTTTTCAACCAATTTATATGCACTGGAGCATGCGCATGTAGTTCAAATTTGAATTATGCACATAAATGCATTGAAAACTCACTTAATGCGTAAAAATGTCCAAACGAACCCCAAAAAGTTACAAAAATTCACACAACACTCCTGTTGTTCTATGTTCACATGAGAAAAAAACTTGAAAGCAATAAGAGGCAATGTATATCGTTTCGTCCCCAAAGGTGGGACATTCCCTATCGAAAACCATTATGCTTGTTGTGAGACGCTTGGGTTTGTGAGAAGCATCTACCCAAACCTGCCCCAAATGGGGCAAAATTTGTACCACAGCATGTTGATGCCGCTCCATGATAGCATGCCAAGTTTCATGAATTTCAGACGAGTTTTGGATTTACTAGAATTTAAAAACCAGGCATTTCAATGTTTTGCCGGCAATCAACGGTGCCATGGTGTTTGAAATTCATTCCCAATTCTTCCATGGGACCTAAGCATGCACCCAAGGGCAAAGATTTGATTTTTCAACCAATTTATATGCACTGGAGCATGCGCATGTAGTTCAAATTTGAATTATGCATATAAATGCATTGAAAACTCACTTAATGCATAAAAATGTCCAAATGAGCCCCGAAAAATCACAAAAATTCAAACAACAGTCTTGTTGTTCTATGTTGACACGACAAAAAAACTTGAAAGGAATAAGAGGCAATGGATATCGTTTCGTCCCCAAAGGTGGGACGTTCCCTATCGAAAACCATCATGCTTGTTGTGAGAAGCTCCGGTCTATGAGAAGCATATACCCAAACCTGCCCCAAATGGGACAAAATTTGTACTGCGACATGTTGATGCCGCTCCATGATAGCATGCCAAGTTTCATGAATTTCAGACGAGTTTTGGATTTACTAGAATTTAAAAACCAGGCATCTCATTGTTTTGCCGGCAATCAACGGTGCCATGGTGTTTGAAATTCATTCCCATTTCTTGCATGAGACCTAAGCATGCACCCAAGGACAAATGATTTTTCAACCAATTTATATGCACTGGAGAATGCGCATGTAGTTTAGATTTGAATTATGCACATAAATGCATTGAAAACTCACTTAATGCATAAAAATGTCCAAACGAACCCTGAATAATTCCAATTCTTTTATGATCACTGCAGATAAAAGGTCTAGCAATTCAAACACCGTCCATGGCCGCTTTGACCCCATTATGTAATTCAAATCAAGACCAAAAATGAAGTAGATCCCACATAGTTTATTATAACCAACCGTGTGAGATGCAACACAAAATATCTTCGGACCGTGTCTGAATAAGGGACCGTGTCTGATGACACTTTGCGCGACAGTTTTTTTGTCTGAAGCGATTCCAAATTTTCGGCTTCCGTGGAAATATCTACCTCCCCGCCCCTCCCCCTTACCAAAAGCCACATTTCCCCCCTTTTCGCCTTCCTTCCCAATTTGAAACCTTCACTCCTTGCTTGCAGCGCCGCCGCCTCCTCGTCGGCGACCCTCCTTCACGCTGCTCGGCCTCACCTATCTAGGCAGGTAATCCACACCCGACCCCCATCCTCATCCTCCTTCCACATCCCACATGCCCCGACTGCCGGCGCGAGTGCGACACCTCCCACCAAAATACCCCTCCACCAAATAAGCGCCGGCCTAAGACACGACGCACGCAGTATAGCCAGGACCTCAAGGAGAATTTGGCAACGGAGAAGCAAATCGCGGCCACACGCGCGGATGTGGTCACGATGGCTGCCATTCGTGCCGACCCCCAGATCTTGGAGGAGCACCTCGCCGTCGAGGCCACCGTTGACGCCTTGTGCGCCGACGCCGCGATGGGGTTGGCTGCTTTAAAAGATAGTTTGTGGCATTTTCTCGAGGCCACCGTTGGTGCCTTTAACGAAGACTACACGGTGTTTTCTCAGCGTGGACGTGCTTACCTCATCTCGAGAGCCAGCAGGTTGGTGCCCAGAGCGGCTCACGCAACTCACCACTACAACAAGGGCACCCATGATGCGGAGGCCTCGCCCTCTTCCATGTCCAAGGAGCCAATCATCATCGATATCTCCGACAATGAGGAGTAGCTTGTCTTATTAGCTCACTATAAGGACCCATGTTTAGTTTGCTAGCTACTGACTTTCCTTAACAAATTCTAGTGAATTGTGCTATCTACTTTTACCATGTGGTGTTCAATTAACTTCTTGGCTCAATTCTGCAAATGTGATGTTCAATTCTTCAGGGTGCAATGTTTCCAAGTTGTTAAGCATGCTTGGTTTGGTTAACTTCCTAATCTTCTATTAGGAGTATGTTATATTGTTCAATTGGTGTTTACTTAACTCCTTGGTTCATTTGTTGTGGCTTGGTTCACTTGTTGTGGTGTTTAGTTAACTGCTTGGTTCAATTCTGCAATGCGATGTTCAATTGTTGTGGCTGCATTCTGTTATTGTATACCATGTGAGGAATAAATCAAATTTGGCTATACTAAATACATGGGAAACAAATAAAATTGATATATTTCCAAGTTGTTAAGCATGCTTGGTTTGGTTAAGTGTCTGATCTTCTTTTAGGAGTATGTTATATTGTGCAATGTGGTGCTCAGTTAACGTTTGGTTCATTTGTTGTGGTGTTTAGTTAACTGCTTGGTTCAATTCTGCAATGCGATGTTCAATTGCTGTGGCTATATTCTGTTATTGTATACCATCTGAGGAATAAATCGAATTTGGTTGCACTTAATACATGAGAAACATATACAAGTGCTATATTTCCTAGTTCTTAATCATGCTTGGTTTTGATAAATGGGGTTTCCATGTGGCTTGAATTAATCTGATGAATCTGCAACGTGCTTATTTATCATCAACATATTTTACTAATAGCATGTGAACCCTTACTTAACCTGATGACTAACTACCTTATATGTGTTGCAGGGAAGCACTAAGGTTTACAAGATGGTACTAACTATTATACCTTGCCTTTTTGTATTCCTTTGCCCCATTTCCAATATAGAGAAGATATTTATGCACATCCTTGTTTTCAGGCTTCACTGATGATTACCTCTCAAACCACCTCTGTGGTCAGGAGGCGAGGAAAGTTTTCAAACAACACGCACGGTTCAATTGAAGTGTTGCTGAAGAGGTCGAAGGATGGACGGTCAATCATCCACATGCACTGGCCTAAAGTTGCAAAGACCTTCAACATGAATGAAGGCTCAATATTCGCCTTTCGCTTCAGCTGTTTTCCAGATGAGATGCATCTCTCTATGTACCATCTATGATGCTAATTTCGAAAGGTTCTAGATGTTGCATGTGAAACTTGCTGCTAGTGCAGTTGTGTAATGGGGTAGCTGTGTGTTGAAGCTATATCATATTGTACTCTGATGTATTTCAATTATGAAATCGTGCTTCCTTAATATGGAAATGGAATATATTATGTGCTTAATATGAATGTCAATTAGATTAGTAAATGGATTATTAATAATAGGGAAATTAGCCTGCTAATTGGCCAATTAGCTTGCTAATTAGGTTTTGCTATTGCAAATGGTTGTTGAAAAAATACCGTGGGCGATGACCTCAGGCAACACACATAGTTTCTAGGAATAAACCGTGTTGGATCAATGAACAATCACACATGACATTATCTTCGAAACTGTTTGCGTTACGGCACCTTGCGCAAATGTTTTCCTTGTATTGACTGTGTGGGATGTATATACGAACGAAAACGTTTAGTGCTGACTGACTATGTGGGATGTACTTACGACCGGAAATGATTTTGCGTGTATAATTGTATTTTTTAGCACCACTATACGTATTTCTGTATTTGAGTGCTCGCCGGTCGCACACGACCTCATTTTGCCGAGCGTGTGTGCCAGGAGGGCATATCCCCAACGGTTTCTGGGTCACGTGGGAAGGACCCTGCTATCTCTTGAGCACTTGCGTTGGTTTTCCCTTGAAGAGGGAAGGGTGGTGCAGCAAAGTAGCGTAAGTATTTCTCTCGGTTTTTGAGAACCAAGGTATCAATCCACTAGGAGGCCACGCACGAGTCCCTCGCACCTACACAAACAAATAAATCCTCGCAACCAATGCGATAAGGGGTTGTCAATCCCTAGACGGTCACTTACAAGAGTGAGATCTGATAGATATGTTAAGATAATATTTTTGGTATTTTTATGATAAAGATGCAAAGTAAAATAAAAGGCAATAAAAATAACTAAGTATTGGAAGATTAATATGATGGAAGATAGACTTGGGGGCCATAGGTTTCACTAGTGGCTTCTCTCGAGAGCATAAGTATTCACGGTGGGTAAACAAATTACTGTTGAGCAATTGATAGAATTGAGCATAGTTATGAGAATATATAGGTATGATCATGTATATAGGCATCATGTCCGAGACAAGTAGACCGACTCCTGCCTGCATCTACTACTATTACTCCACACATCGACCACTATCCAGCATGCATCTAGAGTATTAAGTTCAAGAGAACAGAGTAACACTTTAAGCAAGATGACATGATGTAGAGGGATAAAGTCATGCAATATGAAATAAACCCCATCTTGTTATCCTCGATGGCAACTATACAATACGTGCCTTGCTGCCCCTACTATCACTGGGAAAGGACACCGCAAGATTGAACCCAAAGCTAAGCACTTCTCCCATTGGAAGAAAGATCAATCTAGTAGGCCAATCCAAACTGATAATTCGAAGAGACTTGCAAAGATAACCAATCATACATAAAAGAATTCAAAGAAGATTCAAATATTGTTCATAGATAAACTTAATCATAAACCCACAATTCATCGGTCTCAACAAACACACTGCAAAAGAAGATTACATCGAATAGATCTCCACAAGAGAGGGGGAGAACTTTGTATTGAGATCCAAAAAGAGAGAAGAAGCCATCTAGCTAATAACTATGGACCTGTAGATCTGAGGTAAACTACTCACACTTCATCGGAGATGCTATGGTGTTGATGTAGAAGCCCTCCATGATCGATGCCCCCTCCGGCGGAGCTCCGGAACAGGCCCCTAGATGGGATCTCATGGATACAGAAAGTTACGGCGGTGGAATTAGGGTTTCGGCTCCGTATATGGTAGTTTGGGGGTACGTAGGTATATATAGGAGGAAGGAGTACACCGGTGGAGCAACAGGGGGCCCACAAGGGTGGAGGGCGTGCCTGGGGGGAGGGGGGTAGGCGCGCCCCCTACCTTGTGGCCTCCTGGTTGATGTCTTGACGTAGGGTCCAAGTGCTCTAGATCATGTTCGTTCCGAAAATCACGTTCCCAAAGGTTTCATTCCGTTTGGACTCCGTTTGATATTATTTTTCCGCGAAACCCTAAAATAGGCAAAAAATAGCAATTCTGGGTTGGGCCTCCGGTTAATAGGTTAGTCCCCAAAATAATATAAAAGTGTATAATAAAGCCCAATAATGTCCAAAACAGAATATAATATAACATGGAACAATCAAAAATTATAGATACATTGGAGACGTATCAGACCCACTATTGCCCACACTCACTTGGCGACAGTTTTGAATGTCATCACAGAAAGGGGTTAAAAACCATTTGTTTAGGACTGACGCGCACCAGTGATCATAGCAACGAGCAGGGAGAGTGTGTCCACATACCCTCGTAGACCGAAAGCGGAAGCGTTTAGTAACGCGGTTGATGTAGTCGAACGTCTTCGCGATCCAACCGATCCAAGTACCGAACGTACGACACCTCTGTGATCAGCACACATTCAGCTTAGTGACGTCCCTCGAAGTCTTGATCCAGTTGAATCCGAGGGAGAGTTCCGTCAGCACGACGGCGTGGTGACGGTGATGATGAAGTTACCGGCGCAGGGCTTCGCCTAAGCACTACGATGATATGACCGAGGTGTGTAACAATGGAGGGGGACCGCACACGGCTAAGAGATCGTCTGTTGTGCTATTGGGGTGCCCCTGGGCACGTATATAAAGGAGGGAAGGAGAGAGGAGGACGGCCAGGTTGGGAGCGCCAAGGGGGGAGTCCTACTTGGTTTCCTAGTCCAAGTAGGATTCGCCCCCCCCCCCTTTTCCTTTCTTCCTCCGGAGGGAAAGGGAAGGGAGAGAGAGGGAGAAGGAAAGAGGGGGCCGGCCCCCTCCCATAGTACAATTCGGTTTGGGCGAGGGGAGGGCGTGCCCCTCTCTTGTGTCCCTTTCTCCTCTCCTCCAATAAGGCCCACTAGGCCCAATACTTCTTCCAGGGGGTACCGGTAACCTCCCAGTACTCCGGAAAAATGCCTTAACCACTCGGAGCCATTCCAATGTCCAAATGCATGATGTCTACTACACAACCTTATCCTTGTAGACGTTGTTGGGCCTCCAAGTGTAGAGGTTTGTAGGACAGTACCAAATTTCCCGCAAGTGGATGACCTAAGGTTTATCAATCCGTGGGAGGCGTAGGATGAAGATGGTCTCTCTCAAGCAACCCTGCAACCAAATAACAAAGGGTCTCTTGTGTCCCCAACACACCCAATACAATAGTAAATTTTATAGGTGCACTAGTTCGGCGAAGAGATGGTGATACACGTGCAATATGGATGGTAGATATAGGTTTTTGTAATCTGAAAATATAAAAACAGCAAGGTAACTAATGATAAAAGTGAGCACAAACGGTATTGCAATGCGTTGAAACAAGGCCTAGGGTTCATACTTTCACTAGTGCAAGTTCCCTCAACAATAATAACATAGTTGGATCACATAACTATCCCTCAACATGCAACAAAGAGTCACTCCAAACTCACTAATAGCAGAGAACAAACGAAGAGATTATGGTAGGGTACGAAACCACCTCAAAAGTTATCCTTTCCAATCAATCCGTTGGGCTATTCCTATAAGTGTCACAAACAGCCCTAGAGTTCGTACTAGAATAACACCTTAAGACACAAATCAACCAAAACCCTAATGTCACCTAGATACTCCAATGTCACCTCAAGTATCCGTGTGTATGATTATACGATATGCATCACACAATCTCAGATTCATCTATTCAACCAACACATAGGACCTCAAAGAGTGCCCCAAAGCTTCTACCAGAGAGTCAAGACGAAAACGTGTGCCAACCCCTATGCATAGATTCCCAAGGTCACGGAACCTGCAAGTTGAGCACCAAAACACACATCAAGTGGATCATAGAATACCCCATTGTCACCACAGGTATCCCACGCAAGACATACATCAAGTGTTCTCAAATCCTTAAAGACTCAATCCGATAAGATAACTTCAAAGGGAAAACTCAATCCATTACAAGAGAGTAGAGGGGGAGAAACATCATAAGATCCAACTATAATAGCAAAGCTCGCGATACATCAAGATCATACCACCTCAGCACCGAGGGATAACTACTCCCTCCTCGTCATGGAGAGCACCGGGATGATGAAGATGGCCACCGAAGAGGGATTTCCCCCTCCGGCAGGGTGCTAGAATGGGTCTAGATTGGTTTTCGGTGGCTAGAGAGGCTTCTGGCGGCGGAACTCCCGATCTATTGTGCTCCCCGGAGTTTTTAGGGTATATGGGTATATATGGGAGGAAGAAGTACGTCGGTGGACCTCCGGGCTGTCCGTGAGGCAGGGGGCGCGCCTAGGGGGTGGACGTTCCCCCCACCCTCGTGGGCAGCCCGGGACTCTCCTGGTCCAACTCCGATACTCCGTGGGCTTCTTCTAGTCCAAAAATAAGTTCCGTGAAGTTTCAGGTCAATTGGACTCCGTTTGATTTTCCTTTCCTGTGATACTCTAAAACAAGGGAAAAACAGAAACTGGCACTGGGCTCTGGGTTAATAGGTTAGGCCCAAAAATAATATAAAAGTGTCTAATAAAGCCCATAAACATTCAAAACAGATAATATAATAGCATGAAACAATAAAAAATTATAGATACGTTGGAGACGTATCAGCATCCCCAAGCTTAATTCCTGCTCGTCCTCGAGTAGGTAAATGATAAAAACAGAATTTTTGATGTGGAATGCTACCTAACATATTTCTCTAAGTGATTCTTCTTTATTGTGGCAAGAATATTCAGATCCATAAGATTCAAGACAAAAGTTTAATATTGGCATAGAAATAATAATACTTTAAGCATACTAACTAAGCAATTATGTCTCTTCAAAATAACATGGCTAAAGAAAGTTATCCCTACAAAATCATATAGTCTGGCTATGCTCCATCTTCACCACACAACATATTCAAATCGTGCACAACCCCGATGACAAGCCAAGCAAATGTTTCATACTTTTCATGTTCTCAAACTTTTTCAATCTTCACGCAATATATGAGCGTGAGCCATGGACATATCACTATAGGTGGAATAGAATGGTGTTTGTGGAGAAGACAAAAAGGAGAAGATAGTCTCACATCAACTAGGCGTATCAACGGGCTATGGAGATGCCTATTAATTAATAGATATCAATGTGAGTGAGTAGGGATCGCCATGCAATAGATGCACTAGAGCTATAAATGTATGAAAGCTCAACAAAAGAAACTAAGTGGGTGTGCATCCAACTTGCTTGCTCACGAAGACCTAGGGCACTTGAGGAGGCCCATTGTTGGAATATACAAGCCAAGTTCTATAATGAAAATTTCCCACTAGTATATGAAAGTGACATCATAGGAGACTCTCTATCATGAAGATCATGATGCTACTTTGAAGCACAAGTGTGGAAAAAGGATAGTAGCATTGCCCCTTTTTATTTTCTTCTTTTTTGGGCCTTCCTTCTTTTTTTATTTGGCCTTTCTCTTTTTTGGGACAACGCTCTATTATTGATGATCATCACACTTCTATTTATTTACAACTGAAAGATTACAACTCGATACTAGAACAAAGTATGACTCTATATGAATGCCTCTGGCGGTGTACCGGGATGTGCAATGATGCATGAGTGACATGTATGGAAGAATTATGAACGATGGCTTTGCCACAAATACAATGTCAACTACATGATCATGCAAAGCAATATGACAATGATGGAGCGTGTCATAGTAAACGGAATGATGGAAAGTTGCATGGCAATATATCTCGGAATGGCTATGGAAATGCCATGATAGGTAGGTATGGCGGCTGTTTTGAGGAAGGTATATGGTGGGTTTATGATACTGGCAAAAGGTGCGCGGTATTAGAGAGGGTAGCAATGGTGGAAGGGTGAGAGTGTGTATAATCCATGGACTCAACATTAGTCATAAAGAACTCACATACTTATTGCAAAAATCTATTAGTTATCAGAACAAAGTACTACGCGCATGCTCCTAGGGGGATAGATTGGTAGGAAAAGACCATCGCTCGTCCCCGACCGCCACTCATAAGGAAGACAATCAATAAATAAATCATGCTCCATCTTCGTCACATAACGATTCACCATACGTGCATGCTACGGGAATCACAAACTTCAGCACAAGTATTTCTCAAATTCACAACTACTCAACTAGCATGACTCTAATATCACCATCTCCATATCTCAAAACAATCATCAAGTGTCAAACTTCTCATAGTATTCAATGCACTTTATATGAAGGTTTTTATTATAACCATCTTGGATGCCCATCATATTAGGACCAAATTCATAACCAAAGCAAATTACCATGCTGTTTAGGACTCTCAAAATAATATAAGTGATGCATGAGAGTTCATCTATTTCTATAAAATAAAACCACCACCGTGCTCTAAAAAGATATAAGTGAAGCACTAGAGCAAATGACAAACTACTCCAAAAGATATAAGTGAAGCTCAATGAGTAGTCGAATAATTATGCAACTATGTGAAGACTCTCTAACATTTAATAATTTCAGATCTTGGTATTTTATTCAAGCAACAAGCAAAGCTAAATAAACTAAAAGGACGCTCCAAGCAAAACACATATCATGTGGTAAATAAAAATATAGCTCCAAGCAAAGTTACCGATGAACGGAGACGAAAGAGGGGAGGCCTTCCAGGGAATCCCCAAGCTTAGGCTCTTGGTTGTGCTTGAATATTACCTTGGGGTGCCTTGGGCATCCCCAAGCTTAGGCTCTTGCCACTCCTTATTCCATAGTCCATTGAATCTTTACCCAAAACTTGAAAACTTCACAACACGAAACTTAACAGAAAACTTGTAAGCTCCGTTAGCGAAAGAAAAACAAAACACCATTTCAAGGTACTGTAATTAACTCATTCTTTATTTATATTGGTGTTAAACCTACTGTATTCCAACTTCTCTATGGTTTATAAACTCTTTTACTAGCCATAGATTCATCAAAATAAGCAAACAACACATGAAAAACAGAATCTGTCAAAAACAGAACAGTCTGTAGTAATATGTAACTAACACAAACTTCTGGAACCCCCAAAATTCTAAAATAAATTTCTGGACGTGAGTAATTTATCTATTAATCATCTGCAAAAATAATTAACTAAATAGCACTCTCCAATAAAAATGGCAGCAATTCTCGTGAGCGCTAAAGTTTCTGTTTTTTACAGCAAGATCAACAAGACTTTTCCCAAGTCTTCCCAACGGTTCTACTTGGCAAAAACACTAATTAAAACATAAAAAATCAATCATAACAGAGGCTATATAAATTATGTATTACTAAATAGGATCAAAAATCAAGGAACAAAAATGAAGTTGGGTTGCCTCCCAACAAGTGCTATCGTTTAACGCCCCTAGCTAGGCATGATGATTTCAATGATGCTCACATAAAAGATAAGAATTGAAATATAAAGAGAGCATCTTGAAGAATATGACTAGAACATTTAAGTCTAACCCACTTCCTATGCATAGGTATTTTGTGAGCAAACAACTTATGGGAGCAATAATCAACTAGCATAGGAAGGCAAAACAAGCATAACTTTAAAACTTTAAGCACATAGAGAGGGAACTTGATATTATTGCAATTCCTACAAGCATATATTCCTCCCTCATAATAATTTTCAGTAGCATCATGGATGAATTCAACAATATAACTAGCATCTAAAGCACTATTTTCATGATGCACAAGCATACAATTTTTATTACTCTCCACACAAGCAAATTTCTTCTCAGGAATAGTAGTGTGAGAAAACTTAACAAAATAACTACCATGTGAGGTATAATCCAATTGAAAACTAAAATCATGATGAGAAGTTTCATGGATATCATTATTATTTATAGCATACAAGTCATCACAATAATCATCATAGATAGCAACTTTGTTCTCATAATCAATTGGAACCTCTTCCGAAATAGTGGATTCATCACAAAATAAAGTCATGACCTCTCCAAACCCACTTTCATCAATATAATCATCATAAATAGGAGGCATTCTTTCATCATAATAAATTTGCTCATCAAAACTTGGAGCACAAAAAATATCATCTACATCAAACATAGCTTCCCCAAGCTTGTGGCTTTGCATATCATTAGCATCATGGATATTCAAGGAATTCATACTAACAACATTGCAATCATGCTCATGATTCAAATATTTAGTGCCAAACATTCTAATGAATTATTCCTCTAGCACTTGAGCACAATTATCGGAATCCTTATTTTCATGATAGATATTAAAAAGATGAAGCATATGTGGTAACCTTAATTCCATTTTTGTAGTTTTCTTTTATAGACTAAACTAGTGATAAAACAAGAAACAAAAAGATTCGATTGCAAGATCTAAAGATATACCTTCAAGCGCTAACCTCACCGGCAACGGCGCCAGAAAAGAGCTTGATGTCTACTACACAACCTTCTCCTTGTAGACATTGTTGGGCCTCCAAGTGCAGAGGTTTGTAGGACAGTAGCAAATTTCCCTCAAGTGGATGACCTAAGGTTTATCAATCCGTGGGAGGCGTAGGATGAAGATGGTCTCTCTCAAGCAACCTTGCAGCCAAAGAACAAAGAGTCTCTTGTGTCCCCAACACACCCAATATAATGGTAAATTGTATAGGTGCACTAGTTCGGCGAAGAGATGGTGATACACGTGAAATATGGATGGTAGATATAGGTTTTTGTAATCTGAAAATATAAAAACAGCAAGGTAACTAATGATAAAAGTGAGCACAAACGGTATTGCAATGCGTTGAAACAAGGCCTGGGGTTCATAATTTCACCAGTGCAAGTTCCCTCAACAATAATAACATAGTTGGATCACATAACTATCCCTCAACATGCAACAAAGAGTCACTCCAAACTCACTAATAGCGGAGAACAAACGAAGAGATTATGGTAGGGTACGAAACCACCTCAAAGTTATCATTTCCAATCAATCCATTAGGCTATTCCTATAAGTGTCACAAACAGCCCTAGAGTTTGTACTAGAATAACACCTAAAGACACAAATCAACCAAAACCCTAATGTCACCTAGATACTCCAATGTCACCTCAAGTATCCGTGGGTATGATTATACGATATGCATCACACAATCTCAGATTGATCTATTCAACCAACACATAGGACCTCAAAAAGTGCCCCAAAGCTTCTACTGGAGAGTCAAGACGAAAACGTGTGCCAACCCCTATGCATAGATTCCCAAGGTCACGAAACCCGCAAGTTGATCACCAAAACATACATCAAGTGGATCATAGAATACCCCATTGTCACCATAGGTATCGCACGCAAGACATACATCAAGTGTTCTCAAATCCTTAAAGACTCAATCCGATAAGATAACTTCAAAAGGAAAACTCAATCCATTACAAGAGAGTAGAGGGGGAGAAACATCATAAGATCCAACTATAATAGCAAAGCTCGCGATACATCAAGATCGTACCACCTCAAGAACATGAGAGAGAGAGATCAAACACATAGCTACTGGTACATACCCTCAGCCCCGAGGGAGGACTACTCCCTCCTCATCATGGAGAGCACCGGGATGATGAAGATGGCCATCGGAGAGGGATTTCCCCCTCCGGCAGGGTGCCGGAACGGGTCTAGATTGGCTTTCGGTGGCTACAGAGGCTTCTGGCGGCGGAACTCCCGATCTATTGTGCTCCCCGAAGTTTTTAGGGTATATGGGTATATATGGGAGGAAGAAGTACGTCGGTGGACCTCCGGGCTGTCCACGAGGCAGGGGGGCGCGCCCAGGGGGGTGGGCACACCCCCCATCCTCGTGGGCAGCCCGGGACTCTCCTGGTCCAACTCCGATACTCCATGGGCTTCTTCTGGTCCAAAAATAAGTTCCGTGAAGTTTCAGGTCAATTGGACTTCGTTTGATTTTCCTTTTCTATGATACTCTAAAACAAGGGAAAAAACAGAAACTGGCACTGGGCTCCGGGTTAATAGGTTAGTCCCAAAAATAATTTAAAAGTGTCTAATAAAGCCCATAAACATTCAAAACAGATAATATAATAGCATGGAACAATCAAAAATTATAGATACGTTGGACACGTATCAATGCAACCTTCCAATATATGAATCTTTATGTCTCGACCATTTTGAGACTCCTCATCATGTCCATGATCTTATCCGGGACTCCAAACAAACTTCGGTCATCAAATCACATAACTCATAATGCAAATCGTCATCGAACGTTAAGCGCGCGAACCCTACGGGTTCGAGAACTATGTAGACATGACCGAGACACATCTCCGGTCAATAACCAATAGCGGAACCTGGATGCTCATATTGACTCCTACATATTCTATGAAGATCTTTATCGGTCAAACCGGATAACAACATACATCGTTCCCTTTGTCATTGGTATGTTACTTTCCCGAGATTCGATCGCCGGTATCATCATACCTAGTTCAATCTCGTTACCGACAAGTCTCTTTACTCGTTCCGTAATGCATCATCAGGCAAATAACTCATTAGTCACATTGCTTGCAAGGCTTATAGTGATGTGCATTACCGAGAGGGCCCAGTGATACCTCTCGGATACATGGAGTGACAAATCTGAATCTCGATCTATGCCAACTCAACAAACATCATTGGAGACACCTGTAGAGCATCTTTATAATCACCCAGTTACGTTGTGACGTTTGATAGCACACAAGGTGTTCCTCCGGTATTCAGGAGTTGCATAATCCCATAGTCAGAGGAACATGTATAAGTCATGATGAAAGCAATAGCAATAAAACTAAACGATCATTATGCTAAGCTAACGGATGGGTCTTGTCCATCATATCATTCTCTAATGATGTGATCCCGTTCATCAAATGACAACACATGTCTATGGTCAGAAAACATAACCATCTTTGACGAGCTAGTCAAGTAGAGGCATACTAGGGTCACCCTGTTTGTCTATGTATTCACACATGTACTAAGTTTCCGGTTAATACAATTCTAGCATGAATAATAAACATTTATCATGATATAAGGAAATATAAATAACAACTTTATTATTGCCTCCAGGGCATATTTCCTTCAGGAAGTTCATGTATTATAAAATTTCTTGTATTTTAAAAAATGATGCAAATTAAAAACACAAATTTTAATTTTTTTTGGCACATTCAAAGAATATTCATTGATTTTATACAATGTTCATGAATTTGAAAAAGGTTCGCACAATCTAAATGTTCACAAACTTTAAACTTTACAATTATTCATATATTTTAGTAATGCTTGGGAATTCTAGAAAAAACATTCATAGAATTTTCAAATGTCTGCAAATTTTATTATATATTCATGAAGTAACATGTAAAAATATAAAAGAGAAGAAAAAACAAACAGCCCCCTCCCCCCAAAAAAACCCAATGGAAACAGACAAAAGATTGGAAAAAACAAGCAATGCCTTCTTCAACCAAAAATATCAGTCGGCCAGCGACACACATTTTGACAGTTGGGACCGACATTGTCTCCCGTAGCCCTCGATGCATTAGGTTGTTCCAAATCTAGGGAGCATAGTATCTAAATTGATTCCTAGCTAACAGATATACAACATGAAATGCATCTGATCTAGAGCTTTGGTTCAACTCTCTCGGTATCCGTGAATGGTTTATCCGTGTAATATGAGTGGTCCCCAATATGAATTTGCACAAACAGGTTGACTTGGTATTTGGCACATGTGCTCGTATTTTTTGTATTTATTCCACGGTTGTCTCTTGCAATTTCATAAAATCTAAGATTTACCAGTTTGATCTTTTGGAGGTGTTTATAGGGATAAAGTGAGTGTGTGTATGTAAGCATCAGCACTCTATTTCTAGCAAATAAAAGACCACAATAAGATATTTATAACCGATACTCCAAATTCTAAGGGTAATGATAAATAACATACATTTATAAAACAAAGACCTGAGTTAGTTATAATAAATCTAGCTGAAGGATTCCATAGGCTAGTATCTCAGGTAGTGACTAGGCTCTCAGTCTCCGGGGTTCTCATTGGATAAGGTGTGCGTGTATTTATGTAATCGGCTATGCGTCTATACTATGTTTAAAAAACATGACAATTCTATTTTTTAACCGATACTATAGATTAAAAGGGTAATGATAAATAAGAATGTAGTTTTCGTTTTTTAGAACGAAGGATCGAGGAGAGCCCGACTTTAAATTAACAAAGCCATCAACCGACTAGGATTACATCGAACAAAGATAGGAATCATAGAAAAAAACAAACAATAAGAAGATACATGATGATGTGTATAAAGCTATCAGGCTATGACAAACTACTAGCAAAGATATGGAAACTAACGCATAAATCTAGCTAGAAGTCGGAGAAGCCCTCCATAATGAGTAGAGCACCACACAAGACACCAGCAAAGCTTGGGCGGGACATCTAGTAGCTGGAGTAGCATCGTTGACAGCTCAATGAGCTCTGGCCGTCGCACTACTAGGAAAAGGCCTACTAATAGCGCACAAGTTTTGCCTACTAATGGTGCATCAGTGGTGCGCCATTAGTATCACGCCACTAGTATTTATTACTAATGGCGCACCACTGGTGCGCCATTAGTATCTGGTATACTAATGGCGCACCACCCAGTGTGCCATTAGTATATAACACCATGCACCATTAGTATGCCTCCCAGGGGCCATATTTAACCATGTGCTTTGGCACACTAATGGCGCACTGCGGATGGATGCACCATTAGTATACTTGGCATACTAATGGCGCACTCTTTGGTGATGCGCCATTAGTATACTTTGGCATACTAATGGTGCACTCTGTAGTGATGCGCCATTAGTATGAATATTAGGTTTTATTTTTTTTACTTTTCTGATTTTTACACAGGTTACAAAATATATTATTTGACAGAATATAGACAGTAGCACACAGCAACAGCAGATTCATCAAATACAATAGAAGATTAGTCTCCGAATACAATTCATCATATTAGTCTCCGAATTCAAAAGACCGAACAAACATAAAACATTACAAGTCTCGAGACCGCGAGTATCGAGTTTGTCTTCACATTACAAGTCGATATCGATCATCTAAACTACCATCACATAGAAGAGAGCTGCGGTCATCACGATGAGCATCATCGCGATGAAACTGGTCTTCATCCGGTTCCTCCAACGCTCCCTCCTCTCTCCCGCTAGATAGCGGGCGTATCTAGATTCCGCCTCCGCCCTAGTGGTGTACCCTTTGTAACTGTTACCGCTGAAACTGTGAACCTGTCTCCGACACTCCTCCCAGTCGTCATAGACTCCAGGAACCTTACCCTTGTACATGACATACGACGGCATCTCTATGCACAAGCCAAACAACAGACAATACATACATAAGCAATATATGAGTATGCAACAAAAGGATCGGAAGAGAAAAGAAAGACATGACATTAATAGCACGATTCATGGTCCTACTAATAAATAGCATCGATTACATCTAAGTTGAACGACTGTCCAAACCAAAGAGACATACAAGTTCATTAAAGTTTAATTACAACATGAGCCAATCAATGTTTCAGAACTACACATAGCATCGCTACTGTTGACTCGACTCATGGGACCAGAGCATGGATGAAGCCGCCGTCTGTCGTGATGGTCATGAAATCGCGGGCGTTCTCAGCCTGCATTTGTAGCGTTACGTCTATCTCCCTGTTGGACGGTTGATATCTGAGGTAGAACTGCCCCGAGGTATGAAGGACATCTTGATGGATGATGTCCGCAAACTCCGACTGGATGCGAAAGAATTCTTGTCTGATGTCCGCGTCCTGGATTGCCGACAAGCTCGCGGCCCAATCTAAAAGCCAGATGCAACTTGTTGAGCTAATTTTGAGCAGAACTCCTTGAGTAACTAGCAGCAAAAGGTACTGAACTAGCAGCAAGCTTGTGTTATTGCTTACTAAGGTACTGAACTGATCAGAACTTCAGAACAGTGAGCTTTACATACTAATTTCAGAGGGATTTGAACCTAATTTGACCTAAATTTGAGAGGGATTTGACCTTATTTTGCATCTACACTAGCCCCTAATCCATGGCTAGAGCTAGTAGTAGGAACACATGGTAGAGTAATTAGGCAGCCTTGAGGAACCCAAATCCATGGCTGCTAGATCGAATGAAACAAGGAGGGGAGAGGGGATGGAGGGGAGTTGGGGGCACCTTCACCTTGGGTGGATGAACGACGGCGCCGTGGATTTAGAGGTCTAGGTGGAAGAAGCCCTTGATTGCGGCGACTGTGGTGGCTGGGTGCACCCCTCCTGCTCCTCCTCCTCGAGCAGGACAAGGTCGGCGGCTACACGGTGAGGAGAAGGCCCTCCTCTCCTCTCCGGGCGTCGTCTTGGTCGCTTGCCGGCGCGGTCTACCTATAGAGATGAGACAAGAAGGGGTCAGGGGTTTGGAGTGGAGGGGGGCTTACGGGCGGAGGAGGACGGGCGGAGGAGGAGGGGGGCTTACGGGCGGAGGAGGACGGGCGGCGGCGCAGTAGGGGCGGCGGAGGGAGGCGCTGCTAGGCTCCTGTGCCAGCTGCGGGGCAGCGGAGGCTTCGGACGGCTGGGTGCGCCGCAGCGTCGGGCTGGCAGTCGTGGCGGCAGGCGGGGGAGCCGGAGCGGGTGTGGAGCGGGCGCGGGGGTCATTGGAGCGAACCGGGGGTCGTCGGAGCGGGCACGGCGGGGGAGGGAAGGGGGATCTAGCGAGGGAGAGGGAAGGGGGGATCGGGCGAAGGGGTATCCAGCTAGACACTATAGCAATGGCACACCACCCTCTGGTGCGCCATTAGTAGTTTTTTTTCTGATAGCAATGGCGCACCCTCCTCTGGTGCACCATTAGTAACTTTTTTTTTCTGACAGCAATGGCGCACCCTCCTCTGGTGCGCCATTAGTAACATTTTTTTCATTATTTCTTGTTGCATCTAATAATTTGTTTTTTTATAAAATTTGTTATTTTCATGAGGACTAGAACAGAAGATATCATCAAATATCATCAATTTTTTTTGAAAATATCATCAAATTTGTTTTTTTATTTTTAATTGAAAATATCATCAAATTTGTTATTTGAAGATATCATCAAATTTCTTATTTGAAAATATCATAAAATTTGTTATTTAAAAATATCTTCAAAAAGTGGGGGAGGGTGTGGGTGTCGGCGGCGGCGGTGGACCGGGCCGGGGGAAGGTGCGGGGTGTCGGCGGCGGT
>NC_041390.1:443743552-443812507 GCF_002162155.2 Triticum dicoccoides | reverse complement strand
GTGGAGCGGGAGAGGGTGCGGGGGGTCATCGGTGGCGGTGGAGCGGGGGGAGGGTGCGGGGGGTGCTCAGCGGCGAGGGGGATCTGGCGAGGGGGATAGCTATCGAGAGGGAGGGGGTCGAGATCGAGTGTCCTCATGAATATTCAATATCTTTTCATATTGAATATGAAAAAATATCATCAAATTTGAAAAAATATTCATGAATTCAAAAAGTTCCCATGAAATTTAAAAATATTCATGATATCAAAAAGTGCCCAAGAAATGAAGGCTACAATTTAAATACAATCGATCTTAGCTAGCTATCTGTTCACAATCTTCTTGCCCTTCTTTTTCGCAAATGGAGTTCTTCTGTGGAACGGACGTCCTTTAGGTAGGGTGGTCCTACTTCTTCTTGTGGTGTATGCTGCTACTTCATCGTCGTCGTCATGTTCGATCTTCAGGTCGCCGTACTTGTCGAAGTCTTGCTCATTGGCTACTCCATCCATTCCGATGATCTTCCTTTTGCCTCTCCTCACGACAACACGACTGGGCTTTGACGGGTCGGTAATGAAGAAGCATTGGTCCACTTGTGAAGCCAGTACCCATGGCTCATTTTTCGCGGTGACGTTTGCGCCCGCGGTCTTGGATTTGGCTTCGGGTATAACAATGGTGGTGAAATACTGGTCTTCTTTTAGGACGCTCTTGGCCCATCTGACACGAAACATCGGGACCTTCTCTCCAGCGTAGCTCAGCTCCCAGATCTCCTCGATCCTTCTGTAGTATCTGTCCTTGTTGTTACCGGTGTAGGATTCCATCCTTACCCCGGAGTTGTGATAACCATCGCTCTTCATGTCCTTGTCCTCGGTGTAGAATGTGTAGCCGTTGATATCGTATGCCTCATAGGTCATCAGGTTGTGCTCGGCGCCCTGTGACAAGGCGAATATGAGTTGTTCTTCCGCGGAAGAATCCTCATGTAAAGGGTATGATAGAAGCTTCTGCTTGAACCAACGCGTGAAACATGATTTGTGCTCTTTGATTATATCTCCGTCCGTCCTCTGTTGGCCTCGGTCATTGTACGTCTTCTCAATAAAGGTTTTGTGCTCTACCACCCAAGGATCGACCACGTCTATGTGTTGTAGCGCGACTAGGTTTGCTCTTTCAAGGCCGGCGACCCTCATGGTGACCCCATCCAGCGAGCCTGCCGAGGTGCCTGTTGACGGGCAGACCAACAGGGTTCTCGATGCCTAGATAATTCGTGCAGTAGGAGATGCACTCTTCGGTCAGAAAGCCCATGGCTATACTTCCCTCTGGACGTGACATGTTGCAAATGTATCCTTTGATGACACCATTCATCCTTTCGAACGGCATCATGCTGTGCAGGAACGTCGGCCCGAGTTGGATGATATCCTCCACGATATGGACCAGCAGATGCACCATAATGTCGAAGAATGCGGGCGGGAAGTACATCTCAAGCTCGCATAGTATCACCATGATCTCTTCCTGTAGCCTTCTGAGTTGCCTCACGCCAACCGACTTCCGAGAGATGACGTCGAAAAAGTTGCATAGGCCAAATAGCGTTTCATGGACATGCGCGTCCATGATCCAACGGATTGCAACTGGAAGTATCTGCATCATCAGCATGTGACAGTCATGAGACTTCATCCCGCTGAACTTCTGCTTCGCTGGGTCTAGGTATCTGCTTATCTTCCCCACGTAACCGTAAGGAAGTTTTACTCCTATGAGGCAGGTGAAAAACTGCTCGATCTCCTCCTGACTTAGAGTGAAGCACGCGGGAGGGTAGTCATTTCCGGTCTTCTTGGCCTTTTTGCCTTTGCAACGACTTTCTGTGTCCTGCTTCGCCTCATCATCATCATCATCATCATCATTAGCGTGAAGCTCCTGCCTGATGCCCATTGATTTCAAGTCTGCCCTTGCTTTTGGCCCATCTTTGGTCCTCTCTGGCATGTTGAGCAGGGTACCAAGCAGACTCTCGCACACGTTCTTCGTGATATGCATGGCATCAAGGCTGTGAGGCACACGGTGGATCTTCCAGTACGGCAAGTCCCAGAAAACAGACCTTGTTTTCCATACCTTCAGCAGCGGCTCTGATGCCTTTCGCTTCTTTCCTGGCTCTGGCGCCTTTTGCTTCTTTCCCGGCAGTGGGCAATCTTTCCAATTTTTCAACAGCCCGTCTATTTCCTCGCCGCTCCTCGTACGCGGGCGTCTTCGGAGTTCGGTTTCACCATCGAACAGATCCTTGCGTTTCCTCCATGGGTCATCATCGTGAAGCCACCTTTGATGTCCCATGAACATGGTTTTCGAAGACCCGGGATCTCTATCTAGCTGGTGATACATTGTGTCATCCATGCACCTGACGCATCCAGAAAATCCGTGGACCACCTGCCCCGCGAGATATCCGTAACTGAGATAGTCATGCACCGTCGTGAGCAGTGCGGCTCTCATAGGGAAATATTCTTTCTCTGCGGCGTCCCACGTATTGGCTGGCGTTTTCCACAGCGTGTGTAGCTCCTCTTTCAGCAGCCCCAGATACAGATTGATGTCATTCCCTGGTTGTTTCGGCCCTTCAATTAGCATACTCATGTGAATGTACTTCCTCTTCATGCACAACCAGGGGGGAAGGTTGTACATTCACACAAACACAGGCCAGGTGCTATGTGTGCTCCTCTGGCTGCTAAATAGATTGACTCCATCGGTGCTCGCGCCCAACACGATGTTCCTTGGATCCTTCCCAAATTCTAGGTGTTCGAAGTTCAACGCTTGCCACTGGCTCCCATCCTTAGGGTGACTCAGCATCTTGTCTTTTTTATTTATCTCCGGATCATTTGCATCATCTTCTCGCTTCTTCTCCTCCCTATCCGCGTGCCAACGTAGGAGCTTTGCTACCTTAGGGTCCGCGAAATACCGCTGCAGACGAGGAGTGATCAGAAAGTACCACACCACTTTTCGAGGAGCTTTCTTCCTCTTCTTGTATCGAGTGACGCCGCACACCTGACATATGGTAGACTCCGCGTGCTCGCCCTGATAAATGATGCAATTGTTCATGCACACAAGGTATTTCACGTGCGGTAAATCCAGAGGACACACGACTTTCTTCGCCTCCTCGAAACTGGTCGGGCACTTGTTCCCCTTGGGAAGACGTTTGTGCCAGAATGACATGTTCTCGTCGAAGCATGTGTCGGTCATTTTGTGTTTTACCTTCATCTCCAAAGCCATGAGCGTTACTTTCAGGCGGGTATCCTCGGGTCTGCATCCTTCATACAATGGAGTAACCGCGTCTATCTCCAGTTGATCCAGCTTGGCTTTCTCTCGGGCGGCAGCTCTTGCGTTATCAGTCTGCTTGAGAAGCAACTCTTGAATATGAGGGTCCTGCACCCAGCCCATCGATGGTCCATCGTCGTCTGATCCTCCGGCATCTTGATCTTCATGATCATGCCCTTCGTCTGCTCCGGCATCTTCCTCATCATCATGTCCGCCATCTTCTACATGATGACTGTGTACAGCATCACCGTCGTGATCATGTCCTGGAGATTCTTCGTCTTCTCGCCCGCCCAAGCCGCCGTGGTTGTCTTGCCGCCCTTCCTCATTTCTTGCCCGGCCCCCATGGACGACTTCATAGTCATCTTCATCACCTTGCCACCGATAGCCATCCATGAAACCACGCAAGATCAGGTGGTCCCGCACCTGCCCGGAATCCGGATCCGCAATAAGGCTCTTCAGCTTGCATCTTCGACACGGACATCTTATCTCCATCTCGTTCTTTTGAAGCATCTCGGCCTTCGCGGAGCTCAAAAACCTATTCACGATGCCTTCGGTCATCGTGCGGACCATGGTTGCCTACAGGGTAGAGCAAAACGATATTTTAGAACCAAGAAAAAATTTGGCATGACTTTCCCTAAAAATAGGACCAAAAAGAATGCATAGTGCCAAAATTCTCGCTGAAACGGAAATGAATCAACATTCCGGCAAAATATTGGCAACTATCGCATTTCAAATACCGGTACCTGCAAACACAAGCATATATGCAACACCACAAACATACATAGATCTAGCTAGGCCACAAAAAGTGCATGTGCACGTTGTTGGAGCGAGCTAGGGAGAAAAAAAGTAGATCTACAACATGAAGATAGCTTTCCCCTTACTTACCTATCAAAAAAAGGTAATTTCAACACTTAATTTTGATGAATCTATGGTGCAAATGAGGTGAGGAGGAGGAGGCAGCTGACAAGCTTAGAGAAGGAGGTGGGGGGAATGAAGTGGGGAAAGTGAGTGTGTAGGTGTGGCTGTCCAAAAATATCTAGTTGGTCCCAGGTTACTAATGGCGCACCACACAGCCATGCGCCATTAGTAACCCAACATACTAATGGCGCACCACACAGACATGCGCCATTAGTAGTTTTGTAAAAAAGTAAAAAAAATTATACTAATGGCGCACCGTGGCACAGTGCGCCATTACTAGTTTAAACTAGTAATGGCGCACTATGCAACGGTGCGCCATTAGTAGTTTTGCAAAAAAGTAAAAAAAAATACAGTAGTGGCGCACTCTATGGCTGTCTAACTACTAATGGCACACTCTGCCAGGATGCGCCATTAGTATGTTTGAAAAAATGAAAAAAAACATTTTGGTACTAGTGGCGCACCGTGTGCCTGGTGCGCCATTAGTATATAGTAGTGGCGCACCACTTCTCTAGTGCACTATTAGTGTCAATTTCATCTATAGCCCTTTTCCTAGTAGTGTCGATGTCATGCTCATCCACCTCGTAAGGGGTCTCCCTGCCCCCTCGACATGGCATGAAGAGCACTGATCCGTCCAAATGTGGAGATGACCACCCGAGGGCTAAAGTGAGACCGGCACCATTTCCAACCGGAAGACCACACTTGAACACCATGATACATCTCTGTTGTATCTACTTTTCCAAACACTTTTGCTCTTTTTTGGACTCTGATTTGCATGATTTGAATGAAACTAACCCGGAATGACGGTGTTTTCAGTAGAACTACCATAGTGTTATTTTTCGTGCAGAAATAAAACTTCTCGAAATTGGACGAGACTTTTTAGAGATTTTTATGGAATATATTAAAAATACTGGAGCTAAGAACCACTAGAGGGGGCCACCAGTTGCCCACAAGGCAACAGAGCACAACCACTCCCCCTGGGCGTGCCCAGTTGCCTTGTGGGGCCCATGTGGCTCCGATGACCCTAATCTCAAGCCTATGAATTCCTTTTTGCCAAGAAAAAAAATAAGAAAAGAAGTTTCATTGCATTTTACGATACGGAGCCGCCGCCACCTCCTGTTCTTCATCGGGAGGGCAGATCTGGAGTCCGTTCGGGGCTCCGAAGAGGGGGATTCTTCACCATCATCACCAACCGTTCTTCATCGCCAATTTAATGATGCTCACCACCACAAGTGAGTAATTCCTTCATAGGCTTGCTGGACGGTGACGGGGTTGGATGTGATTTGTCATGTAATCGAGTCAATTCGTTAGGGTTTGATCCCTAGTATGCACTATCCTCCGAGATTGATGTTGCTATGACTTTGCTATGCTTAATGTTTGCCACTAGGGCCCGAGTGTCATGATTTCATATCTGAACCCTTTATGTTTTCAAGAATATATTTGTGTTCTTGATCCTATCTTGCAAGTTATATGCACCTATTACGTGTTAGGATCCGCATACCCAAGGTGACAATAATTGGGATTATTTCCGGTGATTACCATAGTTTGAGGAGTTCATGTATTCACTATGTGTTAATGTTTTGGTCTGGTTCTCTATTAAAAGGAGGCCTTAATAGACCTTATATTTCCTTATGGACCCTGCTGTCACGGGAGGGTAGGATAAAAGATGTCATGTAAGTTATCATTATAAGCATGTATGACTATATACGAAATACATGCCTACAATACATTGATGAATTGGAGCTATTGTGTATCGCTCTATGATGTGACTGTTATATGATGAATATCATCCAACACAAATATCCATCACTGATCCAATGCCTATGCTTTACGCTTATTGATCTTTGCTAAGTTACTTTTGTTGTTGTTACAATCACTATAAAACTGTATTGTTACTGTTAGCGTTATTATAGCTACTGTTACTACAACTATCATACTACTATGCTACTAAACACTTTGCTACAGATATTTAGTTCTCCAGGTGTGGTTAAATTGACAACTTAATTGCTAATACATGCAAATATATCTTTGGCTCCCCTTGTGTCGAATCAATAAATTTAGTTTAAATACTACCCTCGAAAATGGTTGCGGTCCCCTATACTTGTGGGGTTATCAAGACCTTTTTCTAGCGCCGTTGCCGGGGAGCATATCTCTATTTGTTGAGTCACTTGGGAATTATATCTGTTGATCACTATGAAGAATTTGAAAGATACTAGAACCAAGATCGTACCCTCTAAGACGAGGGGAGGTAAGGAACTGCCATCTACCTCCGCATTTGATTCACCTTCTGTTTTGAGTAGGCTTGCGACACCACCACCTGCTATACAGTCTGATATGTCGCAAGTTAGGGATGATGCTACTTCTGCTATGAATGATGCTATTGATGATGCTAGTACTCTGCTTAATGAAACTGTGCCACTAGGTGAATTTCTTGATGAGCAACTTGCTAAAGCTAAAGAACTTGAAACTATTGAAACTGATGAAAATTATGATTCAGAAATGCCTAAGATACCCGAGGGTTATGCTATGGATGGGAAGATAGCTAGAGAATTTCTTACTTGTAATGATAGAGATGATGTTAAGAAACTATTGAGTAAGCTAAAAGAAAAATCTATGATGGAGAAGATGAAATATGATCCTAAGTTTGCTACTTCTCCTATCTTTGTTACTAATATGGATTATGAATTCTCTGTCGATCCTGAGTTAGTTACTTTGGTTGAATCTGATTCTTTTCATGGTTATGAAATTGAAACTGTTGTGGCACACCTTACTAAATTGAATGATGTAGCCACCCTATTTGCTCATGAGGAAAAAAATTGCTACTACTATACATCCTTAAGTTGTTTCCTTTCTCATTAAAGGGTGATGCTAAGAAGTGGTTTAATACTCTTGCTCCTGGTTGTGTGCGTAGTCCCCGAGATATGATATATTACTTATCTAAAAATATTTTTCTGCTCATAAGAAACAAGTTGCCTTACATGAAATATTTAACTTTGAGAAAATTGAAGAAGAGAATCTCCCTAAAGCTTGGGGGAGGCTTATCTAGTTAATTAATGTTTTGCTTGATCATCCTCTTAAGAAAAATGAAATACTTGATATATTTTATAATGGACTAACCGATGCTTCTAGGGACTACCTGGATAGTTGTGCTAGTTGTGTTTTCACGGAACGAACTGTTGAAAAGGCTGAAGAATTATTGAATAATATATTGAGAAATGAAAATGATTGGACACTTCCTGAACCACCATCTAAACCAACTCCAAAGAAGAGAGGTATTCTATTCCTCAGTCCTGAAGATATGCAAGAGGCAAAGAAATCTATGAAAGAAAAGGGTATTAAAGATGAAGATGTTAAGAATTTACCACCTATTGAAAAAATACATGGACTCGATACCCCGACACAGGTAGTAGAGGTAAATTCTCTTTATAGATTCAATGAAGGTGATATTACTTATAATAAATCTATAGTCAATTAGTGGATGAATTTGATAATTACATTGTTAAGCAGGAACACTTTAATATGTATGTTAAGAATCAATTGAAACAAAATGCTATTTTTATTGACCACTTGAGTGAGTTGATGTTTAGAATTGCTAATGATGTTAAAGTTTTAGGTAAACATGCATCCGTAGTTCATACTCAGTTAGAACAAGTTGCTAGGTCACATAATGACTTGCTTAATGAGATGAATAATAAAATAAATGATCATGCTGTTAGAGTAATGACTAGAGGAGGTAGAATGACTCAGGAGCTACTATATCCTGAAGGTCATCCTAGGAGAATTGAGCAAGACTCTCGTAGAATTAATATTGATGCACCTAGTTCATCTAAGAAGAAAAACAAAAAGAAAAATTATATAACTTTGCATGCTTCAGGTGAACGTATGGTAGAAAAACCGTCTGACAATAGGAACGATGTTTCTATTTCTGATGCTGAGACACAATCTGGTAATGAACATCCACCTAGTGATAATGATAATGTTCATGTTGATGCTCAACCATATAATGGTAAAGAATCTGATAATGATGTAGAAATAGAACCTATTGTTGATCTTGATAACCCACCTCCTAAAAATAAATGATATGATAAAAGAGATTTCATTGCTAGAAAACATGGTAAAGAAAGAAAACCATGGGTTCAGAAACCCATGCCTTTTCCCACTAAGCCTCCGTAAAATAAGGACGAGGAGGATTTTGAGCGCTTTGTTGAAATGCTTAAAAATGTCTTTTTGCGCACTCACTTGACTGATATTTTGAAAATGCCTCCATATGCTAAATACATGAAAGACATAGTTTCTAATAAAAGAAAGATACTTGAACCTAAAAATTTCCACCATGCTTGCAAATTATTCTTTTAAGGGTGGAGTACCTAAGAAGCTAGGAGATCCAGGAATTCCTACTATACCATGCTCCGTTAAAAGAATTTATGTCAAAACTGTTTTATGTGATTTAGAATTTGGTGTTAGTGTTTTGCCTTTCTCTTTATATAGAATACTTGATTTGAATAAACTCACACCTATTGAAATATCTTCGCGAATGGCTGATAAATCAACTGCTATACCTATTGGAATCTGTGAGGATGTGCCTGTTGTAGTTGAAAATGTAACTATCTTGACAAACTTTGTTATACTTGATATGCCCAAGGACGAAAACATGTTGATTGTCCTTGGTACACCCTTTTTGAATACTGTAGGGGCTGTTATTGATTGCAACAAAAGCAAGGTCACTTTTCCTGTCAATGGTAATGAGCATACAGTTTATTTTCCGAAGAAACAAAGTTCGGTGAATGGTATCAATTGTATTGAATTTTTTTGGACAATCACTTTGGAGGATTCAAATTCCCTCTTCCTACTATCAAAAATAAATATGAAACTCTTATTTTGGAGGAGATGCATATCCCCATTGAGGTAACGTAGTGTTATACGAAGATTCTTCGGTTTCATGTTACTCAGAAATAGTTTGTTAATAAGACTTGATCAACCTTATTAATGAATTCTTTTTAGGGGCATGCCATCGATGAATTTAGTAAGCATATCCTTCTGTAATATTAGTTTGCTCTCTGTTATTTTTAGTTTAATAAAGTAAAATGCCACAATTATCCTATTTTCTGAATTATCCATGCAATAAAAAATGGCCCCAAAAATAAAAGTGCTCAAAATGTCGTAAAATTTTAACATGATTTTTTCTGTAATATATAAGAATTTTTGGCACTAAATACATCCCGGGGGTACCCCTGTTTCTCATAAGGTAACAAGGCACGACCACCCCCCTGGGCGTGCCAAGATGCCTTGTGGGGTTCACAGGACCCCACTCACTTACTACTTCAGTCCACTTCATCTCTTACCTCTAGAAACAAATCCTGGTTGCTCTCTCTCTCTCTCTCTCTCTCTCTCTCTCTCTCTCTCTCTCTCTCTCGTGTTTTTGCTCCCAAACCCGAGATTTTCGATCTCTTTGCATGGTGCTCCATTTTCGAAACTGTTTCGAAGGATTGCTCCTTGGTATATGACTCCTCCATTGCTCCAATTAGTTTTTGTTTTCGTGGATTACATTTTGTATATTTTGTTGCTCTTGGTGCTACTGAAAATGAGCTTGTGATACGTCTCCAATGTATCTACAATTTTTGATTGTTCCATGCTATTATATTATCAAAATTGGGTGTTTTGTATACACTTTCAAACAATTATATATCATTTTTTTGGGACCAACCTATTAATTTAGTGCCCACTGCCAGTTGTTGTTTTTTGCTTGTTTTTGGTTTTGCAGAATATCAGTACCAAAGGAAGTCCAAATGCCATGACATGTTTTGGAGATTTTTTTTGGACAAAAGAGACACTAGAAGCTTCGGGAGAAGACCAGACGATTGACCATGGGCCCACAAGGCACCAAGGCGCGCCCAGGAGGTAGGCGTGCCCTGGTGGGTGTTGGGGCCCACGTGGCTTTGTTTGACCTAACTCCATCTAAATTCTCTAAAATCATGAAACCAATAGGGGAGTCCATGAAATACTTTTTCCACTGCGGCTAGTTCCAAAACCACAAGATCCCATCTGGAGGCCTTTTCCGGCACTCTGCTGGAGGGGGATTCGATCACGGAGGGGGATCTTCATCATCCTTGCTACCCTTCGATTATGCGTGAGTAGTTTACCACAGACCTATGGGTCCATACACCGGTACGCGTCGGTCCTATACAAACGGATTTTAGCCCCTTCCCGTGACGACATTTGGAACCGTCGCCTAGTGAGTGTGGGTGATAGGGGGGGTCCTTCCCACACGACCCAGAAACCATCAGGGATATGCCCTCCTGGCACACACGCTCGGCAAAATGAGGCCGTGTGCGACCGGCAAGCGCTCAAATACGGAAATACGTATAGTAGAGCTAAAATACAATTATACGGTGAAATTGTTTCCGATCACAAGTACATCCCACACAGTCAGTCCCCGCTAAACGTTTCTGTTCGTATGTACATCCCACACAGTCGCTTCAAGGAAAAAAAATTCATTCACAGGTACATCACACACAATTTTCCCCATTAAATCGTTTGCGTTATTGAATACAGCACACACGGTCCGTAGAATAAACTGTGTGGCAAAGGCTGTCCATCACACATAGTTTTTTATGTGGTAAACGTTTGCGCAAGGTGGCCAAACGCAAACAGTTTTCAAGAGAAAGTCGTGTGTGATTGTTCATTGATCCAACACGGTTTATTCCTAGAAACTGTGTGCGTTTCCTGAGGTCATCGCCCACGGTATTTTTTCAACAATCGTTTGCAATAGCAAAACCCAATTAGCAGGCTAATTATCCGATTATTCATAATCCATTTATTAATCTAATTGACATTTCATATTAAGCACATAATATATTTAATTTCATAATTCAAATACATCAGAGTACAACATCATATAGCTTCAGCACTCAGCTACCCCATTACACAACTACACTAGGACCAAGTTTCACATGCAACATCTATAACCTTTTAAAATTAGCATCATAGACGGTACATAGTCAGATGTATCTGCTACCTCTTGAGAATGCGTTGGTTTTCCCTTGAAGAGGAAAGGGTGATGCAGCACAGTAGCGTAAGCATTTCCCTTAGTTTTTGAGAACCAAGGTATCAATCCAGTCGGAGATTACACGCAAGTCGCCTAGTACCTGCACAAACAAACAAGAACCTCGCAACCAATGTGATAAAGGGGTTGTCAATCCCTTCATGGTCACTTACGAAAGTGAGATCTGATAGAGATAATAAGATAAATATTTTTGGTATTTTTATGATATAGATTGGAAAATAAATATTGCAAAATAAACGGTAATAGAAATAGAAAGTTGATAGGAAAATAATATGATGGAAGATAGATCCGGGGGCCATAGGTTTCACTAGTGGCTTCTCTCAAGATAGCAAATTCTACGGTGGGTGAACAAATTATTATCGAGCAATTGATAGAAAAGCGAATAATTATGAGATTATCTAGGCATGATCATTTATATAGGCATCACGTCCGCGACAAGTAGACCTGTAACATCCCAAAATTCTAAATTTTGGAATGTTATAATAAATAGATAGATTTGATTGATTGTCTGAAAGTGAGTGAATTCGAAACTTTTTGAAAGTTAAATGAGAGGGAATAAAAGGACTTTCCCAAAACTTTCATATTTGCCTTCTGATCTTCGTGAATTCAAATTCTTTTCAAATACAAAAAAACCCTAGAGAGAAGATGACATGACTTCTTCCATTTAAATAAATGAAAAGGGTGTTTGAAAAATATTTGAATTCCATTGGGAAATATTTTATTTCCAATTCATAAACTTCATGCAGCTCAATGATTTTCATGAGAGAAGATAATATGACTTCTTCAAATTATATGAAATATGAGTTGGGAGTTTCAAAAGGATTAAATTCAAAGCCCCTTTGAATTTATTTCCAATTTGGAGTTATTTGAGTTTTATTCAAATTATTTTTCTCCAAAAATAAAATATATGGAAAATAGGGTAACATGATTCCCTACAATAGAAAATTGGAGAAAGATTAATTTGAAATCATTTTGGTATTTTTAAAATGATTTTTGTTGGATTTTAATAGACCAGCAGCACTTTTTGAATTATCTGATTTTTTGTGTATTTTTTTTAATGCTAGAAAAATGTTCATGTTATATAAAATCTTTTTCTGAAAATTTTGATATATTATATGCCCATATAATATTCTATTTATTTTGCTTTTATTATTTTTATTTGTCTGGAAATGTTTAAAAGAACTCACTCCGCCGAACTGGGCCGGCCCAGCTAGCCGCCAGGCCACCCCAGCCCAGCGCGCCGCCCCGTCACCCCGCGCGACTGCTTCCAGGCGGGAGTCCACCGCCGCCACGGCTCGCCGGAGCCGTCTCCCCGCCGGACTCCTCCTCCCCTGCCCCCTCCTCCACGCCTCCCGAGACCTCCCCTCCCTGCCTATATAAGCTGAGGCCCCGGGCCCCGTCGCTCCTCTCACCGCCGCCGCATCTGCTGCTGCCGTTGCCGCGTCGCCGCTGCACCTCGCACCGCGCCGCTCGCCGCCTCGCCGTGTCGTTCGCGGCCGTTGCCTGCGCCGCCGCCCGCGCTTTGCCCTGCCGCCACGTGGAGCTGCCGCCCCGCGCCATTGCCAACCGTCACTGGAGCCGATCTGCCGTCGCCGCCGGACTCGCTAACCGCCGCCCGGCTTTCGACGGAAAACCCCCAAACCGGTAATAAAACCGCCCGGTCCGGTTTATTTTTAGAGTTAGGTTTTCTTTAAAAAAAACGCTAGATCGGTTTTGTTATAAAACCGGTTTGTTTAGGTTTATTTATTTAATGAACGTTCATTAGTTAGCTTCTTTAGCGAACGGTTTTCGTCGTGTATGCTTCTGTAGCGAACGTTCGTTCGATAGGATTTTTCTTTTTATTTTTTTTAAATTTTCGGCTAAGGACCTATCGGTGATGATTTTATTTACAGATTAGTCCTTACTTTTCAAACGACTATAACTTTTTACTCGTTAGTCCAAATCCAACGAAACCAACGCCCACGTCTTCGTTACGACCTCCTCTATCCAGTAAAACAACTTAAACATGTTTTTGAAAGTTTGAAAATTTGAATTAGATCAGATTTAGATTCAAACTTCGTTTGATCATAACTTGAGTTTCGTAGCTCCGTTTGAGTTGATTCTTGTTGCAAATCGAAGCTCTTGACCTAACATTCTAATAAGGCCAAATTCACATAATTTTGGTACTGTTAGAAATTGTTTTATGTTGCAAGAGTTATTTTCTTGGTTTTGAAGTTTTCCGAATCGTCTTCTTCGTTCTTTCTAATCTTTTGAGTGATTGCTTATGTGTGGTTACTATTGCTTGCTTACGATAGATTGACCGGAGTGTGACGAGTAGATCTATCAAGAGTTTTGAGTGCAAATCATCTTCATCAACATTGCAGGCAAGTTCACACTTTGATCATATCCCTTTCGTACCCAGTTTTTATGCATTAGTTTCAACCCTCAAACATTGCATGAGTAGGATTGATAACATGTGGGTATTGGGAAGTAGTTAATGAGGTAGGAACCTATTGCCTTGTTACTATCAAACCCTTGGGAGTTACTTCTACGCGTTGCTTATATTGCTACGCTATGCTCGTAGACGTGGTTTCGGTATGAGTGAAATCCATGACAGATGTGAGATTGTTAATTAATGGTTCAACTTAAGGTGGCAACTTAAATACACATCTGGGTGGATTGCTAGGGGCAGCCTGGGGATATACCAGTGGACTTGCCTGGACACCTGGGGATATACCAGTGTTGTCCTAGGAGATCCCGGGGATATACCGTGTGATCATCCTACGGTCCGCCACCCAGGCTCAAAGGGATCATAAGATTATTCATGCTAGAAACTTCCGTGTGCAGCCACAAGCTATTATGGGCTCTAGCATAGTTAATTAAGTCATGTGAACTCTTATAGTGGTAGACTAGCAGATGTAGGGGTTGTAGGTGGTACAGTCTACCCATCGTAAGGTGCAAACGCTTCTGAAAGACTATGTCTCGGTCATCCGTCTTCTCAAACACCATGTAGTGCGAGAAACCAAACGGAGGCGATCGAGTCTTGTGGGGAAAAGTGCGCAAACCTCTGCAGAGTGTAATAAACTAATCATGGTTAGCCGTGTCCCCGGTTATGGACATCTTGAGTATCTAGTTCTTGGATTATCTTGTTGATCTCATCACGTTACTTTAATTAACTTTGTTGGGTTTTAATGATGATGCTTAATTGGGATTGAGAATGCTGTCAACCATTCTCAATGTTTAACAACCACCATGATAGTTAAATAAATTTATTCCTTTGCAGTAGGGAAAAATTGGCTTTTCGCAAAAACATTATAACCATAGAGCTTTTCCACCAGCCATATATGCATATAGTGATAGTCATTGTTCATCATTTTCTCTATGGTGTGAATTTGCCAGTACATTCAATGTACTGGCCCGTTTCGGGCTGCAACGTCTCATTGTTGCAGGTTTCTTACGATGAGTAAGTGATACGTTAGGGTTACGATTCAACACTCAACTTTGCCGTTGGTGTTGAGGGGAAACCACAACCTTGTTGCTTCCGCTATTTTGGATTGAGGTAATAGTATTTACGTTATTTTATACATGTGATTTACCTCTGTTATAAATCCTCGAGTACTGTGTGTGTCAGCATACCGATCCAGGGATGACACTTAAGCACAGAGACTTGATCCATTCGGGTCAGGTCGCTACAAGATGGTATCAGAGCACATGTTGACTGTAGGACGTGACCGTAGAAACCGGCAAGCCCATAGCAAAGATTTTTCTCTACAACTTTCCCTTTCAAAAAGATCTTTTACCTCTCTTATCTTCTAAGCTTATTCAAAAATTCCCTTTTAGTGAGACCATATCCCTTTTCCCTTTGGATCACTCAAAGATTCGACGGATAAGACCACTCCAAGAAGTACAAGATATTGGACAACTAAGACCACTTCGGAATTAAGAGGATTTTACTGTGCATCTGAATAATGGAAACTACAACGGTTGAAGACCGAAGACAAGGAGAATTTGAAGGCTCTGAAGAATTCCCAGATTTGTATGACCTAGGAAGTACCCTTATGGAACTTGGCAGACTATGGAAGTTGTCAATGCCCGAGATCAGGGTGTATCGGAGAAAGACCGGAGCATGGAGAGTTAAAAACTTAAAGTTCTGTCAAGGAAAACCCTAAGGCAGGAGATATCAACCCTGGAATGATAGCTCATGGGAATGACAAGAGCAGAACCATGGTTATCCGTGATTTCATCGCTCGCTGATGCTATTGTCACCGTGCTGAGTTAAGGATGCATTTCTTCAGAATGGATTTGATGGAAGAAGGCTGATGGAGCACCTATCAGCAAAAGATGAAGTTTTAACCCTAGCCGGTGTATCACCGGGATCTGGAGTAGTACATCAAGAAGTTTATGATGGACCTACAAGAAGCCTTATTTTGACAAGGAAGCATTTCATGAAGAATTTAGGTGCAAGAAGCTGAAGTAGCCAAGCTGGAGGAGCAAAACCTCTAGATACCGGAGATTCGTCAGGAACTGAAGGACATTATGACCATGGTTCATGCCAAGGATGTTGAAACCTAGAAGTTTGAAATGCAACTCCGGAATATTAAAGGACGTCACGAGAGACTTCGTGTCAATAGAGTTGATTTGGTAAAAGAACTTGAGAAAGACAAGCATGATCGGAAGAAGCCATTGGAGGCATGAACAAGGCTTGAAGAGTTTGGAGACGTTGAAGATTTATTGACCTTTAGAAGACCAAACCCCTGTTATATACTTGCGTTAGATGCGACGATTGTGAGCTGTCATTTGTTTGATGTTTTTCCGACAGCCACAATAAAATCTGTCTTTTCAAAACTTTTGTTTGTATTGTGTGTATCCCTCTCTATCTCTCTTATCTCACCCCAAACCCATGGACCCAATAGAGGATGAATGAAGATGAGCTTATATTTTCTGGACCGATGAGCCAATTGGAGATGGACCAATGGATTCAGAACATGGAGGATCACATGGAGAATAACCCTATAGTTGGACATGATATGACCCAGCATGCTCTTCTGTGCTTTGAAAGAGGTGCTGCTACTTGGTGGAGGATGTACCAAACCATGAATGGATGGCAAGGAGTAACCACTTGGAAAGAATTTAAGTTGACTTTGCCAAAGTCTCGGTTTGTGTCCTAGAAGTTGAAGCCGTATGGAAAGGATATGAAGAAACCTTGTGCATGCAAGATTTGTGGAGAAATCGGACACACCCATAAAGAACACAAGGATGAATGCCCTAATTGTGAAGGAAGTCACCCAGTTGAAGAATACCCAACTAGGCAGATTACTTGTTTCTTGTGTGAAGGGACTACCCACTACCCTGCTCAGTGTCACATTTACCCCTTGGTACAAAGAACCATCCAACAGAAGAAAGAAGCAATGAAAGGATCCCTTATGGAAAGTTTAGAAGAACCTATGATGAAGGAAGAGGTGGAGGACACACCCAAAGAAGAACCAATTAAACCCTGCACCAAGTCTTGCTATTCATGTGGAGAAGAAGGACACATCTCCCAGAATTGTATGAATGGGGATCTAGTAGAATTCCCGACGGAGGAAATAGAGTATGACCCACAGGAAATAGAAGCCCTGATTGGAATGGAAAAGTCCAGAAAGAGAAGTAGAGTGGATTCCAGGAAGGATCTGAGTCATATCACATGTTATAGGTGCAAGGAGTCAGGGCACTACCTCAAAAGTTTCCCAAAAAGGAAACCTCAATATTTTTCAGAAGTAATATGTTTTAGTTGTAATGGAGCAGGGCACTTTGCTAGAGAATGCCCCAAGGAGAAGGAAACTTGTGCTAGATAGTTGAGTTTGCAACAAAAGAAATGGAGTAGTAGAAGTGAGAACATTCTCTATTATATTGAGGTGTTGAGTTGAGACATGTAATGGAAAAGCGAGAGATTGTAATCACTTGAGAATGAATAAAGTTAGCATCGTTGGTGCTGATATGGATTTTATGAGTTGTTACTCTATGAAGAAGGATTTTGACCATTTCTGAGGATATGAGAAATATGGTCTATGGAAGATTTGTGCATTTTAAGGGTGGTAGTACCCTGTAAGAACCGTTGACCCCTGGAAAAGATAAGGATACTCCACTGAGTGGATTTCGGACAAAATGCATACGAGTTTTGTCACGATATGTGTGATACCTCAAAAGTATGTAGGATGAAGTTGGAGACGTCAGTTGTTTGGACCAAATGTGATCAAGGAGTCAGAAGAGAGTGTTAAGTTGATTCGAGATAGACTGAAGGTAGCTCAGTCCAAGCAGAAGAGTTATGCAGACTTAAAAATGCAAGGGGGTAGTCTATGAAATTGGAGATAGAGGATGTCTTTGTGTGACCCCTCTGCGGGGAGTTAAACGATTTGGACTTAAGGGAAAATTAGCCCCGAGATTTATAGGATATACCGAGTTTTGGAGCGTATGGGAGAAGTGGCCAACAAGTTGGAGTCACCCGAAGGACTGTCAGGAGTCCATGATGTGTTTCACGATGTTCCACGAAGTGGAATATGGACTTCATAAGTATAAGTTTTTATCTCGGTATGTGGGATAACCCACGAGGATGAAGAGATGAAGTACTATTGGATATAAAGGAGGTATGATGTTGGTAATATGGAGCAATGGCAACCCCATGACAAGTCTGAGTACTCACGTCTTGGTTTGGTGCCAATAGAAGGAAAAGAGACAGTACAATTGGATGAGTTTTAAGAATGCTAGGAAGTTGGAAGTTGGAATAATGATCAGTTGCCCGATGATAAGTTCAAGGACTACAAGTGATGAGATGGGCCATAACCCACATGCCCCAGGACCTACCAAGAAGCAAGCACATTCTTGCTGAAGGAAAAACCCTGGAGGAAGATACGACTTTTATCGACAGACGATTTTATAGGAGTAAGGCAAAACCTGAGAGTTGTGAAGGAACGATAGATGTTTTTTTGGCTTGCAGAATCAATGGGTTATTCCGAACGCAATTCGTGGACAAGAGAAATTCTGCAATGCCTCTGAGGATGACCGAGTGTTAGAATGCGAGATTCGCTAAACCGTATACAAAGTAATGATTTGGGTGCGGGATGGATTGATCACCATACCGACTTACTCTTATTATTTTCCTTGCTATATGGGATGGTAAATCCGAGTGACTTACCTATAGTGGAGAGACGACGATCAAAACTCTGTTTAAACTTAGAATGGTATAAGTATTTTTCCCTTGTACAAGGCAGTTGCTGCCAATCGTAGGTTATACAATGAGGATCAACCCAGACCCATTTCCTGCAGGAGAAACCATAAATTGTTGACCACCATGAGATATCGATAGTTGTTTAGTGTTGGCGCCAGACCCGTCAGCTAAGAAGACCCAATCTCGGAATAACCTTACCAAGAGGAAAGGACAGAAGAATTGTGGAAAAGGTTATGCCACTACCGGAAGAGCTCAGAGAAGGAATTTTCTCGAGGATCCAAGAAGACCGACAATGTTAACAATAAAAATGGAGTATATGAGTTTTGATGGAACCGTAACCATGCTTCTAAGGGTGGTAGCACCCCAGACCCCGGAGACGATCGTTGGATTTTGAGAAGACCCCGAACCTAACCTATTTATTTCTAGCCTCTCTGAATCTCGAGGAAGAGATTCATTTTAAGGGTGGTAGGTTTGTAACATCCCAAAATTCTAAATTTTGGAATGTTATAATAAATAGATAGATTTGATTGATTGTTTGATTGATTGTCTGAAAGTGAGTGAATTTGAAACATTTTGAAAGTTAAATGAGAGGGAATAAAAGGACTATCCCAAAAATTTCATATTTGCCTTCTGATCTTCGTGAATTCAAATTCTTTTCAAATACAAAAAAAACCCTAGAGAGAAGATGACATGACTTCTTCCATTTAAATAAATGAAAAGGGTGTTTGAAAAATATTTGAATTCCATTGGGAAATATTTTATTTCCAATTCATAAACTGATTTTCATGAGAGAAGATAATATGACTTCTTCAAATTATATGAAATATGAGTTGGGAGTTTCAAAAGGATTAAATTCAAAGCCCCTTTGAATTTATTTCCAATTTGGAGTTATTTGAGTTTTATTCAAATTATTTTTCTCCAAAAATAAAATATATGGAAAATAGGGTAACATGATTCCCTACAATAGAAAATTGGAGAAAGATTAATTTGAAATCATTTTGGTATTTTTAAAATGATTTTTGTTGGATTTTTTTTTGACTGTGAACTGTGGGGTAAAACCCCCACAGTAGATCAAAACTTTATTGAGAATATAATAGGTACAACAAGTTGATTACAAGGAGTAACCAGGTTACAAGGAACAAAAAAGAAAAGAGAAAGCCCTACCAAACTAGCTTAGGGTGGGAGGTAAGAGATCCATTTGAGTAGATCATCCTTGTAAGCAGCTCTGATCCTGTGCTGCATGAGACTAATATCCTGCCGAAAAGCAAACCTCCATTTATTGAAACTGGCCCTCTCATGTCTGAACACTTTGGCATTTCTGACTAGCCAAATATGCCAGCAAGCAATGAATACCACTTCAGAAAAGAAAGGCCTTGCAAAATCTCTCCTTGCCTGAGTAACCAGCTCAACCATAGATGTGCCAGCAGTCCAATCAATCTGCAGATAATTCCAGACCCTTACACTGAAATTGCAATTGAAAAATAAGTGGTCTCTTGTTTCCCTAGCCTGCAAAGGGCATAGTGTACAGTGGACTCCATCCTCCATGTGCCAGTGTCTCCTTTCAACTATATCCTTGGTGTTTAACCTGTCCATAATAAGCAACCAAGCAAAGACCTTGATCTTGAGAGTACAGGAGGATTTCCATATCCAATAGAGCAAAGGATTGAAGGACTCAAACTGAAAGGAGAGTAAGTAAAACATCTTGGGTTTGAAAAACTTGGAGGAGCCCTGCCAGAACCAACAATCCTTCAAGCTGGGGTCCCTTCTGTGAGAGCTCATTAAAGCCTTTATCAGATTTAACTCATCAAAGGCTTGAGCCGATAAGGGTAGATGAAAAAATTGGTGCAGATCCTGGGTGTTGAAAATTTCTTTAATTGAGACCCAGGGGTCCTTGGCAAAAGAGAAAAGCCTTGGGAATCGTGCCTGCAAACTAGACGTTTCAGAGCCATGGTTCCAATTATCAGACCAAAAGAGAGCAGTGTCCCCTTCATTGACCTGTACCCAGGAGCAGTCCCTAAAATGCTGCATGACTTTGCAAATATCCCTCCACCAAAAGGAGCCACAGTCATTTGTTCCCTGGGGCATTCTCTCAAAATAATATGAGTCCCGAACTAGAGATACCCAAGGAATTTGTCGTTTGTTCAGGAAATTGCTGGCATGCTTGATAAGGAGAGCCACATTCTGAACCCCCAAATTAAGAATGCCAAGACCTCCTTTGCTTTTTGGCCTACATATGAGTTGCCAAGCCGCCAGAGATGGAGCTGGCTCATCTCTATGCTTTCTCCACAAGCACTGCCTTTGAATTCTTTCCAACTGCTTCAGAATACCAGCTGGGAGAGCAAGGCTACCCATAAAAAAATTGGTAGAGAGGATAGAGCCGAGTTCAGGAACTGTAGCCTTTCTCCTTGGTTAAGGAAAGAAGAACTAGCAGTCATTCTTCTCTCCATACAGTCAACCAGAGGCATGAAGTCTGCCATTTTGGGCCTGGTGGTCCCCACAGGTAATCCCAGATATGTAAATGGCATTGTACCAATTTTGCAGTCAAAAGCAGTTGTTAAATCCTCCATTACAGTAGAGTCAACATTGATTGGAATAATGGAAGACTTTTGATAATTGACATCCAGGCCAGTGGACTGAGAGAACACCTGCAGCATATCCTTCAGAGCCAGTAGTTGGGCCCTGTCTGCAGGGAGGATGATCAAAGTATCATCAGCATATTGGATCACAGGGTAGTCTGTATCATGGCAGGGAATAGGTAGATGCAGAAGTCCCCTCCTGTACATATCATTAATCACTGTTTGTAGCAGGTCAGCAGCTATGACAAATAGCAGAGGAGATACAGGGTCACCCTGTCTAACTCCTTTCTTACAAACAAATTTCCTCCCAGGGACTCCGTTGAGCAAGACAGAAGAAGTACCAGTGGTAAGGAGCTGTTTCATCCAAAGAATCCACTTATCATTAAAGCCCTTATACCTGAGAATTTGAAAGATAGCTTCATGCTCAATGGAGTCAAATGCCTTTTCAAAATCCAATTTAAGGATTACTATTGGCCTCTTGGACTGGTGGCATTGATGTAAGTACTCGGAAGTCCAACCCAGGCAATCCTGTATTGTTCTGGTTTTGATGAAACCATATTGGTTCTTATGGATGCACTGCATGATTATTGTTTGAAGTCTATTAGCAGCCATTTTGGACAAAAATTTAAGCCCCATACTAGTGAGAGAGATTGGTCGGAAGTCTCCCACTTCCTCAGGAGAAAGTTTTTTGGGCACAAGAGTAATAAAAGAACTATTGATGTTATCTAAGACAGCCTTTCCCTCATGAAAGGCCCGGGCGAGCTCATAAAAATCCCCAGAAATAAGGTGCCAACATTTCTTAAAAAACAGGCCATTAAAACCATCCGGACCAGGTGCCTTATCCACAGGCATGTGTTTGACCACATTATCCATTTCCTCCTTTTCAAAAGGCCTAGTGAGCACCTCAAGGCCAGATACTGGTGAGATTAGTGAAGACAAGTCAAAACCCATCACAATCCCTCTAGAGTGCCCATTCTATTCTTAAAACAGCTCTAGATAAGTCCAGCCATTTGGGAATGATCAGAGACTACAGTTCCATCAGGTAGTCTTAGACTTGCTATGGAGTTTCGCCTATGTCTCTCAGTGGCCATAGCATGGAAAAACTTAGTGTTTTCTCCCCCCCACCTTAAAGTATCTGATAGAGCATCGCTTCTTCCAGTACAGAAACTGTAAGTGCAGAAGCTTTTCCAAATGTGTTTTGACAATTCTTCTGAAGTTGTTTTCCTGAATAACAAGAGGCCTCCACTCCTCTAGTTCATCCAAAAGAAAAATGACATGATTACATTTGCTAATCAACAGCTTCAATTTGGAAATATTCATTTGCCATCTCTTAAGACACATTCTCAAACACTTAAATTTGTCTGCAATTTTTGCAGTGATGTGTGTCTTCCGAGAGGGCTGCTTCCAAGAGGATTCAACACAATTCATGAAACCTTCCAGTTCAAGCCAATAGTTTTCAAACCTAAAGATGTTTGATTTTGGAATGGAAGTTTTGATGGATACTAGACAAGGCACATGATCAGATGCAGTCCTAGCCAGAGGCAGCACTTCAGTCATGGGGTAATCAGAAATCCAATCTACAGAGGTAAAAAACCAGTCTAGCTGCTCAAGAAGTGGGGTATCCTGCATATTGGACCATGTGTAGGATCTGCCTTTGATTGGAAGTTCAAGGAGGCCCAGGTGACCGATAATCTCATTAAAAATGAACATGTCATTTATGTCCCCACCTGGTAAGTTTCTGTTATCCACAGATCGGAGGAAATTAAAATCGCCAAGTAGCAACCAATGCTCATTAACAGGTATAACAAGGTTGTATAACCAATTAACAAAATTGTCCCTGGCTATACCCTGACAAGGACCATAAACAGCCACAAGAGTCCAAGTTTCATTATTTTGTCTGGAAGTAAACTGAACCACCACAGCAAACTGCTGCACCTCTATGATAGTGCCACTAAAAACTGCAGAATTCCAGACAACAATAATTCCACCAGAAGCCCCAATTGAGGGAGAACAGACAAAAGAGTCAAATCTTTTAGGGCAGAAAGATTTGATTGTCCTTGAGTCAAAAGAAGTACATTTCGTTTCTTGTAGACAAGCGATTGAACATTGGCTCTCCTCAATTTTCTGCCTAACAGCTCTTTGTCTAGCTTCAGAATTTAGGCCTCTCACATTCCAACAAAGAATATTCCAGTTTCTACAGCTATTACTCATTATAGCAAAAGTTAAAGGCCAGTAACCACATGGTACACAATACCACATTTTCAAAAGACAACAGTTTAGTCCATCCCAACATCATCAAGTTCCAAAGTTCCAGAAGCAGGAAACAGCCTAAAAATAGTGAAAAGGCAAAATTAAGGGCTTGCAAAACCCAATACTCCAGGGACACACTAATCATCATGTTTAGGCGAAGCTACAGCAGGTGGGTCCACCATAAGTGCATCCACAGTTAGCAGATCAGCATCAATCTGAAGCTCACGTCCAACTTCCTGTAGTCGACTTACAGGGGTTGCAGGAGGAATTCCATCAGAAGCAGGCTCTTCATGCATCTGGGCCATGAAAGGCTTGGCCTTGGGCTTCTTCCTCTTGGGCTGAAGCGCGAGCTCTTGGAAAGTGGGCTTGAAACCATCTCGCTGGGCTGAGCTTCTGGTGCAGCGTCGAACTGTGGTGTCAACAATTGGAGTTGGCGCCAGAGTCTTCCGTGGCTTGCATTTGATCGTAGCAGAAGGAACCTGCACAGGCTGCACAGCAATAGGATCAGAGAAAAGCGCCCTGGCAACTGGCCGAGCGGGCTCCTCTTCCCTCCATGTAAGACGTGGCAGGTGCAAATCACTAAAAGCCAAATCTCAGCTCCTTTTAGACAGAACAACAGGTGACAAAGGTTGCACCATCACTGGCCTGGGTACAGAAAATGCTACAGGAGCTTGCAAAAGGTTCTCAAAAGACCTCCTCCAAATCATCTCCGGGGGCAAAGGAGGCCCAAAACGGATCACAGGTAGAGCAATTTCCTTCGTGACAGGAGGAGGATGATACACCACAATTGCCCAATTGTTCGTTGTATCTTCATTGACCACAAGCTGCATAATTGATTCAGATAGATCATCCTCCACCACAATGACAGGTGGATCCTGGTTAGTCGTGGAGCTTGGCTGGGCGGAGAGATCTACCACCATTGACTCTTGATCTTGAGCAGGTTCAGGCTCAACATTGTCCTGGCCATTCGCCCAATTGTCCTCAGCCACTTCAATGATCACAGGCTCTGGCGGCGGAGGAGGGATTGCATTCCACCCCAAGGCGGGGTAGACAGGAAGATTAAACGGGGGCAAAACTGGGAAAGGAACACCCGGAACTGGATGCGGATTGCCATTGAGGGGCATCCAATCTTCATCCTGGGGCATCTGCTCAGCAAAGTTCGCTCCCAAAATGTATAGAGGCGCAGTCCAAGAAACTCTTGCCCCACCATAGGCCGCAAAATCCATGAAGACTACATCACGTGGTACCAGGAAATCCTCTGGGAAAGAAGCAAAGACCAAAGAGCGGACCAAATAGGGGTCCTCACTAACCCAATGGTGGAATTTCCCAAAAGTATTCACCGCTGCCCTAATGCATTCAGTGTTGCGAAGGTCCAACGGAATACCAAGAAACATGATAAGTCCCTGACGAAAACCCTGAACTCCCTGAAAATTTTCACCCTCGTCATGCTTCATAAAACGCACGAAACGGTCATTACCTAGCGGCTGAGGCGGAAGTTGTAGCAGAGAAAATCTGATAGCAGCATCTCTAAGCTCAAAGAGCCCAACAGACCGGATCCAAGGCTGAGCTGACCGAACATGAACCCCATGCCCATGCAACCACTGCACTACTTCCTCTCTAGCAGCACCAATCTCATCCAGTTGAGGAATAGGCATTACCTCCGCAAGCATGAACTCCTCATGACGGCGCACAATTGGGGTATGTGGCGTCACAAAGGTTCGCGGCAGACGATCTTCTCCCCCATCGACGATGTGGTGACCAGCAGGTACATACCTCAGGGGATCCAAATGAAAGTTGGCCATCGGAGTCGGGAGCTCCGCTTCTAGTGACGGCGAGTGAAGGGGCGGAGGAGGGGTTGCTGGCGGCGAAGTCGATGGTGTTTTGGGGCTAGGGCTGATGGAACTGGACGATGGTGTAAATGCAGAAGTGCAAGGGAGGTCCAAGTTTGGTAAAAGATTTGTCAGAGAGATATTCCCGCAGCGCGCCTCGGAAGATGGAGCGTTAACCGGTTTGGCTTGCCACACGAGCCCCAAGATAGTAGCAAATTTGTTGCAGTCTTTTTTGACGTGACCAGACCGGAGGCAAGAGATACACCAAAGCGTAGATGTGCACGCAGAAGAAAAATGACCCTTCTCCAGGCACTGCTGACACGTAAAAATTTCATCGACCATATCAGAAATTAAGGTGTCGAAATCTTCCCTTGCTTGTTGAGACGAGGGGATATCCAGCTGCTCCCCAACGGAAACCGGCGAAACCCGGCCCACCTCAGAGGGGGAAGATGGCTCATCCAGGCCCTCCGAGTCCAAAGCGGGCCCAACATGGCCCGGCACGACCGCATTCGAAGGAACAGAATTCCCGCCCGAGATTGGTGGCGTGCGATCAGCATGGGGCCGAAGATCATGCACCATACCAAACGAGATAGATGGTCTCGCCGACGTCCACCAGAGAGTCGCCGGCAAGGTTGGACGAATAATGACCCGCTCATGAGAAGAAATCGAGTAGCCCGCCTGTTCAACATCACGAATGCAACTTTCCGTAGCTGGATAACGATAGTCCTGGCAAGCACCATATCTTTGAAAAACTGCAAAAGAGAGCTTCTTGCGAATTGAATTAGCCGATTTGAAAGAAGACTTATTTTTGTTGGATTTTAATAGACCAGTAGCAATTTTTGAATTATCTGATTTTGTGTGTATTTTATTTAATGCTAGAAAAATGTTCATGTTGTAAAAAATCTTTTTCAGAAAATTTTGATATATTATATGCCCATATAATATTTTATTTATTTTGCTTTCATTATTTTTATTTGTTTGGAAATGTTTAAAAAAACTCACTCCGCCGAACTGGGCCGGCCCAGCTAGCCGCCAGGCCAACCCAGCCCAGCGCGCCGCCCCGTCACCCCGCGCAACCGATTCCAGGTGGGAGTCCGCCGCCGCCACGGCTCGCCGGAGCCGTCTCCCCGCCGGACTCCTCCTCCCCTGCCCCCTCCTCCATGCCTCCCGAGACCTCCCCTCCCTGCCTATATAAGCTGAGGCCCCGGGCCCCGTCGCTCTTCTCACCGCCGCCGCACAACCGCGCTGCCGCCACATCTGCTGCTGCCGTTGCCGCGCCGCCGCTGCACCGCGCACCGCGCCGCTCGCCGCGTCGTTGCATGCGCCGCCGCCCGCGCTTTGCCCTGCCGCCACGTGGAGCTGCCGCCCCGCGCCATTGCCAACCGTCACCGGAGCCGATCTGCCGTCGCCGCCGGACTCGCTAACCGCTGCCCGGTTTTCGACGGAAAACCCCCGAACCGGTAATAAAACCGCCCGGTCCGGTTTATTTTTAGAGTTAGGTTTTCTTTAAAAAACGCTAGATCGGTTTTTTATAAAACCGGTTTTGTTTAGGTTTATTTATTTAATGAACGTTCATTAGTTAGCTTCTTTAGCGAACGGTTTTCGTCGTGTATGCTTCTGTAGCGAACATTCGTTCGATAGGATTTTTCTTTTTATTTTTCTTTTTAAAATTTTCGGCTAAGGACCTATCGGTGATGATTTTATTTACAGATTAGTCCTTAGTTTTCAAACGACTATAACTTTTTACTCGTTAGTCCAAATCCAACGAAACCAACGCCCACGTCTTCGTTACGACCTCCTCCATCCAGTAAAACAACTTAAACATGTTTTTGAAAGTTTTAAAATATGAATTAGATCAGATTTGGATTCAAACTTCGTTTGATCATAACTTGAGTTCCGTAGCTCCGTTTGAGTTGATTCTTGTTGCAAATCGAAGCTCTTGACCTAAACATTCTAATAAGGCCAAATTCACATAATTTTGGTACTGTTAGAAATTGTTTTATGTTGCAAGAGTTATTTGCTTGGTTTTGAAGTTTTCTGAATCGTCTTCTTCGTTCTTTCTAATCTTTTGAGTGATTGCTTATGTGTGGTTACTATTGCTTTCTTACGATAGATTGACCGGAGTGTGACGAGTAGAGCTATCAAGAGTTTTGAGTGCAAATCATCTTCATCAACATTGCAGGCAAGTTCACACTTTGATCATATCCCTTTCGTACCCAGTTTTTATGCATTAGTTTCAACCCTCAAACATTGCATGAGTAGGATTGATAACATGTGGGTATTGGGAAGTAGTTAATGAGGTAGGAACCTATTGCCTTGTTACTATCAAACCCTTGGGAGTTACTTCTACGCGTTGCTTATATTTCTATGCTATGCTCGTAGACGTGGTTTCGGTATGAGTGAAATCCATGACAGATGTGAGATTGTTAATTAATGGTTCAACTTAAGGTGGAAACTTAAATACACATCTGGGTGGATTGCTAGGGGCAGCCTGGGTATATACCAGTGGACTTGCCTGGACACCTGGGGATATACCAGTGTTGTCCTAGGAGATCCCGGGGATATACCGTGTGATCATCCTACGGTCCGCCACCCAGGCTCAAAGGGATCATAAGATTATTCATGCTAGAAACTTCCGTGTGCAGCCACAAGCTATTATGGGCTCTAGCATAGTTGATTAAGTCGTGTGAACTCTTATAGTGGTAGACTAGCAGATGTAGGGCTTGTAGGTGGTACGGTCTACCCATCGTAAGGTGCAAACGCTTCTGAAAGACTATGTCTCGGTCATCCGTCTTCTCAAACACCATGTAGTGCGAGAAACCAAACGGAGGCGATCGATTCTTGTGGGGAAAAGTGCGCAAACCTCTGCAGAGTGTAATAAACTAATCATGGTTAGCCGTGTCCCCGGTTATGGACATCTTGAGTATCTAGTTCTTGGATTATCCTGTTGATCTCATCACGTTACTTTAATTAACTTTGTTGGGTTTTAATGATGATGCTTAATTGGGATTGAGAATGCTGTCAACCATTCTCAATGTTTAACAACCACCATGATAGTTAAATAAATTTATTCCTTTGCAGTAGGGAAAAATTGGCTTTTCGCAAAAACATTATAACCATAGAGCTTTTCCACCAGCCATATATGCATATAGTGATAGTCATTGTTCATCATTTTCTCTATGGTGTGAATTTGCCAGTACATTCAATGTACTGACCCGTTTCGGGCTGCAACGTCTCATTGTTGCAGGTTTCTTACGATGAGTAAGTGATACGTTAGGGTTACGATTCTACACTCAACTTTGCCGTTGGTGTTGATGGGAAACCACAACCTTGTTGCTTCCGCTATTTTGGATTGAGGTAATAGTATTTACGTTATTTTATACATGTGATTTACCTCTGTTATAAATCCTCGAGTACTGTGTGTGTCAGCATACCGATCCAGGGATGACACTTAAGCACAGAGACTTGATCCATTCGGGTCAGGTCGCTACAAGATGGTATCAGAGCACATGTTGACTGTAGGACGTGACCCTAGAAACTGGCAAGCCCATAGCAAAGATTTTTCTCTACAACTTTCCCTTTCAAAAAGATCTTTTACCTCTCTTCTCTTCTGAGCTTATTCAAAAATTATGAGAAAATATCACAGTATAGACAATAGCCCCTGATGCTCTATTTGGCGTTCGCAAAGAAAGGCCGAACAGAGAATCAAATAATAATCATAGGAGTCTAATCATAATATGTATATGTGAATAAGCAGGCTTTGCCACTGGCCGCTACCACTCGTACTGCGGAGGTCTCCGAACTGAAGCGGGACCTTGAGCGGTCCGAGGGAGAGCTCGGCCTTACCAAGAGGCAGCTCGAAGAGAACAAACATAAGTGATACCCCGCCTGTATATTAATAAAGAAAATAAAGTGATTACTAGATCATGGGATCATCATGAATTTTGCTAGGGGCCACGACCGAAGTGGCAGCCCTGAAGAAGGCGTTGTCCGAGGCCGAAGACAGAGCGGCCCAGGAGCGCATCGAGCGTGAGAAGCAAGAGATCCGAGTCGGCGAGGTTCGGCAAGAGCTCTAGGATTTTGTTAAAAAATACGAGTCCTTGGAGCATGACTCTAAGACGCAAGGGTCCGAGCTTGCGAAGGCCCTCGAGAATGCAGAAAATGCCATGGCCGAAGCTCAAAAGGCCCTCCAGGAGATTCATGCGGTCAAGAAGATAGCGGCGGGTAAGGCATTCATTATGCAAAGCAAGCATGTGAAGGAGACTTTCCTTTTACTTACCCAAATTCGGAGCTCTCCAGGAGCATTCGCAGATCTACCCAGTAGCGTATCAGATGCCGCAGAGTTCTACCAGGCTGAGGAAGGGAGCTCGACAGAAAAGTTGTTCTGGTCTCAATATACTGGGACCGAACATCCAATGCCCTTGAGAGACCAACTGAAGAAACTGGTCGAGCTTCACAAGGCGGCCAAATTGGCCATGAAGGGTCTCATAGTCCGGATGTGGGCTGGCGAGCCCCTGCCTGGCAGCTACTTCGGCCTGGTAAAGAGGCTTGTAACTGCCTGCCCACGGCTTAAAGTCATAAAGCGGTCTGTCTGCATTGAGGGTGCACGCAGGGCCTTTGCCCGTGCGGAAGTGCACTAGGCGAAGATGGACGCCGAAAAGCTAGTGAAGGAGGGGCCACCGGAGGGGAGCATCGCCACCCCGAAACGTTTTATGGCAGTGTCCTGAAGGGTGCCCGCCTTGTGGCGGAGGAATGTGCTAAGGATGTAATATTTGAATGAATGTATTCATGTGATCATGTAATATGAAAACGAGTTCATGTGCGCTATATAACGCTTGTCGATTTAAAATATTACCTTCTGTGCGGCCGTTTATAAGATCTAAGAGTTGGCCAATCGTCGGCTTCTGCCCCCATGTAACTAGTACTGAGGTGTTCGGGATTAATCTTAAACACTCTTTATCCAAAAAAATTGGTCCTTTAAGGAGGTGTTTAGCGTAGCGAACAAGGCAATGGACTATACAGCTTTATCACTCTCACTTAGCCATAGAAGTCTACAATTTTAAATTTTGGTGGAGCCCCTAGTATTCGGAAGGCCGAACTTGGGGTGCTATATACGCCTAAATCGGACAAGGCCGATTCCTCGCCTGAAGCGAAAAAATCTTTAAGGATTTGAGACCTCTTGAACAGCGACCAGCTCTCACCGCATCATGACAGTCAGTTTTTGGCTTTCTCTACTGAGGTGCTTGTCCGGAAGAACCGGGACACAATCGCAGTATTTCTCACACTGCTACCTTAGCCGATATAGCGGAATGTAAGGTACCAAAACATGGGAACCGGGCAAACCCAACTATTGACCCAAGACATGATTCGGAGCTGATGCATATAATGCTATAAGTTCGGGGTGCCGCACTGTCTAAAGTGTTCGGACTTTTCTTGCTGTGTTATGGGGTACATTGAAGCCCCTAGCGCACTGAACGTACCAGAATGTACGGGTGCAATCTGTCATAAATAAGCAGGAAGGGGAAAAAGATGAAGAAATGCAATAATAAGCTAACAATATACATTGTTATTTAAATGATACGTCAAAGCGTATGTATACAAGTAGTGCAATAAGCAAAAATAGGACTATTTGACATGTCCTATCCAAGGGCAGGCTATGTGTGGGTATGTAAAACAGGTATAGCGATTGTTATCAGAGACCACGTGGGGATTCCCTTGTACGTCAAAGCTTCTTGCTTCCTTGGTGTTTCCTTCCCATGATGGGTCCGATAATCAGGGTATCGGAGAGGGCCATCAGAGAATAGGGTCCTAAAAGGAAGAAAATGGTAAAGATATACGGGTCCTATGCCCATGGTATCTTGAGTACGTAATTATGGATGCGCGGCATAAATTTCGCCGCTTGACTAGGATGAGGACAGAGGCCGAATTGCTAGGCGAGCTCAAAACGTGCCGGGCGATCCTATTGCAGGGTACTCCGGACTCGCTTGAGGGTGTCCGAGGGCTTTATCGCGGAATTGGCGGTTTGCCTCAGAAGGCTGCTTTGTACTTCTGCTGCGAGGGCCGCAGTGTGCTCCTCCGTATAGAGCGAGTGTTCTGTGTTTCCATTAACTGTTATAACCCCGCTAGGTCCTGGCATTTTGAGCTTGAGGTATGCATAATGCGGTACCACATTGAATCTGGTGAATGCAGTTCGTCCGAGCAGTGCGTGATAGCCATTGTGGAAGGCGACGATATCGAAGATCAACTCCTTGCTTCAGAAGTTGTTCGGGGATCCGAAGACCACTTCCAATGTGCTTGAGCCCGTGCAATAGGACTCTACACCTGGTATGACACCTTTAAAGGTGGTTTTTGTGGGTTTGATCCTTGAGGGGTCAATACCCATTTAGCGCACTGTATCCTGATAGAGCAGGTTCAGGCTGCTGCCACCGTCCATAAGGACTCGAGTGAGGTGAAATCTGTCGATGATGGGGTCAAGGACCAATGTGACAGAACCGCCATGACGGATACTAGTAGGGTGGTCCCTGTGATCGAAAGTGATCGGACAAGAAGACCATGGGTTGAACTTTGGGGCGACTGGCTCCATCGCATAGACGTCCCTTAGTGCATGCTTCCGTTCCCTCTTGGGAATATGGGTTGCATATATCATGTTCACTGTTTTCACTTGGGGAGGAAATTTCTTCTGTCCTCCTATGTTCGGCAGCCGGGGCTCCTCCTTGTCGTCGCTATGCAACCCCTTTTCCTTGTTTTCGGCATTCAACTTGCTGGCCTGTTTGAACACCCATCATTCTCTGTTGGTGTGGTTGGCTGGTTTATCGGGGGTGCCGTGAATTTGGCATGAGCGATCGAGTATGCGGTCCAAACTGGACGGGCCCGGATTGCTTCTTTTGAACGGCTTTTTCCGTTGACCGGATTTAGAGCCACTGAATCCGGCATTGACTGTCGTGTCTTCGGTTTTGTCACCGTTGTTGCGGTGCTTGTGTCTGTTGCGACGTGGCTTGCCGTTGCTATCTCTGGCATCTGAATTGCCAGGATTTTTAGATGTGTTGTTGCTGCGAGCCAGCCAGCTGTCCTCGCCCGAACAAAAGCGGGTCATGAGTGTCGTGAGGGCTACCATGGACTCCGGCTTCTCTTGGCTGAGGTGTTGGGCGAGCCACTCATCACGGATGTTATGTTTAAATGCCGCTAAGGCCTCGGCATCCGGACGGTCGATAGTTTGGTTCTTGTTTGTTAGGAACCGAGTCCAGAATTTCCTAGCTGACTCCCCGGGCTATTGGGTTATGTGACTCAAGTCATCAGCATCCGGTGGTCGCACATAAGTGCCCTAGAATTTGTCAAGGAATGTGTCTTCCAAGTTCTCCCAACTGCCAATGGAGTTTGCCGGCAGGCTATTCAGCCAATGTCGAGCCGGTCCTTTGAGTTTTAGTGGGAGGTACTTGATGGCATGTAGATCGTCACCGCGGGCCATGTGGATGTGGAGGAGGAAATCTTCAATCCATACCGCGGATCTGTTGTACCATCATATGATTCAATGTTTACGGGTTTAAACCCTTCTGGGAATTTGTGATCCATTACTTCGTTGGTGCAGCATAGGGGGTGTGTGGCGCATCCGTGCCGGGCTATATCATGATGCAGTTCATACGAGTCTTGTCTGCTGTATTCGGCCCGGCCGGATTTGCTTTTAGTATATCCAGCGTGACGGCCGTTGTCACGCGTTGGGGCACGCCCCCGTGATTCGTAGATCGATCTTGTATTTCCTGCTTTATTTTCCAGTATGTCTCGCAGGTCCTGTGTGTAGCCCCGGGCCTTGGTGTTTTTGTTTGACTGGCGACAGGGTGCGGGCTGGACTTCGGGCTGATATGCCGCTTTGTCTCGGCCACGAGGTGGACGGTGAGCCGCATCATACGCTGGTAGTGTAGGCTTTAGTGCTTCCTCCTCGAGTTGGGGTAGCAACCTGCGCTAGGACCTCGGTCCATCTATCCGCTAGCAGATCTTGATCAGCTTGAAGCTGCTGCTGCTTTTTCTTCAGGCTTTTTGCTGTGGCTATAAGTCGGCGCTTGAAGCGCTCCTACTTGAGGGGATCCTCAGGCACGATGAATTCTTCATCGCCGAGGCTTACTTCGTCTTCGAAGAGGGGCATGTAATTGTCATCCCCTGATTCTCCGTCTGTCGCCTGTTCCTTGGGGCTCGTATGTCCATCCTTTCGCTCGAAGCCTGGCTGGAGGGGATTGTCTTCGTCTTCGGCACTGTCCGCAGCGTTATTGTCTTTTGTGCCGGTATCGCTGCTTTTGCTATGGCGGGGCTTAGAGCGGCGTCGATGACGCCGGTGCTTAGATTGCTTCTCGAGGGGATTATCCTCTGTTGTCTTATTGCCATTGCTTTCTTTGGGGGTGTCCACCATGTATATATCATATGATGAGGTGGCTGTTCAGCGCCCTGTGGGCGGTGGTTCCTATTCTTCTCCTGCATAGCCGTCCATACCGTCGATGTCTTCGGAGTCGAAATCAAGCATGTCGGTTAAGTCTTCGACAGTGGCTATTAAGTGGGTGGTGGGTGGGGAATGAATTCCTTCGTCGTCCGCTTCCCACTCGAGCCGGACATAGTTCGGCCGAGGGCCTCCTGATAAGGAGAGAGACCTCAATGAATCTAGCACATCATCGAAGGGCGAGTGCTGAAAAATATCTGTGGAGGTAAACTCCATGATCGGTGCCCAATCAGATTGGATAGGCACGGACGCAGGCGGTTCGGAGCCTGTGGCTGGGGATGAATCCAAGGGTCCAGTAACACAGGTCTCATAGGAGGTGAAGTCAGTATTCGACTCTATCGCCGCTGAGTGTGCGGCTTCCATGGCGGGGTCCAACCACCCGTCCTCAGATGGCACGATTTGCTCCGGATTGAGGGCCGGAGTATCCACAAGTGTAATCTCTCGAACACCGTCCGACGGCAGAGCTAAGTCATGCTCGTCGTGACTGTGCAGCGCACCTGACACGGGCACGAATCCGTCAAAGATCAAGTCTCCGCGGATGTCAGCAGTTTAATTCAAGCTTCCAAACCTGACCTGATGGCCAGGGGCGTAGCTCTCGATCTGCTCCAGATGGCCAAGTGAGTTGGTCCATAGTACGAAGCCGCCGAATACGAAGATCTGTCTGGGGAGAAAAACCTCACCCTAGATCGTATCGTTGCCGATGATCAAAGGAGCCATCAAGCCTTTATCGTGACGGCACAGTGGAACTCTCAATGAAAGCACTAATGTCGATGTCAAAACCGGCGGATCTCGGGTAGGGGGTCCTGAACTATGCGTCTAAGGCTGATGGTAACAGGAGGCGGGGGGGCATAATGTTTACCCAGGTTCGGGCCCTCGCGATGGAGGTAATACCCTACTTCCTGCTTGATTGATCTTGATGATATGAGTATTACAAGAGTTGATCTACCACGAGATCATAGAGGCTAAACCCTAGAAGCTAGCCTATGATTATGATTGTTGTTGTCCTACAGACTAAACCCTCCGGTTTATATAGACACCAGCCGGGCTAGGGTTACACAGCGTCGGTTACAAGGGAGGAGATCTACATATACGAATTGCCAAGCTTGCCTTGCACGGAAAGGAGAGTCCCACCCGGACACGAGATGAAGTCTTCAATCTTGTATCATCATAGTCCAACAGTCCGGCCAAAGTATATAGTCTGGCTGTCCGAGGACCCCCTAATCCAGGACTCCCTCAACGGCCTCGACATGGTAGTGGGCGGCCTCCATAAGGGCTAAGGCCACCGCTGCGGAACGGACAGCTGCAGTGCCACTCTCGCTAGTTGCTATCCCCGAGGCAGATGCTGCTGCCGCCACCTGAGAAGCAACATCGGCCATTTGGGCTGCCTTAGTTGCCCAGACGTAGACTGCGGTCGTCCTCACTGAAAGTGCGTTATATCGACTAGAGGGGGGTGAATAGGCGATTTTTATGAAAGTCTTCAAAACATGGAAGTTATGAAGACAAACAGTAGAGATATGCCTATTACTATGCAGCGGAAGTTAGACTACACTAGGCAAGCCATGGTCAAGTATCAACAGAGTGAAAGCACAGTGACAAATAGCTGTAGTGTAATTAGGATCAGGTAGGAAGATACTATGAAGCCAAACAGATCATACACTCACGTTGTGAAGACAAAAGATAGAACAGACACGCAATGACTTCACAATGAGTGATCAGTAAGTAAAAGGAAGTGAAGATGAAACCAGTGACTCGTTGAAGACAATGATGTGTTGGACCAGTTCCAGTTGCTGTGACAAATGTACGTCTGGTTGGAGCGGCTAGGTATTTAAACCTTAGGACACACAGTCCCGGACACCCAGTCCTGAACACGCAGCTCGGGACACCAAGTCCTCACCGTATTCTCCTTGAGCTAAGGTCACATAGTCCTCGCCCAATCACTCTGGTAAGTCTTCAAGGTAGACTCCCAAACCTTCATAGACTTCGTTCATTGGCAATCCACAATGTCTCTTGGATGCTCTGAACGCGACGCCTAACCGTCTGGGGATGCACAATCCTCAAGTGTAATAAGTCTTCAGATCACACAGACAAGAAGACTTAAGTGATGCCCAATGTTCTCTGGCTCTGGGTGGTTAGGGCTTTATCCTCGCAAGGAATTCTCTTTCTCAAAGGCTTCGAGGTGGGTTGCTCTCAAACGACAAAAACCGTGCACTGAAATCTGAGCAGCCAACTGTTTATGGTTGTAGGGGGTGGGCTATTTATAGCCACTTGGCAACCCGACCTGATTTGTCCGAAATGACCCTGGGTCACTAAGGAACTGACACGTGTCTCAACGGTCAGATTTCAAACTCTCATGGAAACTTCACTTGGGCTACAAGCAAAGCTAACTTGTCCGGCTCTGGACAAGATTTGCTCTCATTGTCTTCACTCGAAGACATAGGTTTTTGGTTTAGGCATCACTTCAGTCATTCTGACTGGTTCTCCTGGACCCCACTTAACAGTACGGTGGTTCCTATGACTCAACACAAAAGAAAAAGAACTACAAAAGATCTAAGTCTTCGAGCTCCATAGGCTTCATAACGTGTCTTCTTTTGTCATAGTCTTCAATGTGAATATCTTCATATACCACCTTTGACTTCAATGTCTTCATACATTTTTAGGGGTCATCTCTGGTAGTAAAACCGAATCAATGAGGGACTTCTACCTGTGTTATCCTGCAATTCTCACAAACACATTAGTCCCTCAACTAGGTTTGTCGTCAATACTCCAAAACCAACTAGGGGTGGCACTAGATGCACTTACAATCTCCCCCTTTTTGGTGATTGATGACAAACTAGTTGAAGTTTTCAACGGGGAATATAGTCTGTGAGATTGTAAAGGATAAGGAATTGTCTTTATAAGTTGCAAGGGCTCCCCCTGAAGATGTGCATACAAGTTAATTTGCTTTTGGAATGCAAATGCACATGGCAGGTTGTACTTGTGGAGATCCACTTCAGCTTATGATGACAATCCACTATGCATGTGAAAGTATATGAAGATAATGACATGCATAATGGAAAATGGACGTCTGCAGAATGAGATAAGTGCGGAATTTATCGTCGCACATGCGGAATTTATCTTCGCATAACAGGGTGGCAAACAAGTAGCAGACGACCATCTGGTTTAAGTGTTACAACTCACAAGAACCAAATGTAGCAAAAACGAGAGTTGTAAGCACGAAGCAAAATATAAGGCACCCGCCCATATGAACCCGCTTGAAGACTATCAATCTCATATGCTTCTCCCCCTTTTGTCAGTAATGACCAAAAAGGTTTGAAGACATAGAGCCTCTACTCGTTCCCATGAGGAGTAGATGAAGTAGCAGGGGTGTTGGTGTTTTTTGGCGGTGCAGAAGAGCTTGGAGGTGCTGAAGCAGGTGGCGGTGAGGTAGCATCGTCTTCTTCCTCAATGATTCTGGCAGTGACTGTGGCAGCAGAGGAAGAAAACTCAGAGTCTTCAAGAGATGGAGTCCCCAGCAGCACAGCTCTTCGAGGAGGTGTGGAGTCAAACTTGAATCTCTCAGTGAAGCCATCCTCTTGAAGATCAGCTTCAGAAAGCATAATCGTTAGCCCTTTCCATGTGCGGCGACAGGTTTCATGGGCAACGAAAGCGTTCTTGGTGGCAAGATTTCGGATGCGATTTACATCCACCAAGAGGCTCTTCATCTGTCTCTTCAACCAGTCATGATGCATATCCTGCTTTTGATGAAGGGCCACAAGAAGCTCTCGGTCGTTGAGAACACGAGTGCGCTTCTTGGGTCTTGAAGCAGTGGCACTGTCAGTGGCTTCAGTTGAAGCAGGGTGTGGTGCACGTGTAGTGCTAGCCAAAGGATACACCCTGGAGATGGCTTCAACACCTTCAACATTCTGAGTGAAGCTCTGGTGTTCTGCATTCTGAAGACTCAGAGGTTGCTTGGCAGGCTCAGAATATATAGCTTCAGCAGAGGTATCCACATCTGGCAAGAAGATCCGATGGTTGCGGGCTGAGGGCTGATATGAGATTGCAGAGTGAAGCTTGATCAGTCTCATTACCCAAGGAGCATAGAACTTCAAACCAAGTAAATCTGAGCCTGATGCAGCAAGTTGGCGTATGAAGAAGTCCTGTGCGTTGAAGCATTTGCCATGAAGGATAGAAAATATCAGAGTCTTCATTGCACCCTCGATCTTGGCATTTGGAGAGTGCCCTTTGATAGGCCAGAGAGTCCGCCGGATAATGTGATAGATGGTTCTGGGCAGGTACTCAAAGTCTTCAACGAAGAACTCTGTTGGATAAGGAGCATCGTGGGGCAATGGCTTCATCATGGAGAGCATCTGACTCATATTCGGTTCAGGCCTCTGGAATATGCTCTCAAGAGCTTCAGTGTGTAGTGGACAGCCTTCCTCGAAGAATTCGCCAGGAGTGGGCAGGCCGGTGAGCTCAATGATATCAAATGCATTGGCTTCGTGATGGACATTGCCGGTCATCCACTCCAGGGCCCAAGTCTTCGGATCTCTGTTGTATCCTTTGATGTGGAGGGTGGCATAGAATTCCAGCAGAAGCTCTTCATTCCAGTGCTCTTCATCAGTTACAAACTGCAGCAGACCCACTTGCTTGAAGCAATCCAACGCTTCCTCTAAACAGGGCAGACCAGCAATGGCTTCAACATCAAGGCGCTTGTGCGGGAAGATGCGACCTTGGTTGTATAGGATGCATGAATAGTAGCTGCGTTGAGGATAGCTCCAGAACCTATCTGATGAAATCCTTTCCCTTGAATAGGGGTTCTTGGAGCAGTTGAAGAACGTATTATCTGCCTTGAAGCTATTAATGTTAAAGGAGCCAGGTGTTGATGCAGGACCTGGGAACCTCGGCAGCCTTGGGACTGGCTTCTGGACATGAGGCCTGTGCTCAACATGGTAATCAAATTGAGGACCTGCAGCAGACTCAGGAACAGAAGTGTCTGGATCAGTAGCTTCGCTGTCTTCTGAAGCTTTTGGTGGGGAGGGCTCCACATTGGCTTCAGTGTTGGTTGTGGCAGCCTCAATATTTTCAGCCTCCACTTGACTAGCTGGAGGGTCGGTCACAAGCACGTTCTCCTAGAGAACTGCTTCTTGGTGGAGCATAGGAGTGGGCTCTTGCGGTGCTTCTTCTGCGGCTGATGCAGCCGGAATGTCTTCAGCATAGACTTGAGGCCTTGGACCTTTGCGAAGCCTGCGGAATGCAGACAACGCCTGTGGGGTTGGAGTGGGCTGGGCCTCATTGTCTTCTTCCTCTTGAGGGCGATCCGCCCATGAAGCATCATGTGCAATTGGCGTCAGTGGACGACCAATGCTGATGAGTTCGTTGTGTTCTAGTTGAGGAAGGGCTGCATCATCTCCTACATTGTCACGATGACCAATGTCTTCAGCAGCGATGGGATCAGCATCAGCTGCTGGAATGTCTTCAGGAACAGGAGCCTCTGTGGAAGCAGGCTCATGCACCGTCAGTTGACGATCTGCGTCAGGGTGAACCATAGAAATAGGTTCAACTATCAAGGGCTCTGTGGGAGGAGCCCGAGATTTCTTGGTCTTTCTCTTTTTCTTGCTGGGGGCAGTAGGAGAGGCTTCAAAGCTCTTCCTCTTCCTGGCTTCAGCCTCAGCAGTTCTTGTATTCTTGAGCTCTGAAGCTATTGACCGGCTCTTTGGCTTCGAGCCAGTCGTTGCAGTTGGGAAGACAAGCGGAACTGCTTCCTGCCTTGGTGCCTCTCGTTCAGCTGGAACAGTCTTCTTCTTTTTTTTGCGGACATCTTGGGGTCGATGCCAGGACGCCCAAGTGCCTTGCGCTTCTCAGCCTCACTGTAGGCTTGCACACATCTGTCTGCCAGAGTCTTCATTCGCTCCCGCGAACCTTGAGCTTCTGCACGCTTCTTCAGAAAGTTTTCCTTTAGTTCGTGCAACATGATCTTGAAGCTCTTCACTTCTTGCACGCTGAGCTTGGCCATATTCTTCTTGAACTGAGTCTTTTCATGATCAATTTTCTGCTTCAGTTCAACAATGCGCTGGGCAATGGCAAGTTCTGAAGCAATAGCGCCTTGGAAGGCGACGCTGAGGCCAACGGGCAGCTGCAGATCTTCGAAGCTGATGTTTGGTGTGGCAAACCATTCATCGATGAAGTTTTGGATGATGGCGACATCAAAGAGAGGCAAATTGTTGAAGGTTTCAGCTTCTTCTTTGCTCTTGATGAGCTGCTCGAGAGTGTCATCTCCAAGATCTTCATCACTTGACAGATCAATGGCTTCGCTGCGCAGAATGGCAGCAGCTGTGAGCTCTTTGCCGGTGTGTGGCTGAGGCATCTTGGCCTTCTGGGACTTGGAGACGCGGGATACGTCTTCAGACTGCACACTGTCTTCAGGAGGTGCAGTTGCCAATGGTTTCGCCCTTGAGATTTTTGGTGAAGGGGCCGGCTTTGAAGCTTTTGGCTTCTTCAACTGCTTTGGCTTCGGTATAGCAGGAGCTTCATCAGACTCAGAGTCAGCTGGAGGGTCATTCACGACAGTCCCTTGGACTAAGATGCGGGTGATGAGGCCCTCAAGGTTGGCATACGGACCAATGATATTGGGTTCTGCGTCGCGTGTGCCATCTGCCCTTGGTGCTGAGGGACCAGGGTTGAAGTCTAACCCAAATTTCTTCTTGTTCTGCTTCGCTGATTGTTGGGCAAACTGGAAGTTGCGCTTGAACAGATTGTTGTCACGACACCAGAGTAGTGACGACGGATGTGCATCATCAGGCTGTGGCCCACGAACCATGCATGGATAGAAGCTTTGGGCAATAGCTTCATCTCTGGACCTGGGTACAAGGTTCTTGTATAAGATGTCTCCCCCGGTCTTTTGATGGAACTTTTCTCGGCATACTCTTGGGTTGTGAAGCGGTATTTGAACCACTGTTCTGCCCAATAGCGTCGAATCCATTGGATTCGGGTCTTGCGTTGCCCATAATTCTCTTCAGGATCTATTTTATACATTTCCGCCAGGTCATCAGGCAGATCTTTGGATGTTCCTCCACGTCGCTGTCTGCCCCCCTTCCTTGCTGCTGTTTCTGAAGCCATAACTTTAACTTGGAAGGCTTCAAGACGTTCAAAGGCTTCAAAGGCTTTCTTTTGCTGGACCAACAGGAACTGGCTTCAGGAGAATTTATGTGATGCTGTAGGAATTCTGCAAATGAATGCAGACTATGAGAACCAAAAGATTCTCCCACGGACATGTACCTGTGACAGCATTAAGGTGCGAGGGAAGGGGAAGAGGTCATATGCATTCTCAGAAGATTTTGAAGATAAATCAGTTTAGAAGACATTGACCTCATCGTGCGAAGACATTCACTCATAGATAAGAAGTTGGTTCCAGATTTGTACGAATCCACAGATCAGTACAAGTGAGGAATCTAGCTACTTTTTGAAGCACAAGTGAATATTCTAGGCATGTTATGAGATGCAGTTTGAGAGAGATCTAGTTTGTGTGAGCAGAAACTGCTTGTGGTAGAAAGTGACAGATAAATAGGATCAACGGTGTTGTAAAAGGCAGTTTTATTTACCACACTGAGAACTGCTAGACGGAGCGAGAGATGAGGCCGAGCAGTTCACTCGTCCGTGCCCTAACTTGGCGACGGAGGAGACCTACGGCGACGGCGGAGAGGATGATGTCCACGGTCGGCGTGAAGACGGCGTCGGAGAGGTTGCGGCAGCGAAGCGCTTCGTCGCCAGCGTCGTCGAGAGCTAGCGGTGGCGCTAGGGTTCGTGAGAGGGTGGAAGAAGAGATAGTTACGGCTGTGAGTGTGTATTTATAGGCACAGGGGCGGCACTGTGCTATTACACAGGTGCCCCTAGCGATTCGCATCTGAGGAACGCGTGGCCAGTTTGCGGAAGTTTGGGGTTTGTTCCACGTCCCACGCACGCCTGGATTGTGGGGCGGTCGTTCCTGCTTCTCCGGATTTTATGTGGAGGAATGAGCATTGAAAATGGACTTTATGGTTGTCTCTATATCTTCTGCTGACAAGGACGCAGTGAAGACATTCGACAGTTTCAATAGAATGCATATGACTTAGAGAGATAGAGTTTGAGATAGAAAGCATAGAGAAGTTTGGGTCTGATCACATTCACTTAGTTCAAAAGATTCAACACGAAGATATAGCTATAAGTGAATGCTGTAGAGGACAGAACACTAGCATATATATATATAATCAACATAGTGAAGATAATCATGAAAATATGTTGAGTTCGAAGCCAAACCAAATGTGAAGACATTGCAAGGTAACGCCATGAGTGAAACACTTCAAAATAGAACGTTTGGTGGTGGCGTTACCCACCGTATAGGAAGTATTAGACCCAGACACGACGCACAATTATCGTGGCGCTCTGAAGTCAAATTCCACATTAATGTATTCACACTTAGAATGTATGTCTTCATTGATTGAAGATATACTTTACTTTGTGTGTTGCACATCTAAGTCATCATATGCATAAGTGTTAGGATGTGTGCCTGATCACAGGACATTTGAGGATTCCAGGATATTTAGCTCACACCGTAACTTGCAAAACCTCTTCTCATCCAAGGGCTTGGTGAAGATATCTGCCAATTGCTCTTTAGTGTTGACGTGTATGATATCAATGTCTTCCTTCACAACATGATCTCTGAGAAAGTGATGACGAATTTCAATGTGCTTTGTCTTCGAGTGCTGAACTGGGTTGTTGGCGATCTTGATGGCGCTTTCGTTGTCGCAGTAAAGTGGCACTTGCTTCAGATGAATGCCATAGTCCTTGAGTGTTTGCTTCATCCACAGAAGCTGAGCGCAGCAAGATCCAGCAGCAATGTATTCAGATTCAGCAGTGGAGAGAGATACACAGTTCTGCTTCTTTGAAGACCAACATACAAGTGATCGTCCCAGAAAGTGACATGTGCCTGACGTAGACTTGCGATCAACTTTGTCACCAGCATAATCAGCATCCGAGAATCTAACCAAATCAAACTCTGAGCCCTTTGGATACCATAATCCTAGAGTTGGGGTGTGAGCCAAATATCGAAGAATTCGCTTCACAGCTAAGTGATGCGACTCCTTTGGTGCCGCTTGAAATCAAGCACACATGCAAACATTAAGCATAATATCTGGCCTAGATGCACATAAATAAAGCAAAGAACCAATCATGGAGCGGTATACCTTTTGATCGAACTCTTTACCATTGTCGTCGGGACCCAGATGATGTTTGGCTGGCATTGGTGTTGTGAAGCCTTTGCAGTCTTGCATACCGAACTTCTTCAGGCAATCTTTGAGATACTTCTCTTGAGATATGAAGATGCCATTGCGTTGTTGTCGTATTTGAAGACCAAGGAAGAACTTTAGCTCCCCCATCATGGACATCTGATATTGCTCTTGCATCATATATCCAAACTCTTCACTGTACTTCTGATTTGTGCAGCCGAAGATAATGTCATCCACATATATTTGGCACACAAACAGTTCACCATCATATGTCTTCGTGAAAAGAGTGGGATCTCGGGAACCATGTATGAAGCCTTTGCTCTTCAGGAAGTATTTAAGTGTCATACCAGGCCCTAGGGTCTTGTTTGAGGCCATACAGCGCCTTGTTGAGCTTGTATACCATGTCAGGATGTTTTGGATTTTCAAAGCCAGGCGGTTGTGCAACATACACTTCTTCTTCAATCTTGCCATTGAGAAAGGTACTCTTCACATCCATTTGATATAGAAGAATGTTATGATGATTTGTAGGCCAGCAGTATGCGTATGGCTTCAAGCTTAGCCACAGGAGCAAATGTTTCATCGAAGTCAATGCCTTCCACTTGAGTATATCCTTTAGCAACGAGACGAGCTTTGTTTCTGACAACTTGACCATGCTCATCTTGCTTGTTGCGGTATATCCATTTGGTGCCTATTATATTGTGCTTCCGTGGATCAGGACACTTAACCAGTTCCCATACATTATTCAGCTCAAACTGTTGAAGCTCTTCTTGCATAGCTTGAATCCATTCAGGTTCCATGAAGGCTTCTTCAACTTTCTTGGGTTCTGATATTGAGACGAATGCGAAGTGCCCACAGAAATTTGCTAGCTGAGTTGCCCTTGAACGAGTGAGTGGACCAGGTGCATTGATGCTATCAATTATTCTTTCAATCTGCACTTCATTGGCAAAGCGAGGATGTACAGGGCGAAGACTTTGCTCTTGCTGTTCACTGTCGTTGTTGGAAAGAATGTCTTCAGGCTGAGCAATGTCTTCATGTTGATCAGGTGCTGAAATGATAAGTTCTTCTTCAGGATGAGCTTCAGAAGGTATAATCTCTCCAGTTCCCATTAGCTTGATTGATTCACTAGCTGGAATTTCATCTAGCACATTTGGCAGTTGCTCTCTTTGTGAACCATTTGTCTCATCGAACCGCACATCCACTGTTTCAACCACTTTGTAATGAAAGAGATTGAAGACTCTGTAGGAGTGCGAATCCTTTCCATATCCAAGCATAAAACCCTCATGTGCTTTTGGTGCAAACTTTGAGGTGTGGTGTGGGTCCTTGATCCAGCACCTTGCGCCAAATACTCTGAAGTAACTGACATTTGGCTTCTTGCCAGTAAGGAGCTCATAAGATGTCTTGTTCAAAAGCTTGTGAAGATAAACACGATTGATTGTATGGCATGCAGTGTCAATGGCTTCAGTCCAGAATTTTCTTGGAGTCTTGTATTCATCTAGCATCGTTCTGGCCATCTCAATGAGTGTTCTGTTCTTGCGTTCGACGACGCCATTCTGCTGTGGCGTGTACGGAGCTGAGAATTCATGTGTGATGCCCAAGGTATCAAGATATGTATCAAGGCCAGTGTTCTTGAATTCAGTGCCATTGTCACTTCTGATGTGCTTTATCTTGGCGCCAAAATTGTTCATAGCACAATTGGCGAAGCGTCTGAAGACATCCTGCACTTCAGTCTTGTAAAGAATTATGTGCACCCAAGTATATCTAGAATAATCATCAACAATAACGAAGCCATAGAGGCAAGCAGTAGTAGTAAAAGTTGAGTAGTGAGTGGGACCAAAAAGATCCATGTGAAGCAGTTCGAAGGGTCGAGTAGTGGTCATGATTGTCTTCGAGGGATGTTTTGCCCTCGTCATCTTCCCTGCTTCACAGGTACCGCATAAGTGATCTTTCTTGAACTTGACGCCCTCGATGCCTATGACATGTTTCTTCTTCACAAGGGTGTGGAGGTTCCTCATGCCAGCATGCCCAAGCCTCCGATGCTAAAGCCAGCATTCTGAAGCTTTTGCAAGAAGACATACTGCAAGTTGTGGCCCTGCTGAGAAATCTACCACATACAAATCATCTTTCCGATACCCTTCAAACACTAGAGACTTGTCAGATTCCATTAGTACCAGGCAACGATATTTTCCAAATATTACGACCATATTCAAATCGCAAAGCATTGAGACAGACATTAAGTTGAAACCAAGGGATTCAACAAGCATGACGTTATCCATGTGTTGATCCTTTGAGATTGCAACTCTACCTAGACCCAATACCTTACTTTTACCAGTGTCAGCAAATGTGATGTGGCTCTTGTCGGATGGACGTAAGGTTGAGTCCATAAGAAGGCTTCTTTTGCCAGTCATGTGATTTGTACACCCACTGTCAATAATCCATTCTGAAGACTTTGAAGACGCTGGTGTCGTACCCTACAGTGCAGTTAGGTGGATAGGCTTCACGAAGAGAATTGTGAAGCAAAAACATTTGACGAACCAGTGGGTTATGAAAACTTAGATCCAGATTAGGACTAATAGGGAGAGTAGCATGCGATTCAGGAACGAAGTACATAATGATGCCATTCGGGCATTTTATCTTGCGCCCTACAAGATTTTTAAGGTCCCCAGCAATAGCGTCAGAAGATTTTGGTTTTCTGCTGGAGACCTTTCCCTGCAAAAGAGAGTTAAGCCTTCTTAACCACCCACATCTTCAAGGGTGGCTTAGAAGCAATAAGTCTAAGTGCAGCATCTGAGAATTTTGGCTTTGAAGCCTTAGCAAATAGTCTTGCAGGTGGACAATAGTACTCATAAGAATAAGCAGAATAATTTTTGGTCATATGAACATGACGGTTTGATGAACCGCTCTCATATTCATATGCCTGAGTATGGTTTCCCTGCAAAACATTTGCGTTAGTGTGACTCAGGTGAGTCCTCTGTTTGTATGAAGCCTTTGGACCGTATGAAGCCTTTGGTCTGAGGTTTGTCTTCTTCAAGTGAGTGTCATGAAGACATTCATAGGAAGATTTTCCAGACACTTTTTCGGAACCCAGATCTTCTTCATAGGCGGTCCATTCTTGCAGTTAGTAACAATGTACCTGGCAAACACTTCACCATTCTGATTCTTAAATAGTATATAGTTTGCATCAAAGGATTCATCAATGATAATGGGGTTAGCACAAGTGTAGCCAGATAAATTGGATGGATCTGCTGAAGGTTCCTTTGCAACAACCCACTTGGTTCTGGGGTACTGCTCAGGTTTCCAGTAAGAGCCATCTGCATTTATTTTCCTTACGAACCCAACACCCTCTTTCCTAGGGTTTCGGTTCAGAATCTGCTTCTTGAGAACATCACATAATGTATGATGCCCTTTAAGACTCTTGTACATCCCTGTTTCAAGCAATGTCTTCAACCTAGCATTCTCATCAGCAATAGCAGTGGTATCCTCAGCAGAGGGGTTAGTTACCACATCAACAGTTGAAGATATTGCAACAGCAGTAGCAGTGGAACATTCAGCAATAGAAGTAGCATTATCACGCTCAATGCATTTAAGACATGGTGGTTCAAATCCTTCCTGAGCGGAACTGATCTGTTCGGCGCGAAGTGACTCGTTTTCCTTTTGAAGATCTTCATGAGCCGCTCTCAATTTCTCAAGTTCTTGCTTCCTTTGAAGATAATCATAGGAAAGCTTTTCATGAGTTGTTGAGAGAGTATCATGATGATCTTCAAGTTCCTGATACTTAACGTGAAGATTTTTTATGTCTTCAATTAAGGATTCAGATCGAGTCATTTCAGCACCCAACAGATCATCGCTTCTGTCTAACAGTTTTTGAATATGTTCCATGGCTTTCTGTTGTTCAGTTGCAATTTTAGCAAGTGTTTTGTAACTGGGTTTTGAATCACAATCAGAGTCATCGTCACTAGATGTTTGATAGTGAGTAGTGCGTTTGTTTACCTTGGCACCGCGTGCCATGAAGCAGTAGGTAGGAGTGGAGTAGTCCTTGTCATTTGCATCGGTGTCGGTGATGAAATGATTGTCTTCAGTGTTGAAGATGGACTTGGCGACGTATGCTGTAGCCAGACTTGCAATGCCAGAATCAGACTCCTCCTCAGACTCCACCTCTGCCTCCTCAGAAGCGGACTCCTCCTCTGAATCCATTTCCTTGCCAACAAACGCACGTGCCTTGCCAGATGAGCCCTTCTTGTGTGATGAAGACTTTGAGGAAGACTTGGAAGAAGACTTTGTGTATTTCTTCTTCTTCTTGTCGTCTGAGTCATATTCCTTGCTCTTCTTCTTCTTTCTGTTCTCATTGTCCCACTGTGGACACTCAGAGATGAAGTGTCCAGTTTTCTTGCACTTGTGGCATGTTTTCTTCTTGTAGTCATGAGCAGAAGCTTCATCATTCCTTGAGCTTGATCGTGAAGACTTTCTGAAGCCTTTATTCTTGGTGAATTTTTGGAACTTCTTTACTAGCATTGCAAGTTCCCTTCCAATGTCTTCAGGATCATCAAAACTGCTGTCAGATTCTTCTTCAGATGAGGAAACAACTTTTGCCTTCAAGGCACGAGTTCGCCCATAGTTTGGACCGTAGATATCTCTTTTCTTAGAAAGCTGAAACTCATGTGTGTTGAGCCTCTCAAGTATGTCAGATGGATCGAGTGTCCTGAAATCAGGACGTTCTTGAATCATCATGGCTAGGATGTCAAACGAACTATCAAGTGATCTCAGCAGCGTCTTGACGACTTCATGTTTGGTGATCTCAGTAGCGCCGAGGGCTTGAAGCTCATTTGTGATGTCAGTGAGTCTGTCAAATGTGTGCTGGACATTCTCATTGTCATTTCGCTTGAAGCGGTTGAAGAGATTGCGAAGGACACTGATTCTTTGATCTCTCTGGGTTGAGATGCCTTCATTGACCTTGGAGAGCCAGTCCCAGACCAGCTTGGATGTCTTCAAAGCACTCACACGGCCATACTATCCTTTGGTCAGATGACCACAGATGATGTTCTTGGCAGTAGAGTCCAATTGAACGGATTTCTTGACATCAGCAGTAGTGACACCTTCTCCAGCCTTGGGAACACCGTTCTCGACGACATACCATAGGTCGATGTCAATGGCTTCAAGATGCATACGCATCTTATTCTTCCAGTAGGGATATTCAGTTCCATCGAAGACGGGGCACGCAGAGGAGACTTTAATTATCCATGCAGTCGACATAGCTAAAACTCCAGGTGGTTAAACCGAATCACACAGAACAAGGGAGCACCTTGCTCTGATACCAATTGAAAGTGCGTTATATCGACTAGAGGGGGGGTGAATAGGCGATTTTTATGAAAGTCTTCAAAACATGGAAGTTATGAAGACAAACAGTAGAGATATGCCTATTACTATGCAGCGGAAGTTAGACTACACTAGGCAAGCCATGGTCAAGTATCAACAGAGCGAAAGCACAGTGACAAATAGCTGTAGTGTAATTAGGATCAGGTAGGAAGATACTATGAAGCCAAACAGATCATACACTCACGTTGTGAAGACAAAAGATAGAACAGACACGCAATGACTTCACAATGAGTGATCAGTAAGTAAAAGGAAGTGAAGATGAAACCAGTGACTCGTTGAAGACAATGATGTGTTGGACCAGTTCCAGTTGCTGTGACAACTGTACGTCTGGTTGGAGCGGCTAGGTATTTAAACCTTAGGACACACAGTCCCGGACACCCAGTCCTGAACACGCAGCTCAGGACACCAAGTCCTCACCGTATTCTCCTTGAGCTAAGGTCACATAGTCCTCGCCCAATCACTCTGGTAAGTCTTCAAGGTAGACTCCCAAACCTTCACAGACTTCGTTCACTGGCAATCCACAATGTCTCTTGGATGCTCTGAACGTGATGCCTAACCGTCTGGGGATGCACAGTCCTCAAGTGTAATAAGTCTTCAGATCACACAGACAAGAAGACTTAAGTGATGCCCAATGTTCTCTGGCTCTGGGTGGTTAGGGCTTTATCCTCGCAAGAAATTCTCTCTCTCAAAGGCTTCGAGGTGGGTTGCTCTCAAACGACAAAAGCCGTGCACTAAAATCTAAGCAGCCAACCGTTTATGGTTGTAGGGGGTGGGCTATTTATAGCCACTTGGCAACCTGACCTGATTTGTCCGAAATGACCCTGGGTCACTAAGGAACTGACGCGTGTCTCAACGGTCAGATTTCAAACTCTCATGGCAACTTTACTTGGGCTACAAGCAAAGCTGACTTGTCCGGCTCTGGACAAGATTCGCTCTCATTGCCTTCACTCGAAGACATAGGTTTTTGGTTTAGGCATCACTTCAGTCATTCTGACTGGTTCTCCTGGACCCCACTTAACAGTACGGTGGTTCCTATGACTCAACACAAAAGAAAAAGAACTACGAAAGATCTAAGTCTTCGAGCTCCATAGGCTTCATAACGTGTCTTCTTTTGTCATAGTCTTCAATGTGAATATCTTCATATACCACCTTTGACTTCAATGTCTTCATACATTTTTAGGGGTCATCTCTGGTAGTAAAATCGAATCAATGAGGGACTTCTACCTGTGTTATCCTGCAATTCTCACAAACACATTAGTCCCTCAACTAGGTTTGTCGTCAATACTCCAAAACCAACTAGGGGTGGCACTAGATGCACTTACACTCACGAAGCTTGTTAGACACGCCTGGCGGCTGCGGCCGCGCTCTCGCCGGAGTGGGCCACCGAAGTTGCCCTCACGACGTGGGTCCACGTCCCCATCTTTTACCGGTGACGAATGAACGGTGAAATGATATTTGGGGAGTGAGCTAGTGTGCTTGACATGCTGGTTGTGGACTGTAGTCGACGCACCTTCTCGGTAAGCCATAGACGTACTATACACCGACGGTGCTCCAAGATATTTTGTGTTGCATCTCACACGGTTGGTGATAATAAACTGTGTGTGATCTACTTGATTTATCGTCTTGATTTGAATTACATAATGGGGTCACAGCTACAAAGGATGGTGTTTGAATTGCTAGAACTTTTATCTGCAGTGAACATGCAACTATAGGTGTGCCGTCAAAAAAATGGAATTATTCAGGGTTAGTTTGGATGTTTTTATACATCAACTTTGTTTTGTAGGCATTTCAGGTGCATAATTCTAATTTGAACTACATGCACATGCTCCAGTGCATATAAACGGGTTGAATCAAATATGTGTCCTTGGTTGCATGCATAGGTCCCATGCAAGAAATGGGAATGAATGTCACACACCCTGCCACCATCACTCGGCCGCAAGCGTTGAGATACCTGGTTTTTAAATTCTAGTAAATCCAAAACTTGTTTGAAATTCATGACACTTTGCATGCTATCATGGAGCGACATCAACTTGTCGTGGTTAAAATTTTGTCCCATTTGGGGCAGGTTTGGGTATAAGCTTCTCACAGACCAGAGCTTCTCACAACAAGTGTGATGGTTTCGGTAGGGAATGTGCCACCTTTGCGGACGAAATGATATCCGTTGCCTCTTATTGCTTTCAAAAAATTTCGAATGTCAACATAGAACAACAGGAGTGTTGTGCTAAATTTTGGAATTTTGGAGGATTCGTTTGGACATTTTTATACATTAACTCGGTTTCCCAGGCATCTTATGCGCATAATTCAAATTTGAACTACATGCACATTCTCCAGTACATATAAACTGGTTGAAAAATCAAATATGTGTCCTTGGTTGCATGCTTAGGTCACATGCAAGAAATGGGATGAATTTCAAACACCCTGCCATCGTCACTCGGTCGCAAACATTGAGATACGTAGTTTTTTAATTCTAATAAATCCAAAACTTGTCTGAAATTCATGAAACTTGGCATGCTATCATGGAGTGGCATCAACATGCCGTGGTAAAAATTTTGTCCCATTTGGGGCAAGTTTGGGTATAAGCTTCTCACAAGCCTTAGCTTCTCACAACAAGCGTGTTGGTTTCGGTAGGGAACGTGTCACCGTTGGGGATGAAACGATATCCATTACCTCTTATTGCTTTCAACAATTTTCTAGGCATTTCACATGCATAATTCAAATTTGAACCACATGCACAAGCTCTAGTGCATATAAATTGGTTGAAAAATCAAATATGTGTCCTTCGGGGCATGCTTAGGTCCCATGCAAGAAATGGGAATGAATTTCAAACATCAGGGCACTATTGATTGCTGGCAAAACATTGAGATACTTTTTTTTTAAATTCTAGTAAATACAAAACTCGTCTTAAATTCATGAAGCTTGACATGCTATAATGGAATGGCACCCGACATGCTGTGGTATTTTTCATGTTCATTTTGAGAGAAGGCGCACTCGAATAACAGCCAACAAAGGCATTTTGAAACAAATAGCTGCCACTGTAACATCTCAAACATTTTGTATAATTTAAATTGTGTGCGTTCTGTTAACCATTCACGTGACACCATGCCTCACTCTTTTAATGGCTAGGAGGTGTCGTGCGGACAGGTGCTTGAGTGCTTCACTAAACAGAAGGCGTGCCGACAGCTTCCCCAGGAAGCCAAGAGAAAATGTGTCGAGCAGGATTTCTACAGCTCTTGATCGCAAATGTTTCAGATAGAACACCCGTTTGCAAAGTGAGAGCTATGGTCTTCCCCTTAAGTCAAGGGAAAATCTGCAGCGCATGGTTTGTGCATCCCTTCAACGTAAACGGTTGTTTTGGATGACCCATGTGCAACCACGTACAAACAATTTGGTAACATTTGCATCTGTCATATTTGAACATAGTTTCCGGCTATACAATTTTTGTAACATGCATTAATACTTTTTTGGTTAAATTTAAGGTTATATACCAGCAAGCATTTTCCCGCAACACACGTGGCTTATTCCATCACAAACAGCTCGGATGGATCTGCTGTATGCCACATATCGCACGCGCAACTCTAATCTGATTCGTGGTTGATGTCTTTGACATCGCTCGCATAGTTTGTCTTATTTGCCACGTATCACTGTGCTGGACTCCGCTCGCGTCCCTCAGCAAGCTCTGCTCGCCGTTAGGCACCGCAACGCAGTGTGCTCGCCGTTAGGCGCCGCAGCGCACTCTGCTCGCGTCTGTTGACGCGTTGTGCTCGTGTCTGTCGGCATGCTCGGCTTGTGGACAACTTTTCCTTGCGCGTTCAACTGATATATATATATATATATATATATATATATATATATATATATATAAACACTATTCTGATCACGGGATCAGAATAATATTCTGATCACAACCTGAACTGCCTAAGTAATTCGTGTGAACTTCCCTCTATACAAACCCGACCTTCGGGCTATCTTCGCAACCGTGGCTTACCCCACGAATTATTCTGGTTAATCGTGTTCTATATGATGTTAGTGTAATCTAGAAACATTTTTAGCAACTAAATACCTGTTTTAAATAGGAATCTCTCTCGTTGGCGGATTTTGCTCTCGGGTCGTGATGAAATTGTGTTTTTTGCAATTTTACTGCTTGAGTTGTTCGACGTGAACTTCTTCTAGTGCTAGGTTGAACTTCTGCCAACTTTGCGTAAATGGGGCTTGCGATATACTGTTGGAAAGCTATGGACACCAATATCATGACCCAAGTTAAATTTTTAGCAAAATGTAAGCGGTTTCAGAGTAGTTTTGAAAACTGATTTTTCTTCATACAAAAAACATGAATCGTATTTCGATCGCATTTTAAAACCGTTTATCGGAATGAGGCAAATAATATGGCGTTGGAAAGATGCTGCAAAACCGCTCCTTCTACATGTTCAAAGTTTTCTCTAATTCCCTACGGTTAAAGAGTAATTTGGGAAATCGTGAAATTTCGTAAACTAAACAGCCGAGTTTGTATTTTTGATGTCATTTCCAAACGGCTAATCCAATTGATGCAAATGATATGGCGTTGGAAAGCTCATGAAAATGCGTTACTTTTTCATGCTGATTTTTTTTCTAATTTTGAACATTTTAAAAGTGATTTATAAAATGGTCCAAGTTGCACCGAGTTCGTATTTTCCAGCTATTTGTTAACTGTTTGTCCGAATGTAGCAAATGATATGGCGTTGAAAACCTCGAGGAAATGCGAAACTTTTTGGTATATATTGTTTCTCCAAATTCCTTACCGTTTTAAGTCAATTTTGCGAATGGCTAAAAACATATTTTCGCCGTAATTTCTACAAACTTTATCAGAATGGGCAAACAATATACCTTGAAAAGGTAAGGGAAATGCAAAACTTTTTCATGTTGATGATTTTCTCTGATTCCTAGCCGTTTTCAAGTAATTTCGGAAATGACGAGATCATTCGTTCTACCTTTATCGCGAAACAGATTCTTCGAAAATGCACCGCGTGAAGAACCTGAACTTCTCGGCATGTCTACTTAAATTTCACTCTGTTTTTCACGGGTTTTTTGCCCGTAGCTCTCCATCCACTCACCGGAATACTCACCGGAATTGAGCAAATAATATACTTGTGGAAAGATGATGTAAACACGCAACTTTCCCATGTTGATCATTTTTTCATACTCGCGACGGTTTTAAAAGTTTTTCATGTGAAATTCATTTAGTGTAGTAGTTGAGCTTCCTGCTGTTTTTATGTTGAACTTCTGTGACATATTTTTTGTTTATAATTTTCTCATCCATTCGTCAGTGTTACCCAAATGATATTTCTTTTGAACAAACCTCTCTCACAATATTTTTTTTAACTTTCTCCGACCGAGGACTTGAACTTATAACAAAAAAATGAACCTTGCTTTTTAATTCATTTTTCTCATATTAAACACACACCATGTAGTACATGAACTTTTTCATTTTTAAATTTTTTATTTTCTTTTTGAAATAAAATTGCTCCTAAATAATAACTGAACTTCTTTGTGGATTGAGAGAATTATTTTAAAACGCAAAAAATATATATTTTCTTTTTTGTGTTTTTGAACATGGAAATACAAGGTGAACCTCTCTCGTAAGAATTTTTTAACTTCCTCGGATAGAACACTTGAATTTCTTTCAAAAAAACTTTTTAGTTTTTATTTTTCTATACTATTATTCTCATCTGAAAGGCATGCCTTACAGTAGTTGAACTTCTCGTTGTTTTCACCTTGAACTTCTGTCACGTATTTTTGTTCAATATCTCTCATAAGGATTTTAGAACTTTCTCCGGCCGAGGACTTGAACTTCTAGCAAAAAAAATTAGGCTTTGCTTTTTTATTCATGTTTTCATACAAAATTCGTTATCACCATACTAAATAAACATTGAACCACTTCATTTTATAAATTTGAACTTCCAGGTTTTTCCTAGAAACGAAAAAAAATATGTTTTTATAAAATATTTTTGAACTGCTCTGTTATTTAAATTTGACCTTCTTGGGGTTATTTAAAAACATGAAAAAATGTTTTCTATTACAAATATTGAACAACTTTGTTATTTTAATTTGAACTTTTTGGTTATTCTTTTTTAATAATGGGAAAATCCATGGGATTTTTTAGTACAATGATAACATTTTCTTCGAACTCTCTATTTTATCAAATTTGAACTTCTCAAGTTAACAATTTTATAGTTGAAGCTTTGTTTTTCTTCATGGTATATAACCATCAAACTTCCGTGTTATCTTAATTTGAACTTCTTGGTTTTTATTCTTTTGGAACTGGAGAAATCCATGTTTCTTTATAAACACTGAATCACTCCATTATTTTAATTTGAACTTGTACGTGTTTTAGAAACAAGATTTTTTTTGAAAAGCATTTTTAACGACACTATATTTTTAGTTTCACCTTTCCGACTTTCTAATAAATATTGAACTTCTTGGTTATTTAAATTTGAACTTCATGTTTTCTTATTTAGAAGCACGTAATCCCTTTTTTATGATTTCCCCCCACCACACGTTCCATTCCTATCCTCATCCATCTTACATCATCCTCTCAGCCACGCATGCCACACTACACAATCCTTTTCTACAACCTCATCTAGGAAAATAATACATAATGGAGTACATGCAGCATTCGAGATGAACCGATGGCGCTTTTGTTTGCTTCTTGCTGCCTGCCACGACCAACGCCTAGAGTGGAATACAACAGAAGGGGGCAATGATGTGAGCAGTGGTAGTGCTGCGGAGGGGCACAACTGCGGCCTGCAGTTTTCTTTAATGATGCTTTTATGCATATATCTGTAGTTGAACTTGGCGTACAATCGTAGTAGAACTTCACTATGCTGTATACGTGGCATATTTTTATAGTAGAACTTAACTGTATGTCTCTAGACATGTTGTGTAGAACTTCCCGAGTTCTGCTTTAGACACAAATAAAAGTAGCTTATGTAGGCCAAACACAAAGACAAATCAGTTGGGCGTGGGCGGTTTCATGGAGTCGAGTGTGCTTGCACTGAAATACAAAACTACACAAAACAGTTTTCATTGAGGCATTAACACAAACACTTTGAAGTGCACCCTACAGTGCCATTGATCCTCGCCGGCGGCCGCTTCACGACTGCCACATGACCACACTTTTTTGGGTCCCCGGAAGTGTTCAGAGAGAAAACAATTGTATCTTGAAAATGCCCAGGCGCACAAAAATGTTCAAATAGAAAAAAAACTCAGAGAGAATTAATAGCCTTAGCCTGAACACAAATAGATGAAATTTCAGAGAAAAATATCATCGCCGTTCTCCTTCTCTATCGGCAGTAGTAGAAATGCACAAATTAAAATAACTATATATAAGTTCATGCACTTTTTTCCTGATGTTGTGGATTAATTTAATTCCTAATGTAAACCTATAGCTAATTCAGACCAAGTAGAATAGTGTTAACCTTCTCATAAGATAATCTGCCGGTGTTGATGCATCCAGATAACCAACATGCAGCGAACTTTGTATTAGTTAAAAGAGAGTTTTTGAGAAAATTCACTACATACTTTAAGGATTTGGTGACCTTTGAACAGGGTTACAATAGTCTGTGGCTTTGGTGACTTGAACTTTTGAAGAACAAAAAGAACTATGTATGTGAAATACTGTAACAAGTGTTAATTTTTTCCAACAATAATAAAGGTGAACTTCATGGTTGTCTGTTTTGAACTTGTCTTATTGTTTTTAGCACATAATTGAACTCCAATTCATCAAAAATCAATCAAATGGAAAAACTTGTAAAAGGAAAAAGCCAACTCTCATAGGCATAACAACAAACAGGTGCAGTGCACTTAATTACAAACATAATACATCAATTGTTTTTACTTTTCTTGCTCATCAAACAAGCTATTTCTCATGAGATTTGTTCCCGCATCACATTAGCATGTATAATTGGGACAATTTGCCTAAGCTGGTAGCAATACCTTTGAAGAGGATGAGCGCCCACACAATGGCCACCTAGAGGAGAGAAATGATGGGGCAGGGAACATGAGGGAGGACGCAGTCATGGATGCAGTCGCGCTCAGGGATGGAGGAGCCTCCCGGAGACACACCACCTCCATGCGCGTGAGATGCGTCCTGGATGAGTCATCATGCTGTTTTTGCACGAAGTGGACTTCAGCAACGGACTTGTTTTGTTGACACATGCGCGAGGAGGAGGTGAGCAGCACGACAAATCATGGCATCAACTGATAGACGGAGGAGCGGCGTGGATCTGCCGGTGTTGTGATGCATCTGGCGGTGGGTGGCTGTGTGGCTGTGGTCAGCAGCCAGATCCGTGGTAGGAGACGGTCAATGTTGCAGCTACCAGCAAAGGTGGGGGAGACCAGGTGGTGTCTGGAGGTAGGGGCCAGACTAGGGAGCCGTAGCCGACGAACTGTGGGCGGTGGGTCATTTGGCGCGCCGACTCCGGTGGTCGGTGGAGGTAGCTCTGGCAGTTTGGCACCATCTCTGGTCGAAGGTCGGGCGGCAGGCTCGGTTCGGCGCTGTTGCTGGCGAGGGTGGGGCGGCGGGCAGCGCGGGATGTGGTAGGTGCCAGGCCGTAGAGGAGGAGGGACGCCAGCCGCGGGGAGGGGCGTCGGCGACGCGGGTCGTGGGGCCTGGCGGCGTTGCGGTTGGAGGTAGGGGCTCCAGCGGCGTTGCTGTTGGAGGTAGGGGCTCCGGCGGCGGTGCTGTTGGAGGTAGGGGCTCCGGTGGCGGCACGGTTGGAGGTCGGCGCGGGGGCGGCAGTGGTCAGGTGGATGGCGGCGCGGGGCGGTTGAGTGCGGTGGGTGCGGTGGATCGGGGTAAAGATGCAGGAGCTGGGGTAGTTTCCTTTTTTTACCATGAGGTGGGGGCGGTTCCTGGTTTCGCTGAAAAATCTTGGGAACAACTCGATCGTCCCTGTATATGCGCTCGGTGTGATCCGAATAACTATTCTGATTCCAGGATCAGAATAGTGCTAGCTATATACATCCTAGCTATTCTGCAACCCTTTCCTGAATAAGCTATTCAGGAACCCTTCCTAACTGCGCGAGAACAGACATATAACTGTGCGACCTATATTAGTTAACTGTCGGGCGGACTTTTTCTGACATTATTTTTTTGCATTGTTTTTTGGTTGTAATTATTGAACCGTTCATCGGGATGATGCAAATGATATACCATTGGATAGCTATTGAAAAGGAGCAAAAAAATCATGTTGATCATTTTCCCAAAGTCAATTTGGTTTTTAAAGAAAATTCAAAAAACTAGAAATCCATCGAACAAGTTTTCAATGTTTTTGTGAAAGAAATTTTCAAACCATTTGTCGGAATGTTGCGTATGATATGCCGTTGGAAAGCTATGGATTAGCCCAAACTTTGGTATATAGAATTTGTTTTCAGATTCATTACGGTTTAAGAGCAGTTTTAAAAACAACTAACGTCATTTTTTGCCTGAACTGCTACAGTACACGCTAACTGCCCGACCAGAATAGCTAACTAACATATGATGATCAAGCTAAATGTCGGTACCGAAGAAACTTATTTTTTTTGTTTCCTGGTTTTTCTCGGATCAAGCAAACTGCCGGTATTGAAATAGCTAACTGTCGAGGATTGTGGCAGTTAACAAGAAGTTAACTACCAGACTGGAGGTACTAATTTTTTTCTTTTACATTTTGTCCCGGGTCGAGCTAACTGATGAACACCCTAACTGCTCGACCGTAATAGCTAACTGCCCGATCCTGAGCAAGGTAACTGCCGGACTGAAGAAACTAATTTTTTTCTTTCGTTTTTTTCCCAGGTCAAGTTAACTGTTGGGGCTGAAATAGCTAACTATCGGGGATTGCGGCAGTTAACATCAAGTTAACTGCTAGACTGAAGCCACTATTTTTTTCTTTTATTTACATTTTTTTCTTGGGTCGAACTAACTGCCGGGCCTGAAATAGCTAACTGTCTGGGGCCAGTTAACCAAGTTAATTGGTGGGAGCGAAGACACTAAATAAATATTTTGTTTTTTCTTGTCGGGGTCACGCTGACTATCATGAATGCCGAAGTTAACTACCACGCCGGCCGATGTTAACTGCCAATGTGGGGGATTTTTTTTAAATGGCCAAACTTTTTTCATATTTTGTAATTGCCAGGGGCTGCGGCAGTTAACACCAAGTTAATTGCTGGGAGCGAAGACACTAAAAATATTTCTTTCTTTCTTTCTTTTCGAGGTCACGCTAACTATCAGAACACTGAAGTTAACTACCACGTCGGTCGATGTTAACTGCCACTATGGACGATTTTTTTAAATAGCCAAACTTTTTCATATTTTGTAATTGCCTGGGGCTACGGCAGTTAACACCAAGTTAATTGCTGGGAGTGAAGACACTAAAAAATATTTCTTTCTTTCTTTTCGAGGTCGCGCTAACTGTCATGAACGCGGAAGTTAACTACCACGTCGGCCGATGTTAACTGCCACTGTGGACGAGTTTTTTAAATGGCCAAACTTTTTTCATATTTTTGTAATTTATCTTTTTGCCGGGGGTCACCATAACTGCAATGAATATCGTGGTTACCTGCCACGCCGGCCGAAGTTAACTGCTACCTTCGCTCGCAGCCGGAATGAACATGGGATTCAAAAAAATGGAAGAAAAGATGTGCAGCTAACTTGCATCCTAATAATAAGAAAAGTCACATGAGGAAGGAAAGAATGGAAGAAGAACAACCAAATGGAAGAAAATCACACGCGCCAGTCCACGCCTTGCCAGATGCAATGCAACCTGTGAGACAACAACCAACGGGTGTTAAGCAGGCATAATAAATTCATCGCGGCATTCAGCAAAGGTTAAATTCATCAACAGCTACGACAACCGACATGGCCCTGAATTGGCAACCAGTAAGTCAAGTGCCTGCCATCAATCTGAAACATCGACAGACAGTCGCTCGCACTAACGAACAGAAATAGGGTCACGCCCGGGAACAACACAGGGGAAAGGAAGTACAAGACCTTGGATTGGGCGAGCCGGAGGGCCACGACGGACGCCGGACCTGCTGCCGGCGACTTATCCGGCCCCGGGGAAGAATCGCTCTCGTTGCTCGGCGGCGAGACGATGCCTCTCTCTCTCTCTCTCTCTCTCTCTACTTTTCCTTGAAGATTATAGATAGACTATACGCGGACGCAGTATATAACTGCATCCATGGATCACATGAGGTTGTGTCGGAGTCGGAGGAGAGTAGCAATCGCAGCCGCCAAGAACCGTCGGGAACTGAACACGCAGGTTTCTGGCCGGAGCCGGACTGGATTCCGAGAAGGATTATTGAGCCAAATCAACTCCAGCTCCACCACCAAATTAGGCCCCCACCCGGATTCCAACGGTGGGCTTCAATTCAAAACGAACATTGCAGCAAGTATGTGGGGGACGAAAGTGGTCGAGCGGGAGTTCACCTTGTTCGGGCCTCACCGCGCCGGCTCCCCCAAATCGGCGGCGGCCGGATCTGGGATGGTCCGGCCGGGCGGCGGTTCCTTGCCGTCGGCGAACAGTGCCCCCGCTGCTCATCGCCCGTGCTCTACGCCGGCCCGGCTACGGGCTGGGACCTCGTCTCGTGCGCATGGCAGGCTCGAGGAGGAGGAGGATGGCGCTGGGTGCACACGCGCTGGTTCCAGCTTCTGTTTTTAGGAGGGTAGGTTGTGGTGTGCCGACAAGGTAGGTGGTTGTGGCGCACCGGCGAGGGGGTCGAGATCATGGGGAGAAGATGGTGCTTCGGGCGTGGGTTGTGCGAGTAGTTAGCTGGCTCCTGTAGAAACATGTAGGAGTAGGAGGCGGTTCCTAAATAACCTTATTTAGGAACTCTAGAAGGGGTTTCTAAATAGTCTCATCCTATATATATATATATATATATATATATATATATATATATATATATATATATATATATATATATATATATATATAGTTGCTCGCCGTTGAGGCGACCGCAGAGCGCTTTGCTCGCGTCCCTCCGCGCGCGCTCTACCAGCAGTTGGGCGTGCGCATGATCATGTCGGGGGCCCATATGCATGTGGTTGTGCCGCGCGCATTGCCACGCGATGCAGTTACGTGCGGCACGATGGTGTTACACGCTGCAAATTAGAACTGCCATCAGGGCCTGCAAATATTCCTGGCCGTCCGGCTTCCCCTTTAATTCCCGCGGCCATTATAATCTTAGTCTCTTCAACCTTTTGATCGTGCCCCACAATAGAACAAGCACACCCACGATGATACATAGAGAGGGGATGTCCAGCGGCGCTCCAATGGAGTTCGGCGAGCATAGAGTGGAGACCCACACGAGGGAGACAGATCTCTTGATGGTGTACATTATCGACTCGGCTGTGGTGGACGACTACATCAACAGCGTTGAGCAGTTGCTTGCTTGAGACAAGTACAATGTGGTCGACATTGACCTCCAGTACACCACCGGTCGTCCCGGAATAGATCAGAAGGTTGCCGTCACTCAGTTGTGCGTGATCCATCATGTCCTCATCTACCACCACTGCATGGCCGCAGAGCCTTGCGACTGTTTCAACAGGTTTGTCAACAGCACCGACTACAAGTTCGCCGCGGTGGAAACCACTCAGGATGTAAACATGCTCCGTGTTACTGGCTTGGCCTACAAGAACCTTGTCGAAATCCGTGACCACTATAGGGTCTAGGGAAGCACGAAGAAGGACTCCCTAGTCGAACTCGCCTCGGCCATCATCGACCCCTACTACAAAAAGATGAAGCAGGATGCCCAGAGAACAAGTCCCCTATCCTAGCACAGGGCCTGGATGTGGCAACTGGATAAACCTCAACTTAGGTTCACGGCTAAGAGCATGTGCACATGCTACAAGATGCACAGGTGGATCATTGACATGAGGAAGTGCCTCGTTACCAAAATCAACGAGCCTGGATCGAGCCACAAGCAGAGCAAGCGTCAGAAGAAGTAGATGATGATCAGATGATTGTTTATGCTAGTTAATCATGCATGTAATATATAGTTTACTTTATTGGTGTGTGGAAATGTCATGTGTGTAGTAGCCACCTATGTAATTATGCATGTAATAGTTTACTTTGGTGTGTGCAAATGCCATGGTTGCAGTAGCCACCTATGTAAGTGGATGTTTAATTTGCTTATGCAAGCATGTCCTTATAAGTGTGTATATATATATATGTTGTTGTTCTGTATGCAATCCCATCGCACAACACACACGTCTTATTAGCAGCAACCGTCTGTGTTATTATCGGTCTTCTAATACGTCTCCAATGTATCTGTAATTTTTGATTGTTCCATGCTGTTTTATTATCAATCTTCGATGTTTTATAATAATTTTATAGTCATTTTATATCATTTTTGGTACTAACCTATTGACATAGTGCCAAGTGCCAATTGCTATTTTTTCCATGTTTTTTACATCGCAAAAAATCAATATCAAACGGAGTCCAAATGCCACAAAACTTTACAGAGATTTTTTATGGGCCAGAAGGAAGGAAAGGGGCCCTGGTTGCACCTGGGGGGTGCCCCGAGGGGGGCACGACCCACCAGGGTGCGCCAGGAGGCCCAGGCGCGCCCTGGTGGGTTGTGCCCACCTCGGGTGCCCCCCGGACTGCCTCTTTGCTCTATAAATACCCCAAAAATATCAGAACCCTAGGGGAGGCGACGAAATATTCATCCAGCCGTAGCAGAGTCCAGAACCATCAGATCCAATCTAGACACCATCACGAAGGGGTTCACCACTTCCATTGGTGCCTCTCCGATGATGTGTGAGTAGTTCTTTGTAGACCTTCAGGTCCGTAGTTAGTAGCTAGATGGCTTCATCGCTCTCTTGATTCTCAATACAATGGTCTCTTGGAGATCCATATGATGTAACTCTTTTGCGGTGAGTTTGTTGGGATCGATGAACTTCAAGTTTGTGATCAGATCTATCTTTTTATATCCATGAAACTATTTGAGTTTCTTTGATCTCTTTTATGCACGATCTCTTATAGCCTCGTATTTCTTCTCTGATTTTTGGTTTTTTTGGCCAACTTGATCTATTTATCTTGCAATGGGAAGAGGTGCCCGGTAGTGGGTTCGATCTTACGGTGCTTGATCCCAGTGACAGAAAGGGAACCGACACGTATGTATCGTTGCTACTAAGGATAAAAAGATGAGATCTATATCTACCGCCATATAGATAAACGGATCTTGTCTACATCATGTCATCGTTCTTATTGCATTACTCCGTTTTTCCATGAACTCAATACACTAGATGCATGCTGGATAGCGGTCGATGTGTGGAGTAATAGTAGTAGATGCAGGCAGGAGTCGGTCTACTAATCTTGGATGTGATGCCTATGTAATGATCATTTCCTAGATATCATCATAATTATTTGAAGTTCTATCAATTTCCCAATAGTAATTTGTTTACCCACCATTTGCTATTTTTCTCGAAAGAAGCCACTAGTGAAACCTACGGCCCCCGAGTCTTCTTTCTCATATATTTGCCTAGCGATCTACTTTTCCTTTGCATTTTTATTCAGATCTATTAAAACAAAAACCCAAAAATACCTTGCTGCAATTTATTTTATTTGGCGTTCGATCTATCAATATTTACAACTCTATCCCGTCAACACGCCATTTCTGGCGCTGTTACCCGAAAGGGATTGACAACCCCTTTAACACGTCGGTTTGCAAGGTGTTGTTGTTTGTGTGCAGGTGTTGTTTATGTTGTGTTGCTTGGTTCTCCTACTGGTTCGATACCTTGGTTTCATAACTGAGGTAAATACCTACCATCGCTGTGCTACATCATACCTCCCTCTCTAGGGAATTAACGACGTAGTTGCAGCTACCATCAAGGAGAATTTCTGGCGCCGTTGCCGCGGAGGATCTTCAACATAACCAGGTTCCTAATCACAAATCTCATCTCCTTGCAATTTACATTATTCACCATTTGCCTCTCGTTTTCCTCTCCCCCACTTCACAAAAAATTGCCATTTTATTCGCCTCTCTTTTTCCGTTCGCCGTTTTCTTACCGGATCTATTTTTTAGTGCAATCTTGTTGTGTGGTCATCATGACTCAAGAGAACACAAATTTATGTGATTTCTCAAATACCAACAACAATGATTTTATTGGCACTCCGCTTGCTCCTCCCACCACTAGTGCGGAGACTTGTGATATTAATACCGCTTTGCTGAATCTTGTTATGAAAGACCAATTTTCCGGTACTCCTAATGAGGATGTCGCGTCCCATCTTAATACCTTCGTGGAATTATGTGATATGCAAAAGAAAAAAGATGTGGACAATGATGTGGTCAAGATGAAATTATTTACGTTCTCTTTGCGTGATTCTGCAAAAATTTGGTTCTCTTCTTTGCCTCGTAATAGTATTGATTCTTGGAACAAGTGCAAAGTTGCTTTTATCACTAAGTATTTTCCTCCCGCAAAAATTATTTCCCTTAGAACCCAGATCATGAATTTCAAGCAACTTGAACATGAGCATGTTGCACAATATTGGGAAAGTATGAAAATGATGCTAAGGAATTTCCCAACTCATGGGTTAAATCTTTGGATGATCATACAATTTTTTTATGCGGGATTGAATTTTGTTTCTCGTAATCTTTTAGATTCCGCCGCGGGTGGTACTTTTATGGAAATTATTTTGGGTGAAGCTAACAAATTTCTTGATAATATCATGGCAAATTATTCACAATGGCATACCGAAAGGGCTCCTGCTAGTAAAAAAGTTAATTCGGTTGAAGAAATTTCTTCTTTGAGTGAAAAAGTTGATACTCTTGTGAAATTGGCTGCTAGTAGAAGTGCTCCTATTGATCTTAATGATATGCCTTTGTCTACTTTGATTGAGCAAGATAGTGATGCCATTGATGTGAATTTTATTTCTCGCAATAATTTCAACAACAATGCTTATAGAGGTAATTTTAATCCTAGTAATTCCTCTAATAATTATGGTAATTCCTATGTAAATCAATCTTATAATAATAATATGAACACCTCTGATATTGAGAATAATATTAAAGAATTTATCAACACACAAAAAATTTTCAACACTTCCATGACGGAAATTGAATAAGATTGATGATTTGTCTAGAAGTGTTGATAGAATTACTCATGATGTGGAAAATCTCAAGATGGAAATTTTTGTGCCTAAAGTAGATGAATCAATTAAAGCTCTTTATGTTTCTATGGATGAAAGTAAGAAAAGAACTGCTATGGTTAGAGCTAAAAGAAAATTTTTGTAAAAAGCTTTTTCTAGTGATTATTCTTGCAAAGATGATGAAGATCTTAAAATGATTGGTGTTTCTTCTATTAATTCCTTGTTTAGTAAAGTTAAGAATGATGAAAAAGGGACTGAAGAAGAGTCAGCTTTAGGTAGAAGCCATCCCAATATTTCGGAGGGTGAAAATCTTGTTGATAAATTGATGAAAGTGGGTTTGGACAGGTCAAAAATTTAACTAGTGATGTACCCACTCTTTTGGATTACAAAGACTTTAATTATGATAGTTGCTCTTTGATTGATTGTATTTCTTTGTTGCAATTCATGATAAATTCACCCCATGCTTATGAACAAAATAAAGCTTTTACTAAACATATTGTTGATGCTATGATGAAAGCTCTTGAAGAAAAATTGGAACTAGAAGTTTCAATTCCTAGAAAATTTCATGATGAGTGGGAACCTACTATCAAAGTCAATATTAAAAATTATGAATGTTTTGCTTTGTGTGACTTGGGTGCTAGTGTTTCCACAATTTCAAAATCTTTATTTGATGTGCTTGGTCTTCCCGATCTTGAATCATGATCTTAGAATTTGCACTTGGCGGATTCGACTATTAAAAGCCTATGGGAAGAATTAATGATGTTCTTATTCTCGAAAATAGGAATTATGTGCCCATATATTTTATTGTTCTTGATATTGATTGCAATCCGTCTTGTCCAATTATTCTGGGTAGACCGTTTTTACGCACTATCGATGTCGTGATTGATATGAAAGAAGGCAATATTAAGTTCCAATTTCCTTTGAGGAAAGGTATGGAACACTTTCTTAGAACTAGAATTAAGCCACCTTATGAATCAATCATGAGGGCATCTTATGGATCTCGAACCAAAGATGACAAAACTTAGATCCTTGTTATATGCCTAGCTAAGGGCGTAAAACTATAGCGCTTGTTGGGAGGCAACCCAATGAATAAAATTTATTTTTTCCTTTTGTTCTTGTGTGTTTACACAATTATGATATTGGTATGATTGTGCTTTTTGTGTTTTAATTAGTGTTTGTGCCAAGTTAAGCCTTTAGGATCTTCTTGGCAAATAGTTGTTTGAACTTGCTGAAAAAACAGGAAATTTTACACTCACGAAATCAATTTTCATTTTTTACCAGAGAGCGATAAAATACCCATTCTACTTGCAGTAGATCAATATACAAATTTCTCAGGTCGTCCTAATTTTTTAGAGTTTTTTGAGTTACAGAAGTATTCGAGATAGTCAGATTGCTACAGACTGTTCTGTTTTGACAGATTCTGTTTTCTTTGTGTTGTGTGCTTATTTTGATGGCTCTATGGTTTTCTTTGATGAGTTTTTTCCATAGAAAAAGTTGGAATACAGTAGATATAATACAAAAAAATATGAATTGGTTTGATACAACACTTATTGTAGTGATTTATTTTTCTGATACTAACGGAACTCACGAAGGATTTGTTGAGTTTTGTGTCATTGAAGTTTTCAAGTTTTGGGTTATCTTATGTCGGCGTCCTGGGAATGGGGTCCCCAGACTTGCCTGCCTGCAGCCCACGGCGCGGCTCCACCAACGGCCCACAGCATGGCTGAGGGAGTCCTGGATTAGGGGGTCTCCGGACAGCCGGACTATATCCTTTGGCCGGACTGTTGGACTATGAAGATACAAGATTAAAGATTTCGTCTCGTGTCCGGATGGGACTCTACTTGGCGTGGAAGGCAAGCTAGGCAATACGGATATGTATATCTCTCCTCCTTTGTAACCAACCTTGTGTAACCCTATACCCCTCTGGTGTCTATATAAACTGGAGGGTTTTAGTCCGTAGGACAACATACAATCATACCATAGGCTAGCTTCTAGGGTTTAGCCTCTCTGATCTCGTGGTAGATCTACTCTTGTAATACTCATATCATCAAGAACAATCAAGCAGGACGTAGGGTTTTACCTCCATCAAGAGGGCCCAAACCTGGGTAAACATCGTGTCCCGTGCCTCCTGTTACCATCCGCCTTAGACGCACAGTTCGGGACACCCTACCCGAGATCCGCCGGTTTTGACACCGACATTGGTGCTTTCATTGAGAGTTCCACTGCATCGTCATCATAAGGAGGATGGCTCTCCTTGTTGTCAAGGACAACGTCACCTCTGGGGTAGCCCTGGCTGTAGGCCAAACTCTTCGACTAGGCGGTTTCGTTATGACTGTCCGCTCAGCCGCTGCACTGACGATGACTTCTCAGGTCATCGAAAATAGCCTCCATGTCGGCTCGAAATTTGCTGAGCAGATGGATCCAATGGAGCTCTCCTCTTTGAACGAGCTCTTGGATCGCATCACTGCTCTGGGAGTCACTACGGACTACGATCGGATCAGGCTTAAACCCGACCAAAGGGAGATTAACTCTCCGCCGGTCACCCATCAGATAGCGGTGGTGGAGGAGCAATGCGGCGATTCTCCCTCTATCCTGAGGACGAACTATGTCCGGATTCTCGAGCTCTCTGAGCTAGATACTCGCTCACGGGAGGACGCCGCCCTAACCCTGAATCCAGAATCAGGCCGCATACCGAACCCACAGAGCAGCATCTCGGAGCCCGATCTTCTAAGATCGGAAACTCCCCTGCCCCGGGATCACAAATTGGGTCAAGGTCTGGACTTAAATCCACCCACCCACCCGGATACAAACGATCTTTCCCACATTAGGCAAGAGCCCCAAGAGACAGTACATCATTATTGGGCTAGATTCCTCCTTGTAATGAACAAGGTCAAGGACTGTCGCGAGGAAGACGCAATTTCATTCTTTTGCAACAATTGCACGGAAAAGGGAGTCCTCAACGCCATAAGTTGCCGTGACATAGCACACTTCGCTGACTTGACGGCCATAGTACGGAAATACTGTGCGATGGAAAGTACCTGGAAAACCCAAACACAATTTTGGGACAATCCGGCTCTGACAAAACCCTTAGTCCGAACTAAAAGGGTGCACCCTCATAAGTCGCTTGACTCAATTACAAAGAAGCAAAATCCCACTATAGGGCGTGGAACCATATTGGAGGGATGGCTTAACGGGCCCTGCAAAATTCATAGTACAGTGGATACCATATCAACACACAGCCTCAGAGCATGTTGGGTACTCCGGCAGGTGGCCAAAAACGGTGAGGATCTCCTCATCGAAAATACTTCAGAGCACCTTCCCACGGATAACAATACAGTATTAACGGTCTTCGAGACCTTCGCCTCAAATAATAGGCATAAGCGAGCACTCCACGGCCTTGCCGAAGTCTGCCACGTGGCAGCAATAAATCCATGGAGCGACACGGCTATCACCTTCAATGCCAGTGACGAACCTAAATTCCGAACAGCCCGAGCACGAGCTGCTTTGGTCCTCAGTCCAATTGTGGACGACTTTCGGCTCACTAGGGTGCTCATGGATGGCGGCAGCGGACTAAACCTCATCTACAAGGAAACTCTCCAAAAAATGGACATAGACAGCAACCGTATTGAGCAAAGCAGTATGACCTTCTGAGGAATCATCCCTAGCCGGGAGGCACGTTGCGCTGGGAAAATCACACTTGATGTGGTATTCGGCACTCCGGAGAATTACAGGTCCGAAGAAATTACATTCCAAGTGGCCCCGTTCAGTATCGGATACCATGCCCTTCTAGGGCGGGAGGCATTCACGATTTTTCAAGTCATACCCCATTACGGGTACATGAAGCTCAAAATGCCCGGACCCAAGGGAATTATCACTCTAGCTAGTGATCCGGACATAGCACTCCGCACCGCGAACAAAACAGCCGCACTAGCCCTCTGTAACATCCCAAATTTGCAATTTGGAATGTTATATACTAGATCATCATGCATAGCATATTTTCTTGCATTTTGGTCGATCCTAGAAATTTCACGCAACTCAAGGACCCTCGGAGAGAGTTGGAGATTTCGTTATTTTCATATTTGAGTTCTCTCAAATTTTGGAAAAGAGGATCATTTGATTTATTTATTTCATCTTCAATTATTTTTCCGATATCAAAAATATAAGAGAGGGAATAATATGACTTTCCCAAATTGAGGAAAAATGAAGATTTAATAAATAGATCAAATTTTGGTTGCCGGAGTTTGTTTGTTTTCTTTGGATAGGGAAAAATGCGCGTTTTCAAAAATTGCATTTTAGGCCCGGAGAAAAGTTCATTTTGTTCGACTCATTTTTAGGAGTCGGGGAAAATTTACTTTAGAATTTTCGGAGTTCGTTTAGTTTTCTTTTCTTTGTTTTTCTGCGCGCGCATCTATTTAAAAAAAAGGAGCAGCGCCCCGCCTGGGCCAAAGGCCCAGCCGGCCAGGCCGCCGCTGCCCCAGCGCCCTGCGCGCCAGCCGCCGCCCCGCCCTAGGCCGAGTCCTAGTAGGACTCTAGGCCGGCGCCCCCCTTGCCCCTTGCCCAAGCATCTACCCCCTCCCCCTCCTAGTATAAATACCCAAGCACCCCCCCTCTCCACCCCAAGCCGCCCGCCCCGCCGCCTATAGCCGCCGCAGCCGCCTAGCCGCCGCCGCCTCTAGCTGCTGCCGCC
>NC_041390.1:443618982-443743064 GCF_002162155.2 Triticum dicoccoides | reverse complement strand
GCCGCCGCCTAGTGCCGCCGCCGCCGCCCTTGCCCCGCAGCCGCCGGAGCCCTCGTCGGAACCTCGCCGGAGGTAGCCGCGCAACCCCTAGCCCCGGTCCGGTTTTTCCTAAAAGAACCGCTCCGTTTCTTTTCTTTTCTTCCGGTTTTTGTTTCAGTTTTCTTCCGAAACCCTAGACCAGTTTCTGTTCTTCTTTCGGACCGTTCGCCTCAACGAACGTGATCACCGATTTTTCCCCGGTTAACGACGTCCGTTCGTTTAACCGTTCGTCTCTTTCTTTTTCGTCGGATTTATTCCGCGTTCTTTCCGCGATCGTGATCTCAGATCCGATCTTTGTTCTAGTCTTTCTTCTCGCTCGTTTATCGGAATCAGGTGATTCAAGCGCCTGGAGTTTCGTTTCGAAACCATCGTTCCGTCTAATCAACTTGAACAAGTTTTTTTCACAATAAAATTTGACCTAGATTTAACTTGCTAGAACCGAGTTGTTTTCTTCCGCCGTTTGTTTTCCGTTTCTTTGTTCGCAACCGGAGTTCTTAAGTTGAATTTTCTGGTTTGTTCTCTTGTTCGAGTTTTACCTGTGCATTAGATGAGTACTTATTGTGTGCTTGTTGTTTGTCTGCGATAGATCACCCGGATTGCGCCGCTTGTTACTTCGAAACCCTAGGTCTCGCGGATCATTAGCAAGGCCAGTAACACTTTGATCATACCTTTTCTACAACCCATGTTTTATTGCATTAGATCAATCCTCTCACATTGCATGATTAGGATCTAATTAAACTGAGGGATGGGAAGTAGAAGAGGTAGTACCTATTACCTGTATTATTATGAAACCTTTGGGAGTTACTTCTACGTTTGCTATTTATGCCATGCTATGCTAGTAGACGTGGATTGGGTGAGTGATATCCATGACAGATGTGAGTTGATAATTTTAATGGTTTATCTAAGGTGGCAACTTAAACACACATCTGGGTGGATTGAGGCACCTGATGTCTATCAGGACTTGCCTGTTTTATTTTGGACCGCCACCCAGGCTCAAAGGGATCATAAGATCTTTCATGCTAGAAACTTCCGTGTGCAGCCACAAGCCATTATGGGCTCTGGCATAGTTGACTAAGTTGCGCGAACTCTTATGGGTAGACTAGCAGATGTAGGGGAATGTAGGTTTACCAGTCTACCCACGTGTAAGGTGCTAGCGTTTCTGAAAGACTGTGTCTCGGTCATCCGTTTCTCAAACACCATGTAGTGCGAGGAACCAAACGGAGGCGATCGAGTCTTGTGGGGAAAAGTGCGCAAACCTCTCCAGAGTGTAACAAACTAATCATGATTAGCCGTGTCCCCGGTTATGGACAACTTGAGTATCTAGTACTTGAATATCATTGTGAATCTCATCATGTTACTTCTAATTAATGTTGTTGGGTTTTAATCACTTAATTGGGATCGGAATGCTGTCAACCATTCTCGATGTTTAACAACCACCTTGATAGTTAAATAAATTTATTCCTTTGCAGTAGGGAAAAACTGGCTTTACGCAAAACTGTAACCATAGAGCTTTCCACCAGCCATATATGCATATAGTATAGCTGTTTCATTCCATTACTCTCTATGTGTTACTTTGCCAGCATATTCCACGTGCTGACCCATTTTCGGGCTGCAACTTTCATGTTGCAGACTTTTCAGACGACGATTAAGGTGCTTTTAGGTCGTGGTTCTATACTCAGTGATGCTATTGGAGTTGATGGACCCATTTATCTTTCGAGTCTTCCGTTGTTATCGCTATTAGATGGCCTTAAGCCATTTTTATTGTAATAAGTTCTCTTTGAGACAACGATGTAATAAGTGTGTGATTGCCACTCTGCTATAAATCCTTCGATGTACTGTGTGGTGTCAGCATTACTGATCCAGGGATGACACCGGAGCACAAAGCACTTGATCCATTCTGGTCGGGTCGCTACAGAGAATGGTATCAGAGCACACGCTGACTGTAGGACACGACCACTAAGTTAAAGCCATAGAACACCATTCTCTTCTCATTTTCTAACTCCTCATCTTTTCTACTCTATTAGGATGACGAACGCGAAGATTAAGTATGCTCAACCGGATGAAGGCACACCATTTGGATTTCACCTGAAGGAAGTCACCAAGTACCTGAACATTGGATTACCAAGCTTCACGGGAACCTTCAACACCACTCTTCCTGAAGAGGAGCACTGGAAGATTCAAGCTCACGTTCCGGGAAGGACATTCGCGCCAATCACGAAGCCTATAGATAGTGTTTTCAATGCACCAACCTGGAGTCTGGGAAAGAGCATGGCAGCTCATATCACCATAGGACGCATTGGAGAAGTTTATCAAGAAGACCTCAAGGACACTATCTACCAGATTTGCGGATGCCGAGATGAACAATGGGAGTTAGTCAGTACCAAGAAGGATAGATCCATTGCATCTTTCATCCAGGAGTTAAACCAGCACATTCGACGCCACGAGAACCAGATGTGCAATGATATGATAGAGTTGAAGAATGCGAAGGCAAGGATCATCGAGCTAGAAGGAGAACTGAAGTCTACACGCAAGGACTACATGGACAAGATCGTAGCACTAGCAAGACACAATGGCGATCTTAAGCAGGAGATTGAAGAACTCAAGAGGAAGTTAGCATCCAAAGAGGAAGACGAGTACGTCACATGTCCGGACAACTACATCATCATCGACGACACCGATTCGGATCCAAGTGAACCCGACTTTGAAGACGAAGCTGGAGCAGATATCATGGAGTCTTCCACCGGTTCAAATTTCTAGATGACCACCAAATAGTAGTAGCATTCCCCCCCTGTAAACATCATAGTCGAGCACTTTTGGGATAGTTTTAGACCGATTGTAAGCCCTTGTTTGATTGAATGAAGTGATTTTGTTGCATTTGCTCATGTGCATTGGGGTAGTGTTTTCCCTTTAGACCTCACTCTATTCTTAATTCTTGTCTTTTCTAAACCCTCAGATGCCTCCGAGACGTGACAATGGATTCCCACCGGAGCTCACTCAGTTGATCCAGCAACAGAATCAATTGATACAGATGTTAGTCCAAAACCAGCAGAACAACAACAACAACAACCCACCACCACCACCACCTGTTGACCACTTAGCCCATTTCCTTAGGCTGAATCCGCCGGTGTTTTCCAGTAGCACCGAGCCAATAGTAGCAGACGATTGGCTCCGCAAGATAGGAAGGGAGTTGACTACTGCAGGATGCACGGATGTTGAGAAAGTGAAGTTTTCCGCTCACCAGCTTGACGGACCCGCGGCAGCATGGTGGGAGAATTTCACAGCCACTTACCCAGTTGACACTGTCACATGGGATCAGTTTCAGCAAGCTTTCCGCACTGCCCATGTTTCAGCAGGAGCTATGGCCATGAAGAAGCGTGAGTTTCGCAACTTACGCCAAGGAGGAAGGACAGTTGGCCAGTACGTTGACGATTTCAGCAAGTTAGCACGTTATGCCCCAGATGACGTTGCTACGGATGCAACAAAGCAGGAGAAGTTTCTGGAAGGACTGAATGATGAACTAAGCATGCAGTTGATGGTAGCGAGTTTCAACAACTACCAGGAGTTGGTAGATCGTTCCATCATGATTGAAGGAAAGAAACAGCAGATTGAGAACCGTAAGAGGAAGTATGGATAGGGGAAGTATAACCCTGGAGCCCAGCAGAAGCCCCGTTTTACCCCTAAACCGGGATTTCAGTTTCAGCATACCCATGGAGGAGGTAGCTCGCACAACCATAATGGCCACAAGAATGGTAATGGGAATGGAGGAAGCAACGGCCAGAACCGGACCACCCCATCGACCCCAACCAAGAGAGATCTGAGTCAAGTCACCTGGTTCAAGTGTTCGAAGACCGGACATTATGCCAATGAATGTCCTGAAGGCCAGAATGGAAATGGCAATGGAATCTCTGGGAAGAAGCCGAACCCTTTCAATAGGGGACAGGTGAACCACGTTAATGTGGAGGAGGTTGAAGATCAGCCCGATGCAGTAATCGGTAAGTTTTTGGTTAAGTCATTTACCGCACTCGTTCTTTTCGATACTGGTGCATCGCATTCATACATATCAAGGGCATTCGTGGAAAAGTATAGCCTGCCCACTAGGATTCTTAAAACACCTATGCTAGTAAGCTCGCCAGGAGCAGAGTACATGGCCAGACAAGGATGTTTCCAAGTACCATTAAGTATAGGAAGGCATGTTTTCCCAACAGATTTAATTATTCTGGAGTCCCAAGGTCTGGATGTGATTCTTGGTATGGATTGGCTGTTGATGTATGGAGGAAACATCGATTGTGCTAGTAAGACAATTTTGCTTACCACACCAGAAGGAAGAAGGATCAAGTATGTATCCCGGCATGTGCCAAACAGGACACAAGTGAACTGCTTAACAGGAGTTGTGCAAGAGGAAGTACCAGTGGTGAAGGATTTTCCTGATGTATTTCCTGAGGAATTACCAGGCATGCCACCGGATAGAGACATTGAGTTTTTGATTGAGTTATTGCCAGGTACAGGCCCAATATCGAAGCGACCGTACCGGATGCCAGCAAAGGATTTGGTAGAAATTAAGAATCAGATTAAGGAGTTATTGGATAAAGGTTACATTCGCCCAAGTTCTTCGCCTTGGGGATCACCCGTACTTCTAGTGGAAAAGAAGGATGGATCATTAAAGATGGTTGTAGATTATCGGGCATTGAATGAAGTAACCATCAAGAACAAGTACCCACTGCCAATGATCAACGATCTGTTTGATCGTTTGCAAGGAGCTAAAGTGTTTTCCAAGATCGATTTGCGATCAGGGTACCATCAATTGAAGATTCGAGAGCAGGACATACCTAAGACAGCATTCACCACGAGATATGGACTGTATGAGTATACCGTTATGTCATTTGGATTGACTAACGCACCTGCCTATTTTATGAACCTGATGAACAAAGTGTTTATGGATTTTTTGGATAAGTTCGTCGTAGTGTTCATTGATGACATCCTGGTTTATTCAAAGAATGAAGAGGAGCATAAGGAACATTTGCGTTTGGTTTTGGAGAAGCTAAGGGAACATCAGTTATGCGCCAAATTCAGCAAATGTGAGTTTTGGTTGAAGGAAGTTGGATTCCTCGGACACGTTATATCCGGAGAAGGTATAGCAGTTGACCCCACTAAGGTTGATACCGTAACCGAATGGGAAGCACCAACAACAGTTGGAGAGATCCGGAGTTTTCTTGGACTCGCAGGATACTACCGGAGATTTATTGAGAATTTCTCAAAGATTGCCAAGCCTATGACTGAATTGTTGAAGAAGGATACTAAGTTCAATTGGACTAAGGAGTGTGAGGCTAGTTTCCAGGAGTTGAAGAAACGCTTGGTTACCTCACCAATATTGATTTTGCCAGATCAGACCAAGGATTATGAGGTGTATTGTGACGCTTCACGTCGAGGACTTGGAGCAGTGCTTATGCAGGAAGGAAGAGTTGTTTCCGTATGCTTCACGGCAACTGAAGCCTCATGAGTTGAATTATGCCACGCATGATTTGGAGTTAGCAGCCGTAGTGCATGCATTGAAAACGTGGAGACATTTCCTCATTGGAAATCATTGTGAGGTGTACACGGATCACAAGAGTTTGAAGTACATTTTCACTCAGAAGGAGTTGAACCTCAGACAAAGGAGATGGTTGGAGCTCATCAAGGATTATGATATGAGATTGCATTACCATCCCGGAAAAGCTAATGTAGTAGCTGATGCATTGAGCCGTAAGAGCCATGTCAATATGGTAATGACAGGAGAAGTACCAAGGGAGTTAGCAGAAAACCTTCGTGAGCTATGTTTGGAAATAGTTCCGAGAGGCTATGTAGCAGCATTGGAGATTCAGTCAACATTGATGGATAAAATCAGAGAAGCTCAGAAGTCTGACAAGGAGATTGCTTCTATAAAAGAGAGAATGAGCAAAGGAAAAGCAAAGGGATTTCGTGAGGATGAGCACGATACCCTATGGTTTGAGGACCGTGTTTATGTGCCCAATGACCCGGAGATCAGGAAGTTGATTTTGCACGAGGCACATGATTCACCGTATTCGATTCACCCAGGGAATACCAAGATGTATTTGGATTTGAAGGAAACATTCTAGTGGACCGGAATGAAGAAGGATATTGCAGCATATGTAGCAGTTTGTGACGTATGTCAGAGAGTAAAGGCAGAGCATCAGAAGCCAGCAGGATTGTTACAACCATTGCCGATACCCGAATGGAAGTGGGATAAGATAGGCATGGATTTTATCACGGGACTACCCAGGACAAAGGCAGGCTACGATTCGATATGGGTAGTAGTTGATCGTTTGACAAAGGTAGCCCATTTTATTCCAGTTAAGACCACTTACACCAGTGCTAAGTTGGCAAAGATATACATGACTAGGATCATTTGTTTGCATGGAGTTCCGAGGAGTATCGTATCAGATAGAGGAAACCAATTTACCTCAAAGTTTTGGAATCAGTTGCATGAAACTTTAGGAACCAGACTAGAGTTCAGCACAGCTTTTCATCGGCAGACAGATGGACAGACTGAGAGAGTCAATCAGATTTTGGAAGATATGCTGAGAGCTTGTGCACTAGATTATGGATCTAGCTAGGACGATAACTTGCCATATGCGGAGTTTTCTTATAACAACAGTTACCAAACTAGTTTGAAGATGGCACCTTTCGAAGCTTTATACGGAAGGAGGTGCAGGACACCGTTGTCATGGGACGAAGTTGGAGACCGCCAATTCTTTGGACCAGATTTGATTAAGGAGTCTGAACGGAAGGTTAAGTTGATTCGCGATAGGCTCAAGGTAGCCCAGTCCAGGCAGAAGAGCTACGCAGATTCTAAACGCAAGGAGACAGTTTACGAAACCGGAGACAGAGTTTATCTTCGAGTATCCCCACTTCGAGGAGTTAAGGAAAAGTTAGCATCGCGTTTCGTTGGACCATATAAGATTTTGCAACGCATGGGAGAAGTCGCTTATAAATTGGAATTACCAGAGGGACTGTCAGGAGTTCATGATGTATTCCATGTTTCCCAGCTGAAGAAATGTCACGCCGAGATGGCGGAGGTACCGTTAAGAGATACAGTGCCACTTGAAGCGATTCAGTTGAAGGACGACTTAACGTATGAGGAAAAGCCAGTCAAGATTCTCGATTATGCCAGCAGAGTTACCCGCAGGAAGGTTATCATGTTTTGCAAAGTTCAGTGGAACCACCACTCAGAGGATGAAGCCACCTGGGAAAGAGAATAAGATTTGCTCAAGGACCACCCTCACCTATTTTCTAGCCAACCCGAATCTCGAGGGCGAGATTCATCTTAAGGGGGGTAGGTTTGTAACATCCCAAGTTTGCAATTTGGAATGTTATACACTAGATCATCATGCATAGCATATTTTCTTGCATTTTGGTCGATCCTAGAAATTTCACGCAACTCAAGGACCCTCGGAGAGAGTTGGAGATTTCGTTATTTTCATATTTGAGTTCTCTCAAATTTTGGAAAAGAGGATCATTTGATTTATTTATTTCATCTTCAATTATTTTTCCGATATCAAAAATATAAGAGAGGGAATAATATGACTTTCCCAAATTGAGGAAAAATGGAGATTTAATAAATAGATCAAATTTTGGTTGCCGGAGTTTGTTTGTTTTCTTTGGATAGGGAAAAATGCGCGTTTTCGAAAATTGCATTTTAGGCCCGGAGAAAAGTTCATTTTGTTCGACTCATTTTTAGGAGTCGGGGAAAATTTACTTTAGAATTTTCGGAGTTCGTTTAGTTTTCTTTTCTTTGTTTTTCTGCGTGCGCATCTATTTAAAAAAAAAGGAGCAGCGCCCCGCCTGGGCCAAAAGCCCAGCCGGCCAGGCCGCCGCCGCCCCAGCGCCCCAGCGCCAGCCGCCACCCCGCCCTAGGCCGAGTCCTAGTAGGACTCTAGGCCGGCGCCCCCCTTGCCCCTTGCCCAAGCATCTACCCCCTCCCCCTCCTAGTATAAATACCCAAGCACCCCCCTCTGCACCCCAAGCCGCCAGCCCCGCCGCCTATAGCCGCCGCCGCCTAGCCGCCGTCGCCTCTAGCTGCCGCCGCCGCCTAGCCGTCGCCTATAGCCGCCGCCGCCGCCTCTAGCTGCTGCCGCCGCCGCCTCTAGCTGCTACCGCCGCCGCCCTTGCCCCGCAGCCGCCGGAGCCCTCGTCGGAACCTCGCCGGAGGTAGCCGCGCAACCCCTCGCCCCGGTCCGGTTTTTCCTAAAAGAACCATTCTGTTTCTTTTCTTTTCTTCCGGTTTTTGTTTCGGTTTTCTTCCGAAACCCTAGATCAGTTTTCGTTCTTCTTTCGGACCGTTCGTCTCAACGAATGTGATCACCGATTTTTCCCCGGTTAACGACGTCCGTTCGTTTAACCGTTCGTCTCTTTCTTTTTCGTCGGATTTATTCCGCGTTCTTTCCGCGATCGTGATCTCAGATCCGATCTTCATTCTAGTCTTTCTTCTCGCTCGTTTGTCGGAATCAGGTGATTTAAGCGCCTGGAGTTCCGTTTCGAAACCGCCGTTCCGTCTAATCAACTTGAACAAGTTTTTGCCACAATAAAATTTGACCTAGATTTAACTTGCTAGAACCGAGTTGTTTTCTTCTACCGTTTGTTTTCCGTTTCTTTGTTCGCAACCGGAGTTCTTAAGTTGAATTTTCTGGTTCGTTCTCTTGTTCGAGTTTTACCTGTGCATTAGATGAGTACTTATTGTGTGCTTGTTGTTTGTCTGCGATAGATCACCCGGATTGCGCCGCTTGTTACTTCGAAACCCTAGGTCTCGCGGATCATCAGCAAGGCAAGTAACACTTTGATCATACCTTTTCTACAACCCATGTTTTATTGCATTAGATCAATCCTCTCACATTGCATGATTAGGATCTAATTAAACTGAGGGATGGGAAGTAGAAGAGGTAGTACCTATTACCTGTATTATTATGAAACCTTTGGGAGTTACTTCTACGTTTGCTATTTATGCCATGCTATGCTAGTAGACGTGGATTGGGTGAGTGATATCCATGACAGATGTGAGTTGATAATTTTAATGGTTTATCTAAGGTGGCAACTTAAACACACATCTGGGTGCCTAATGTCTATCAGGACTTGCCTGTTTTATTTTGGACCGCCACCCAGGCTCAAAGGGATCATAAGATCTTTCATGCTAGAAACTTCCGTGTGCAGCCACAAGCCATTATGGGCTCTGGCATAGTTGACTAAGTTGTGCGAACTCTTACGGGTAGACTAGCAGATGTAGGGGAAAGTAGGTGTACCGGTCTACCCACATGTAAGGTGCTAGCATTTCTGAAAGACTGTGTCTCGGTCATCCGTTTCTCAAACACCATGTAGTGCGAGGAACCAAACGGAGGCGATCGAGTCTTGTGGGGAAAAGTGCGCAAACCTCTGCAGAGTGTAACAAACTAATCATGATTAGCCGTGTCCCCGGTTATGGACAACTTGAGTATCTAGTACTTGAATATCATTGTGAATCTCATCATGTTACTTCTAATTAATGTTGTTGGGTTTTAATCACTTAATTGGGATCGGAATGCTGTCAACCATTCTCGATGTTTAACAACCACCTTGATAGTTAAATAAATTTATTCCTTTGTAGTAGGGAAAAACTGGCTTTACGCAAAACTGTAACCATAGAGCTTTCCACCAGCCATATATGCATATAGTATAGCTGTTTCATTCCATTACTCTCTATGTGTTACTTTGCCAGCATATTCCATGTGCTGACCCGTTTTCGGGCTGCAACTTTCATGTTGCAGACTTTTCAGACGACGAGTAAGGTGCTTTTAGGTCGTGGTTCTATACTCAGTGATGCCGTTGGAGTTGATGGACCCATTTATCTTCCGAGTCTTCCGCTGTTATCGCTATTAGATGGCCTTAAGCCATTTTTATTGTATTAAGTTCTCTTTGAGATAACGATGTAATAAGTGTGTGATTGCCACTCTGCTATAAACCCTTCGATGTACTGTGTGGTGTTAGCATTACTAATCCAGGGATGACACCAAGCACAGAGCGCTTGATCCATTCGGGTCGGGTCACGACACCCTCGAGGCATTGTCCGAAGCCCTTGTGGCGGAGGAATTAACCGCGCTGCGCTCCGTGGTGGACAGGGATGACGTGATACTAGACAAAAGATCCAAGTCCACCTCCTTTAAACTAGCTAACGAAATAGTTAAATTCCAAGTCCATCCAACGGACCATACAAAAATAGAATCCATCGGGGCACAGTTAGACCCCGATGTAGACGCCGCACTATGGGAGTTTCTGCGCGAGAATTGGGACATATTCGCCTGGCACCGTTCAGACATGACAGGAATCCCACACAGACTGGCCGAGCATAGCCTTAATGTTCTAAAAGGATTCAAGCCGGTCAAGCATACTCTTCGGCGTTTCTCTGAACCTAAACGACAAGCCATGGGAGAAGAGCTAGCCAAGCTACTGGAGGCCGGATTATCAGAGAAATAAAACATCCGGACTGGCTAGTGATGACCCACAAGTATAGGGGATCTATCTAGTCCTTTCGATAAGTAAGAGTGTCGAACCCAACGAGGAGCAGAAGGAAATGATAAGCGGTTTTCAGCAAGGTAGTCTCTGCAAGTACTGAAATAAGTAGTAACGGATAGTTTTGTGATAAGATAATTTGTAACGAGCAACAAGTAACAAAAGTAAATAAAGTGCAGCAAGGTGGCCCAATCCTTTTTTGTAGCAAAGGACAAGCCTGGACAAACTCTTATATAAGGAAAAGCGCTCCTGAGGACAACATGGGAATATCATCAAGCTAGTTTTCATCACGTTCATATGATTCGCGTTCGGTACTTTGATAATTTGACATGTGGGTGGACCAGTGCTTGGGTGTTGTTCTTACTTGAACAAGCATCCCACTTATGATTAACCTCTATTGCAAGCATCCACAACTACAACAAAAGTATTAAGGTAAACCTAACCATAGCATGAAACATATGGATCCAAATCAGCCCCTTACGAAGCAACGCATAAACTAGGGTTTAAGCTTCTGTCACTCTAGCAACCCATCATCTACTTATTACTTCTCAATGCCTTCCTCTAGGCCCAAATAATGGTGAAGTGTTATGTAGTCGACATTCACATAACACCACTAGAGGCCAGACAACATACATGTCATCAAAATATCGGACGAATACCAAATTCACATGACTACTAATAGCAAGACTTCTCCCTCGTCCTCGGGAACAAATGTAACTACTCACAAAGCATATTCATGTTCATAATCAGAGGGGTAATAATATGCATAAAGGATCTGAACATATGATCTTCCACCAATTAAACCAACTAGCATCAACTACAAGGAGTAATTAACACTACTAGCAACCTACTAGCACCAATCCCAGACTTGGAGACAAGAATTGGATACAAGAGATGAACTAGGGTTTTGAGATGAGATGGTGCTGATGAAGATGTTGATGGAGATTGCCCTCTCTCGATGAGAGGAGCGTTGGTGATGACGATGGCGATGATTTCCCCCTCCGGGAGGGAAGTTTCCCCGGCAGAATAGCTCTGCTGGAGCCCTAGATTGGTTCCGCCAAGGTTCCGCCTCGTGGCGGCAGAGTTTCATCCCGAAAGGTTGCTTCTCATTTTTTTCCTCGATGAAAGACTTCATATAGCAGAAGATGGTCATCGGAGAGCCACCAGGGGGCCCACGAGGTAGGGGCGCACCCTAGGGGGGGGGGCGCCCCCACCCTCGTGGACAGGGTGTGGGCCCCTGGTCTTCATCTTTGGCGAGGATTTTTCATTATTTATTATAAGGTATTCCGTGGAGTTTCAGGACTTTTGGAGTTGTGTAGAATAGGTCTCTAATATTTTCTCCTTTTCTAGCTCAGAATTCCAGCTGCCGGCATTCTCCCTCCTTATGTAAACCTTATAAAATAAGAGAGAATAGCCATAAGTATTGTGACATAATGTGAAATAACAGCCCATAATGCAATAAATATCGATATAAAAGCATGATGCAAAATGGACGTATCAACTCCCCCAAGCTTAGACCTCGCTTGTCCTCAAGCGAAATCCGATAACAATAAATATGTCCCCATGTTTAGAGGTAGAGGCGTCGATAAAAATAAAATACGGACATGAAGGCATCATGATTATTCTCATAACAGCAACATATATAGATATTGTCATATGATTACTTATGTTCAAGTGATGATCTATTCACAATGCAAAAGTATGAATCAGAAACCTTATTGAGAACCAACAAACTATAACCTCAGTCATTGAAGCAATTGCAATTTATCATAACATCAGAAAGAGTCTATGTCAGAGCTAAAAAGAAAGTCCACATACTCACTATCATCTAGTCCTTCATAATTGCTAACACTCGTGCAATACTTGTGGTTACGGAGTTTCAATCGGACACATAGAAAGATAGAGACTTATAGTTTCGCCCCACAATCTTTTACCTCGAGGGTAATGTCAACAATAATAACTCATGCCCCCTACATCCAATTAGATATATCTATCAGGATCTTTCCAACATGCTGGGCTTGCCAAAGGATAAAATGAAAAAGGGAGAGGTGAAGATCACCATGACAGTTGCATAAGGTAGAAGATAATAATAAAAGATAGGCCCTTCGCAGAGGGAAGCAGAGGTTGCCATGCGCTTTTATGGTTGGATGCACAAAATCTTAATGCGAAAGAACGTCACTTTATATTGCCCCTTGTGATATGAACCTTTATTATGCAGTCCGTCGCTTTTATTATTTCCACATCACAAGATCGTATAAAGCTTATCTCTCCCACACTAATCATACATATTTAGAGCAATTCTTATTGCTTTGCACCAATGACAACTTACTTGAAGGATCTTACTCAATCCATAGGTAGATATGGTGGACTCTCATGGCAAAACTTGTTTAAGGGTATTTGGAAGCACAAGTAGTATCTCTACTTGGTGCTGAGAATTTGGCTAGCATGAGGGGGAAAGGCAAGCTCAACATGTTGGATGATCCATGACAACATACTTTATCTTAGATATAAGAAAACATAACCCATTACGTTGTCTTCCTTGTCCAACATCAACTCTTTAGCATGTCATATTTTCATGAGTGCTCCCAGTCATAAAAGATGTCAATGATAATATATTTATATGTGAAACCTCTCTTTCCTTATTACTTCCTATTAATTGCAATGATGACCAAAGCTATGTCTGCCAACTCCCAACAACTTTTAATCGTCACACTCTTTCTATGTGAAGTCATTACTATCAATAAGATCAATATGAACTTTTGTTTCTTCTTATTCTTTTTCTCTTTTCTTTTATTCACCCAAGATCATAGCAAGAAAATCAAGCCCTTGACTCAACACTAATCTTTATTATATAGCTCACAGACTCGATTACATAGAGAGATCATAAGGCAAAACTCAAAACTAGATCATGCCATAAACTTTATTCTACTAGATCAAAATACTACTAATAGGATCGAACTAAGGAAAACGGTAAAGATAGGAGTTGTGATTGTGATACGATACCGGGGCACCTCCCCCAAGCTCGGCAGTTGCCAAGGGGAGTGCCCATACCCATGTGATTATATCTCCTTGGTTGGTGAAGAAGGTGGAGGTGTTGTTGATGATGCGGGCTTGTCATCCATCTTCCAAGGCATAGGTTCACCATCATAGAAGGATGATCGAGTCTCTGGAATCCTCGAATCTGCAACCAAACTCATTCCTTTGAATCTATATTCATACTCACAGTTTTGGTTTTGCAGGTCATAGATTTGGGCTTGGAGGTGCTCGATCTTCTCATGTAGCTTGAAGATGGCCTCCTCGGTGTTCTTGGCATCCGGCTTGTAGTTGTTAGTGAACTCCGCGAGCATCGTGTGGCTAGCATTGATTCCACGCTCCACCATCCCCTGGCACTTGAAAACTTGTTGCTCCATTGCTTCGAGCCTCGTCTCCACGCTTTCGGTTCCCTTTGGTCCCTCAGCATCGTGGATGTGCAGAAAGCCATCACGCATCTCAATGGTTTGAGGGTGTCGCAGCACCTCCACGAGGTAAGGGTTAATGACCTTCTCGAAGAACTTGTTGGTGGAAGCACTTGGGGACGCCTTGATAATCTAGATCTGTCAGAAAAATAGCTCGAAACAAGAACAGAGAATATTTGCGTGATACGGGAGTCAAAACCTTCGGGAGAATATATAGTGAATTTTTACCGACCAAAATACGTATCGTCCAAGAAAACGGAGTCCAGAAGGCACACGAGGTGCTCACGAGGTAGGGGGCGTGCCCAGGGGGTAGGGCGCGCCCTCCACCCTCATGGGGCCCTCGTGTCCTTCCCGGACTGCTACTTAATTTTCTAGTTTTCTAAATATTCCAAAACAGAGAAATATTGCCTTAAAAATTGTTTTGGAGTCGGTTTACTTATCGTACCACATACCTATCCCTTTCGGAGTCTGAATCATTCTGGAAAGTGTCCCTTATGTATTCCTCCGGGGTTACGGTTTCAATAATATTGGTTTCAACATTTATGGGATTGCCTGAGATATAATGTTTGATTCTTTGACCGTTTACCACCTTCGGATTTGTGCCTTCGAAGTTGTTGATTTTTATAGCACCGGAACGATAGACCTCCTTGATAACATAGGGCCTTCCCATTTAGAGAGAAGTTTTCCTGCCAAAAATCTTAAACGAGGGTTGTATAGCAATACATAATCACCTACATTAAACTCACACTTTTGTATCCTTTTGTCATGCCATCTTTTAACCTTTTCTTTAAACAACTTGGCATTTTCACAAGCTTGGGTTCTCCATTCATCAAGTGAGCTAATATCAAATAACCTCTTTTCATCGGCAAGTTTGAAATCATAGTTGAGCTCTTTAATAGCCCAATATGCCTTATGTTCTAGTTCGAGAGGTAAGTGACATGCTTTTCCATATACCATTTTATACGGAGACATACCCATAGGATTTTTATATGCAGTTCTATAGGACCATAATGCATCATCAAGTTTCTTGGACCAATTCTTTCTAGACCTATTGACAGTCTTTTGCAAAATTAATTTGATTTCTCTATTACTCAATTCTACTTGACCACTAGACTGTGGGTGATACGGAGATGCAATTCTATGATTGACGTCATATTTAGCAAGCATTTTACGGAAAGCACCATGAATAAAATGTGAATCACCATCAGTCATTAAATATCTAGGGACTCCAAACCTCGGAAAAATAACTTCTTTAAGCATTTTAATAGAAGTGTTATGATCATCACTACTAGTTAGAATAGCTTCTACCCACTTAGTAATGTAATCAACAACAACTAAAATATGTGTATATCCATTAGAGGCAGGAAAAGGTCCCATATAATCAAAGCCCCAAACATCAAACGGTTCAATAACAAGTGAATAATTCATAGGCATTTCTTGACGTCTACTAATATTACCAATTCTTTGACATTCATCACAAGATAGGACAAACTTATGGGCATCCTTGAAGAGAGTAGGCCAATAAAAACCGAGTTGCAATACCTTATGTGCAGTTCTATCTCCCGCGTGGTGTCCTCCATAAGTTTCAGAGTGGCACTTGCATAGGATCTGTTCCTATTCATGCTCAGGTACACAACGTCTAATAACACCATCTACTCCTTCCTTATAAAGATGTGGGTCATCCCAAAAGTAATGTCTCAAATCATAGAAGAACTTTTTCTTTTGTTGGTATGTGAAGCTAGGTGGTATAAATTTAGCAACTATGTAATTAGCATAATCAGCATACCAGGGGGTACTACGAGAAGTACTTATGACATTTAATTGTTCATCAGGAAAGCTATCATCAATAGGTAGTGGGTCATAACATTCTCTAACCTAGATAAGTTGTCTGCAACGGGGTTCTCAGCTCCTTTTCTATCAACAATATGCAAATCAAATTCTTGTAGCAAGAGAACCCATCTAATAAGTCTAGGTTTAGCATCTTTCTTCTCCATAAGATATTTAATAGCAGCATGATCAGTGTGGATAGTTACTTTAGAATCAACAATATAAGGTCTGAACTTATCACAAGCAAATACAACTGCTAAAAGTTCTTTTTCAGTAGTAGCATAATTTCTTTGAGCATTGTCTAGGGTCTTACTAGCATAATGGATAACATTTAATTTCTTATCAACTCTTTTCCCTAAAACATCACCTACAACATAATCGCTAGCATCACACATAATTTCAAAAGGTAAATTCCAATCAGGTGGCTGAACAATAGGTGCTGAGACTAATGCTTTCTTAAGTATTTCAAATGCTTCTACACAATCATCATCAAAGACAAATGGTATATATTTTTGTAATAAATTAGTCAGAGGCCGAGAAATTTTTGAGAAGTCCTTAATGAACCTCCTATAAAATCCGGCGTGACCAAGGAAACTTCTTATACCTTTGATGTCCTTGGGACATGGCATCTTTTCAATAGCATCAACCTTGGCTTTATCAACTTCAATACCTCTTTCAGAAACTTTATGCCCCAAGACAATACCTTCATTAACCATAAAGTGGCACTTTCCCCAATTCAAGACAAGATTAGTTCCTTCACATCTCTACAAAACTCGATCAAGATTGCTCAAGCAATCATCAAAAGAAGATCCATAGACGGAAAAGTCGTCCATGAAAACCTCACAAATCTTTTCACAAAAGTCAGATAATATAGCCATCATGCATCTTTGAAAGGTAGCAGGTGCATTACATAAACCAAAAGGCATACGTCTATAAGCAAAAGTACCAAAAGGGCATGTAAAAGTAGTCTTTGATTGATCTTTAGCCGACACATGTATTTGAGAGAAACTAGAATAACCATCTAGAAAGCAGTGATGTATATGTTTGCATAATCTTTCTAGCATTTGATCAATAAAAGGTAAGGGGTAATGATCTTTCTTAGTAGCCTTATTTAATTTGCGGAAATCAATTACCGTCCTATAACCTGTAATAATTCTTTGTGGAATCAATTCATCTTTATCATTAGGAACAACAGTAATACCTTCCTTCTTAGGGACACAATGAACAGGACTTACCCACTGACTATCAGCAACGGGATAAATTATACCTGCCTCCAGAAGCTTTAGTATCTCTTTTCTTACCACTTCTTTCATTTTAGGATTCAGACGTCATTGAGGATCATGAACTGGTTTGGCATCTGCTTCCAAATTTATTTTATGTTGACATAGAGTGGGACTAATGCCCTTAAGATCATCAAGAGTATATCCAATAGCAGCACGGTGCTTCTTCAAAGTTTTCAATAATCTTTCTTCTTCATGCTCTGAAAGGTTAGCACTAATAATAACATGATATATCTTCTTTTCATCAAGATAAGCATATTTAGGATTATCAGGCAACAGTTTAAGCTCAAACACGGGATCACCCTTAGTTGGAGGGGGATCCCCTAGGATTTCAACTGGCAAATTGTGTTTCAGAATAGGTTCCTGTTTAAAGAATACTTCATCTATTTCCCTTCTTTCATTCATAAACATATCATTCTCATGGTCTAGCAAATATTGTTCTAAAGGATCACTAGGAGGTACGGCAATAGAAGCAAGACCAATAATTTCATCCTTACTAGGAAATTCTTCTTCACGGTGTTGTTTACTAAATTTAGAGAAATTAAATTCATGAGTCATATCATCCAAGCCAATAGTAACAACATTCTTTTCGCAGTCTATCTTAGCATTAACAGTGTTCAAGAAGGGTCTACCAAATATAATGGGACAAAAGCTATCTTGTGGGGAACTAAGAACAAGAAAATCAGCAGGATATTTAGTTTTCCCGCACAAGACTTCAACATCTCTAACAATTCCCACTGCTGAAATAGTATCTCTATTAGCAAGTTTAATTGTGACATCAATATCTTCTAACTCAGGAGGTGCAATTTCATGCTTGATTTCTTTATACAAGTCATAAGGTATAACACTAGCACTAGCACCCACATCAAATAAGCCACGATAAGAATGTTCTCCTATTTTAACATAAATAACAGGCACGCCTACCACAGGTCTATTTTTATCTTTAGCACAAGGTTTAGCAATTCTAGCAGTTTCACCGCAGAACTGAATAACATGCCCATCAATATTATCAGACAAGAGATCTTTAACAATAGCAATATTAGGTTCTACTTTAACTTGCTTGGGAGGTGTATATGAATATTGCTTTTACGAACCATAGTTGAAGCTTTAGCATGATCCTTTATCCTAACAGGGAAAGGTGGTTTCTCAACATAACAAGTGGGAACAATAGGATCATTATAAGTGACAGTCTTTTCTTCAACTTTAATAGGTGCAACTACTTTTACTTCTATGGGAGGATGATATTTAAACCACTTCTCATTAGGGAGAGCAACATAAGTAGCAAAAGATTCATAGAAATAAGCTACTATCTCAGAATCAAGTCCATATTTAGTGCTAAACTTGCGGAAAGTATCGGTATCCATAAAAGATTTAACACAATCAAACTTAGGTGTCATACCTGACTCCTTACCTTTGTCGAGATCCCAATCTTCAGAGTTGCATTTAATTCTATCCAGTAAATCCCATCTAAATCCAATAGTCTTCATCATAAAAGAGCTAGCACAAGAAGTATCGAGCATGGTGCGATTATTTTCAGAAAGCCGAGCATAAATTTTTTGAAGAATTGTTTCTCTTGGGAGATCATGATTGGGACATGAATATAACATTGATTTAAGCCTCCCCCAAGCTTGAGCGATGCTTTCTCCTTCGCGAGGCCAAAAATTATATATATAATTGCGGTCACGATGAACAAGATGCATAGGGTAATACTTTTGATGAAATTCCAATTTCAATCTTCTATAGTTCCATGATCTTGTATCATCACATAGCCTATACCATGTCAACGCGTCTCCCTTCAAAGATAAAGGGAAAACCTTCTTCTTAGCAACATCATCGGGTATACCTGCAAGCTTAAATAATCCACAAACTTCATCCACATATATTAGGTGTTCATGAGGATGCTTTGTTCCATCTCCTGTAAAAGGATTAGCTAGCAGTTTTTCTATCATACCTGAAGGATACTCATAAGGAATTTCATTTTCAATAGGTTTAGTAGGTTGAGGAGCAACTCTTTGCTCTACTGGTCGGGGTGAAGATACCCCGAACAAGCCCCTCAGAGGATTACTTTCCATAGTAACAAGTGACAGTAAATTTCAGCACACTATATAAATTTTTCCTTACCAAATTCCACCTACCAAAGGCGCTTCACTCCCTGGCAACGGCGCCAGAAAAGAGTCTTGATGACCCACAAGTATAGGGGATCTATCGTAGTCCTTTCGATAAGTAAGAGTGTCGAACCCAACAAGGAGCAGAAGGAAATGATAAGCGGTTTTCAGCAAGGTATTCTCTGCAAGTACTGAAATAAGTAGTAACAGATAGTTTTGTGATAAGATAATTTGTAACGAGCAACAAGTAACAAAAGTAAATAAAGTGCAGCAAGGTGGCCCAATCCTTTTTTGTAGCAAAGGACAAGCCTGGACGAACTCTTATATAAGGAAAAGCGCTCCCGAGGACACATGGGAATATCGTCAAGCTAGTTTTCATCACATTCATATGATTCGCGTTCGGTACTTTGATAATTTGACATGCGGGTGGACCGTTGCTTGGGTGCTGTTCTTACTTGAACAAGCATCCCACTTATGATTAACCTCTATTAGAAGCATCCGCAACTATAACAAAAGTATTAAGGTAAACCTAACCATAGCATGAAACATATGGATCCAAATCAACCCCTTACGAAGCAACACATAAACTAGGGTTTAAGCTTCTGTCACTCTAGCAACCCATCATCTACTTATTACTTCCCAATGCCTTCCTTTAGGCCCAAATAATGGTGAAGTGTTATGTAGTCGACGTTCACATAACACCACTAGAGGCTAGACAAGATACATCTCATCAAAATATCGAACAAATACCAAATTCACATGACTACTAATAGCAAGACTTCTCCCTTGTCCTCAGGAACAAACGTAACTACTCACAAAGCATATTCATGTTCATAATCAGAGGGTTAATAATATGCATAAAGGATCTGAACATATGATATTCCACCAATTAAACCAACTAGCATCAACTACAAGGAGTAATTAACACTACTAGCAACCTACTAGCACCAATCCCGGACTTGGAGACAAGAATTGGATACAAGAGATGAACTAGGGTTTTGAGATGAGATGGTGCTGATGAAGATGTTGAGGAGATTGCCCTCTCCCGATGAGAGGAGCGTTGGTGATGTCGATGGCGATAATTTCCCCCTCCGGGAGGGAAGTTTCCCCGGTAGAACAGCTCTACCGGAGCCCTTGATTGGTTCCGCCCAGGTTCCGCCTCGTGGCGGCGGAGTTTCGTCCCGAAAGGTTGCTTCTCATTTTTTCCTCGATGAAATACTTCATATAGCAAAAGATGGTCATCGGAGAGCCACCAGGGGGCCCATGAGGTAGGGGGCGCGCCCTAGGGGGGGGGTGCCCCCCACCGCGTGCCGCCACCCTTGTGGACAGGGTGTGGGCCCCCTGGTCTTCATCTTTGGCGAGGATTTTTCATTATTTATTATAAGGTATTCCGTGGAGTTTCAAGACTTTTGGAGTTGTGCAGAATAGGTCTCTAATATTTGCTCCTTTTCCAGCCCAAAATTCCAGCTGCCGGCATTCTCCCTCCTTATGTAAACCTTACAAAATAAGAGAGAATAGCCATAATTATTGTGACATAATGTGAAGTAACAGCCCATAATGCAATAAATATCGATATAAAAGCATGATGCAAAATGGACGTATCAGCTAGGAAACCTGGTGATGGTACCAAAGAAGGACAAATCCTGGCACCTATGCGTCGACTTCAAAGACCTTAATAAGGCTTGCCCAAAGGATCCCTTCCCACTCCCTCGCATCGATCAAATTATTGATGCTACTGCAGGACACGAATCACTGTGCTTCCTCGACGCATACTCCGGTTACCACCAGATTAAGATGGCCGAGTCCGATCAAGCCGCAACAGCATTTATCACGCCATACGACTCTTTCTGTTTTAACACAATGCCCTTCGGGCTCAAAAATGCCGGCGCAACATATCAGGCATGATCCAGACATGTCTGGAAAACCAGATCGGCAAGACTATGGAGGCATATGTAGACGATGTGGTCATTAAAACCAGACACGTCGACTCCTTAATAGACGACTTGAGGCTCACATTCGCCAATCTCCGAACATACGACATCAAGCTCAATCTGAAAAAATGCATTTTCGGCGTTCCCGCCGGAAAGCTCCTCGGCTTCATAGTCTCCAGTAGAGGAATTGAAGCAAATTCGGCTAAAATCCGAGCTCTGTCGCAGTTTTCTATCCCAACTGACCTCAAGCAAATCCAGAAATTATCTGGATGTGTGGCGACTGCCGCTTTATCTCCCGATTAGGAGAAAAGGCACTTCCCCTTTATCGCCTTCTTCGGCGCACTGAACACTTCGAGTGGACGGACGTAGCCACGGCCGGACTAGAAGAAATAAAAGCCATCCTGGCCACCAACCCAATCTTGGCCGCGCCAACTGTTGGCGAACCAATGCTATTATATATAGCGGCAACTCATCAAGTTGTAAGCGCAGTGCTCATCGTCGAACGAGAGATGGACGGACACAAATTCCCACTTGAAAACCCGGTGTATTACGTGTCAACCGTCCTCACTCCATGCAAATCACGGTACCCACATTATCAGAAGAGAGCATACGTGGTATTCATGGCATCTCGGAAATTAAAACACTACTTTCATGAGTGTTTGATTATGGTGGCCTCCGAAGTTCCACTCAATGACATAATTAACAATCGCGATGCCACGGGCTGGATTGCCAAATGGGCTATCGAGCTCCTCCCGTTCGACATAACATATAAACCACGGTGAGCCATTAAGTCGCAAGTCCTGGCCGATTTCGTAGCCGAATGGACGGAAGCCAAACTCCCTAAAGAGTACGGCGCATACTCCAATTGGATCATGCACTTCAACGGCTCCAAAATGTTGGCTGGTCTGGGGGTGGGCGTCATCTTGACGTCCCCCACTGGAGATACAGTGCAATACGCCCTCCAAATACTATACACAGACTCCAATAACGCAGCCGAATACGAGGCCCTGTTACACGGTCTCCGGATGGCAGTCTCCATGGGCATTCAACGCCTAGAGGTGCGGGGGGATTCGAACCTCGCAATATCCCAAATAAATGGAGACTTCGATGCCAAGGATCCGAAAATGGCGGCATATCGCAACGCCGTCCTCAAAATGTCATCTCGATTCGAGGGGCTCGAATTCCACCACGTGGCTCGGGAAAACAACCAGGCGGCGGACATCCTCGCCCGCATCGGTGCTAAACGCGACCCTGTCCGACCAAACATCTTCCTGGAAAGACCGTTTAAACCATCCGTGGTATGGGAAGGGGACTCCGGCAAGAATAGTCCGTACCCGGCCACAACCCCAGATACCGAACACTCTGACACAATCGGAGGCTGTGCCACCGAAATAACACCTTCAGCCCACGTGATTATGGCCATCATTGCCCCGTGGACAGAACCATTCCTTGCCTACCTAACTAGGCAGGAACTACCCAAGGACCAAAATGAGGCACGCTGCATAGTGCGGCGAGCTAACGCCTACAAGGTCCACGAGGGAGAGCTTTATAAGAAAAGCACAACCGGAGTCCTTTAAAGGTGCATCTCCAAAGAGGCAGGGCGAAAGCTTTTGGCAGAAATCCATGCCGGACTCGGCGGCCACCACGCCACAGCCCGGGCCCTTGTAAGCAAGGCCTTCTGTACAGGTTTTTATTGGCCGACGGCTCGGGCAGATGCACAACATCTGGTCCAACATTGTGTTGGTTGCCAGCTTTTTGCAAACCGAAGCCACATGCCACCTACCGCCCTCCAAACAATACTCATTACTTGGCCCTTTGTGGTCTAGGGGCTTGATATGGTCTGACCCCGCCAAGGGGGAACCCATAAGAAAAAATACTTACTGGTCATGGTGGATAAATTCACCAAATGGATAGAAGCCAAACCTGTCAAAACGGTTGAATCCGGACTGGTGATAGACTTCATATCTGTGGTCGTACGCCGTTATGGCGTCCCCCATAGCATCATCACTAACAACGGCACGAATTTCACAGCCGATGAGGTGAAACTTTGGTGCAGCAACATGGGCATCAAGCTTGATTATGCTTCTGTCTATCATCCGCAAACTAACGGTCAAGTCGAACGGGTAAATGGTCTTATCATGAGCGACATTAAACCCAGATTAGTGCTGTCCTTAAAGGAATCAGACACGCATTGGGTAGAGGAGATCGACTCCGTACTATGGGGGTTGCGGACCACGCCGAACCGCACTATCGGATACACACCATTTTTTATGGTGTACGGCGCTGAGGCGGTGCTGCCTTGCGACATAATTCATGACTCACCTCGAGTGCGCATGTACGAAGAAAGACAGGCCGAGCTCGATCGGCAGGACAATTTGGATGCCCTGGAGGAGGAGCGCGATGTGGCAAAAGCCCGTTCCGCATTCTATCAGCAACTGGCTCGAAGGTATCAAAGCAGAGAAGTGCGGGCCAAAACCTACAACATTGGCGAACTAGTTCTACGCTTGCCGGAGAAGAAAAAGAACAAGCTCAAGCCCAAATGGGAAGGTCCCTTCATTATAGACCAGGTTCTGACCGGTGGAGCGTACCACCTGCGGGATGCATCGGATAATCGACTCGAGCCAAACCCATGGAACGCAGCCAGACTCCGAAGATTCTACGCCTAGCGCCGGACTCTGTGTTCGTCTCCCTACCTCCGTCAATTTTTTTGCACATTTGTTTCTTCTCTCTTTCTTTCTTTTTTCCCCTTCTTTCAAAGCCTTTTAAGGCTATACTTGTGTCTTGGTTACACAACCTTGATGCGTTAATCGCGTTCAATATACCTGGGGGCTTCTTATACAGAAGCTTAATCTAATTATCTTTCCGGGCTTCATGCCCCGCACATGTGTTATTCTTCCACATGTACCTTTTTTGCCATTATATGCATCGATATGACTTAAGTTTTGGCCAAGCTGGGTTGCCTGGCTCTTGTGTTTATGCCCTACGTTCCCATTAATTTGGCTAGGGCATAAGGGGAGCACCTCTGCGATTGTTACTACCGGGTCAGCCGGATGTGTACCTCAGACTGGGTGAAGCCGAAAGCTAGCGCTCTTAAGGGAATATTCGGTCGGTGAATAAAAGATGACTTTCATTTAAATTACTACATGCCCCCAGATGTTTTTAGCCTGCGTCTCGCAGTTCGGACATGCACATTAGGGCATGCGTACCAAGGGAAAGGGACCCTTAACGGAACTATTCTCCCTGGAAGATGTTTCTTACTATCCATGTAATATAACATAACTAGTTGGCTACTTGTCTGTTCAAGCACTTATGACCCCTACACCTGGTTTCCATGCATACCCCGGTTTTTATATAACCGAGCGGGTATTCGGATACACTCCGGACTATCGGGTCCAGAGGTCGAAGCGAAAAGGTCCGCCATGACAAATGATTTACAATCCGGCTAGGGACATTACATATGTCATTCGAAGTACACAGTCACTAAGACTGATTAAATTCTTCCTCTATACCGTCCAACAGGCTGTCTAGCCTACAATCCTATTGGGAATACTTTGCGGCTAATTCTACTTGATCATACACTAAACTGACGGGGATCTCTTTCCCATCGGGCCCCACAGGTTCGACCTCGGCCATGTGGTTTGGGTCAGCGTTGGTATATCGTGTCTTCACCATAGCCCAGGCTTCCCATGCACCTTGTCGGCAGGCTGATATATTCCATAATCGGAAGCGCCGCCGCGCTCCCTTGAGCTTCTCCATAAGCTCCCCCATGCCTCCTGGCGGGGACGCAAGACGGCCACAAGGCTTGGGCAATACTCTGCATCACCTGCCGAACTTGTTCGTGCAGTCATGAGAGCTCTGGCAGAAGATCACCTGAGGACCCGGGCATCTCCTCCGCGGGACGACCCGTCAGCATACCTACAGACATAACACTGTTAGAAGGCTTCTTTGCCGAACTCCTTTTAAAAAGTTCGTTCAAGCGCTTACTAAAAATGCCGTGCCGAAGCCATTTATTCTCCTTCACGGAGTCCGCAAGCTGGGCTCGGACATCCTTCAGTTCCACGCCCAGCTGGATATTGGCATCTTGGAGATCATTTTTCTCCTGCCTGACTCGTGTCAGCACACGCTCGCCAGCATTTCGCTGTCGATCATCACGTGCCATATCCGCCTCCACGGCCTCCGAATTCACTCCGGGGCCACCTGCAACATCTATTGTTAGGTGTGCGTATACGCCATATACTACTTGGTACCAATATTCTTTGCAATAGATAAAGGAGTTACCAGGGGACCCTTTTTGGACTCGTTCAATGCAGCAACAATGGCTTCCAGCTGGGCCTTGCACTTGTCCAGCTCTTAAGACAGTTGGGAATTCTTCTCTGTAAGAACCCGCACAAATAATGATCCTTAAATCAGTTGCGTCAACTGTTTCAAGTCTCAGGGGCTACTAATACATATAATCGTCAGATTTGCTTACCCGTAGATCCCTTACATACTGGTTCGTGGCTCTTGCTAGACCATTTTGAGCAGCACAGAGGTACGCATCTCCAGAATTGAAGGCATCAAATGCCTCTAGTGAGAAGCAAGCGTCACGAAGTACGGCCTAGCGACGCCTATGATTCATGGCGCTCTCCACTTCTGAATTTGTAGTGGACAGTCTGTCCGCATCCTCTGTAGGGGGAGTATCCGGCATCCGCCCCATGCCAGCTTCCGCCTCTATGTCTGGCCTTGGGGCCTGATTGGTGGAAGCGTGATCGGCAGCCTCTCCGGACATATTCCGGCGAGCGTTTTTTCTATTAAAGAAATACGAACGTCATTACATTTTAAGAAAGACGATAACCACGGAGAGGGGTTTTTTGTCATACCTCTGCACCGGCGTCTCCGTCCTGACCGCCTTCCTTTTTGGCCTACCCGGCCTCGGTGCCTCTTGTTGGCGAGTTGCTGCGGGTTCGACACGCCGTCCCAAATGCCTTCCCTATAAAACACCATATGTATATGGTAGGTGAAGTGTCTAAAAGGGGGATCCTAGGTTTTGGAGTTGGGATTTCAATTTTTCTTACGTGTGACGCAGGGAGCAGTCCGGGATAGTCGGTCATAATGGCCACCATGGCGTCATCACAGCTCAATGTCTTGGAGATCATATGTCCAGATCTTCTTCAAGTCCGGGACCGAGGACCCAGTCAGGGTCCTCTGGTTGTGGAGATGGGCTGTTGACCTCCCTTACAGCTTTTCGCAGTTCCTACCATAAAATGGCAAGGTGAGTACCTACGACAAAGAATGCGAGAAGACTGGGAGTAAGGAGATATGACTCACCCAGCTTGGAGGGTTGTACATGGAGAATCCATCGTGTGGCTTGATGCGAATGAACTCCTCCTCTCCCTTGAGCAACTCGGACAGAATTTTTGCTAAAGCAGCAGGGGATTCCGGTCCCTTACGCCCGCAACGGGTGGCATCATCTTCCCCGTTAAAACACCATAGGGGCTGCCCTCGATATTGAAGTGGCTGCACTCCCCGCATTATGCATACTGACATAACCTCGATTACTATCAATCCTGATTGAGGCAGCGCTTTAATCCGGTTCATCAGGTAAAGGACCTCTCCATTGTCTTCCTCCTGGGGGCTCCGTGGGCGCCAGCTTCGGCGTTTCTTCAGAGGAGCATTGTTGAACTCAGGAAGACCCCGCCGAACAGGGTCTGGAAGGGGGACGTCCTCCATATAAAACCATTCCGAAGGCCAGTCTTTGGACGTCTTCTTCAGAGTACCGAACAGGTATTCGGTTTCGGCGATGCACCATATTTCGGCTCCGCCCACTTGATAAAGTGACCCCTTCTATGTGTGGGGGATGAGGCAAAGTAACCTTTTCCACAACTTGAAATGAGCCTCACAGCCCAGGAATAACTCGCAAAGGGCAATGTAGCCGGCGATGTGCAATATGGAAGCAGGGGTGAAATTATGAAGTTGAAGGTCGTAAAACTCCAGGAGCCCGCGGAGGAACAGATGAATTGGAAATCCGAGTCCCCTTAATAAGTAAGGAACAAGGCACACCCGCTCCCCCGTAGAGGGGCCGGGAAAGCTCTCCGCTTGCTCCCCGCCATTGTAGGTGGCGAGCCCGGCTCGGACGGGAACCATATATGCTGGAGGGAGGAATCCCTAAGTCTGCAGTTTGACTAATCGACTCTGTGGGATAGAACACCTCTCCCAATCACCGGGCCTAGGGCTATGGGGGCGAGAGGAGGAGCTGCGGTGGTTGGCCATGTTGGAGTGGATTTTTCTGAAGCGCGCTCCGATGGATTCTCGCTGTGGGAGGATGGTGTGGATTGGATCTAAGAATCCCCATCACTTTAATAGACAATTTATTTATTTGGCTAGGGGGGCGAATGCAAAAATGTCATGGCTCCTCGTATTCATTTGACACATGGAAGATAGGCCTTATTGGGCATAGAAGCCAAGAAGTTGAACATTTATGGGGCCGGACACTACTGGACAAACATTCAAAATTTGGAGAAGAACCCGCCTTGCAATGCCGAAGACAACACTGCGCGCCGGATTCGTCGTCATTGAAGCCTGGTTCAGGGGCTACTGAGGGAGTCCTGGATTAGGGGGTCTCCGGACAGCCGGACTATATCCTTTGGCCGGACTGTTGGACTATGAAGATACAAGATTGAAGACTTCGTCCCGTGTCCGGATGGGACTCTACTTGGCATGGAAGGCAAGCTAGGAAATACGGATATGTATATCTCTCCTCCTTTGTAACCGACCTTGTGTAACCCTAGCCCCCTTTGGTGTCTATATAAACTGGAGTGTTTTAGTCTGTAGGACAACATACAATCATACCATAGGCTAGCTTCTAGGGTTTAGCCTCTCTGATATCATGGTAGATCTACTCTTGTAATACTCATATCATCAAGAACAATCAAGCAGGACGTAGGGTTTTACCTCCATCAAGAGGGCCCGAACCTGGGTAAACATCGTGTCCCCTGCCTCCTGTTACCATCCGCCTTAGACGCATAGTTCGGGACCCCCTACCCGAGATCCTCCGGTTTTGACACCGACAGTGGCTCTGCCAGCGGCCCCGTACGACCCATCTTCACTAGCAAACACTCAAGACCCTCGCGATGGGACGAGCCTCGCGAGGCGGACGATGCAAGACCTCCTCGGGGGCGGCCTCACCAGGCTGGCTCGTGAGGGGCCGAGAGATCAAGGCAAGGGGCACCTCGCGAGGTCCTTGTGACGTAAGCCATGACGACCAAGACCAGACGAACACCAAGTGGGCGCCAGCGCGCACAGTGTCCTCGTTTCCTCTTTGGTGCTAAAGAGGCTAGTGCAGGCGAGGAGTCCCGAGGCATGAGGCAAATGTTTCCATATCAGTGCAACGAGACCAAGACCAGCACCACGGCAGGACGGAGGTCACCGTGGAGCCCAGGACGGCGTCACCATCAGAACCTTTGGTAGGTGAAGACCACCTTTTGTCAAGATAACTTGTACTAGTTGTCCCCCTTCAAACTGGCCGTTGTGGGATCCCTTCCAAACTAATATTTGGGAGGAGGACCAGGGCCCTATAAGTAGGACTAGCCACCACCGTAGGGATGCAACTGATCTTGGACTAGATCCATTCCACCAAGGCGACTAGACAAGCTCACCAAGCACAAGAGCACCCCTCCTCAGGAGGCTGTTCTTCCCTTGTAACTATTCATCCTCAGCCCAAGAGGCAATCCACCACACCACACTGGAGTAGGGTATTACACCACACCGGTGGCCCAAACCAGTATAAACCCTGTGTCCTTTGTTTTGCGGGTTCGACGCGCTGAGCCTTGCGATCGCGGTGAGGGTGTGAGCTAGAGGGAGGAGCGATCTTCGTGCGCACCACAGTGTTCGAACCTCAAGGGTTTTTCCGGAACCCGAAATCCGACATTTGGCGCAGGGGTGCGCTGAAGCTTTCCCTCCGTCGATCCGCGTTCTGCCGCTCCACCCCATCCATGTCAGACGCGCGTCAAGCCCGCGCCGAGCGCCGGGCCACCCTTGCCGCCCGCGTTGCTCAGACCGCCCCTGTCGGCGGGCCTCCCCGCCGTTCTCCATCTCCTATTGCCAATGCCGCTACCAGCCGGGCAGCCAACGAGCAGCAAGCACCATCACTGCACCCCTCCGTGCGGCGGGACGGCCGCACCGCCACCCCATTGCTGACTCCGGCCGGCTCATCGTCTCACGCTCGCCGCGCACCCACGGATGCGCAGGCTGCGCTGCTCATGGCACGCGAGCTCCTGTGCTACCGCCCGGTTGACGACCTCTATGAGGACTGGTTAGACTGCATCACCGAGCTCGTCAGCGCCGCTGGGGGCTCTCCCGCACCATCCCTCTCGCTGCCTCGCCGACCTCCGGCCACGGGCGACATAGCTCACGGAGCGCCTCCACCACCTCCGCATCAAGACGGCGCCCTTGCGCCAAGACGCGCAGCTCACGGAGCGCCACCGGCCCCTCTGTGTCAAGATGGTGTCCTCGGCCCAAGATGCACGGTCCCGTGGTGTGATACGCCACGCCGTGTGCCAGCGCACGAAGAAGGAAGCTGCGAGGAGGTTCCCCGGCCGCAAGAAAATTCTCCAGCACTCTCGGCGCCACCACGACAAGACCGCGTGCCATCTACGGCAGTGGTGCGAAGACATCAAGGGCAGGCTCAACCCCTGAAGAGGGCCCCGGTGGCCACCGCAGGCTACCACGCCTTCGCTCCCGAGCTGCGCACCATCGTTTGGCCAGGCAAGTTCAAGCTAGATCTGCCTCCATGCTACGACGTCAGCCCCGACCCCGCAGAGTTCCTGCAGCTCTACAAGCTGAGCATCAAGGCGGCCAACAACGACGAAAAGGTCATGGCGAACTGGTTTCCCAAGGCTCTAAAGGATGGCGCCCGCTCATGGCTCCTGAACCTGCCCGCAGGATCAATCTCCTCCTGGGATGAGATGCACGACCGCTTCATCGCCAACTTCCAGGGTACTCGCGACCGCCCTCCAGCCGCGAGTGACCTGCGCTGCATCAAGCAACAGCCGGGAGAGACCCTGCAGAAGTACATCCAGTGCTTCAACAACGTTCGACTCAAGATCCCTAAGGTGACGGACGAAGCCATCATCTTAGCTTTTTCTGATGGTGTCCGTGACGTCAAGATGAATGAGGAGCTCGCCATCCACGAGTAGCTATGCACGACTCTGGAGCTGTTAAACATAGCAACCAAGTGTGCAAGAGCTGAGGAGGGGCATCTCTTCCTCCTTGAGCTCCCTGCTACCGACCCAGAGGAGAAGAAAGCCAAGGCCAAGGATGTGAAGCGGAAGGGAGTAGCCGTACTAGCGGCAGAGCCGGACGCGAAGCGCGGCCAGGACCACCCCGAGTCATCCAAGGGCAGCCAACCGTTCTGTGCCTTCCACAATGTATGCAGCCACAACACTAATGACTGTCAAGAACTCAGGGCCATTCGAGATGGACGCTTCGGTCGATGCCCTGAGCACAGCGACCGGGGCTATGGAGGAGGAGGTGGAGAACGCTGGGACGACCGCGGCCCCCGCTAGGAGTGGCATGACTGGCCTTGCGAGGACCACAGGCAAGGGTAGCCTCCTGAGGGCGCCTGGCGCGACCAGCCCCGCGAGGACCGTCCTCAGGGTAATCCTGGCCTCCCTTCGCTGCCGCCACCACCAAGAAGGATACGTCTCCATCGTATCTACTTTTCTAAACATTTTGCCCTTGTTTTGGACTCTAACTTGCATGATTTGAATGGAACTAACCCGGACTGACGTTGTTTTTAGTAGAATTGCCATGGTGTTATTTTTCTGCAGAAATAAAAGTTCTCGGAATGACCTAAAAATCAATGGAGAATATTTTTGGAATATATAAAAAATACTGGTGAGAGAATCAAGGCCAGGGGGCCCACACCTTGTCCACGAGGGTGGGGGCACGCGCCCTGCCTCGTGGGCCCCCTGGTGCTCCATTGACCTCAACTCCAACTCTATATATTCACGTTCGGGGAGAAAAAAACCAGAGAGAAGGATTCATCGCGTTTTACGATACGGAGCCGCCGCCAAGCCCTAATCTCTCTCGGGAGGGCTGATCTGGAGTCCGTTCGGCGCTCCGGAGAGGGGAATCCGTCACCATCGTCATCATGAACCTTCCTCCATCACCAATTTCATGATGCTCACCGCCGTGCGTGAGTAATTCTATCGTAGGCTTTCTGGACGGTGATGGGTTGGATGAGATTTATCATGTAATCGAGTTAGTTTTGTTAGCATTTGATCCCTAGTATCCATTATGTTCTGAGATTAATGTTGCTATGACTTTGCTATGCTTAATGCTTGTCACTAGGGCCCGAGTGCCATGATTTCAGATCTGAACCTATTATGTTTTCATGAATATATGTGAGTTCTTGATCCTATCTTACAAGTCTATAGTCACCTATTATGTGTTATGATTCGTTAACCTCGAAGTGACTATACTCGGGATACTTACCGGTGATGACCGTAGTTTGAGGAGTTCATGTATTCACTAAGTGTTAATGCTTTGGTTTGGTACTCTATTAAAAGGAGGCCTTAATATCCCTTAGTTCCCAATAGGACCCCACTGCCACGGGAGGGTAGGAAAAAAGATGTCATGCAAGGTCTTTTCCATAAGCACGTATGACTATATTCGGAATACATGCCTACATTACATTGATGAACTGGAGCTAGTTTTGTGTCACCCTATGTTATAACTATTGCATGAGGAATCGCATCCGACATAATTATCCATCACTGATCCGTTTCCTACAAGCTTTTCATATATTGATTTTTGCTTATTTACTTTTCCGTTGCTACTGTTACAATCACTACAAAACTGCTACTGTTACCTTTCCCACCGTTACCACTACTATCATATTACTTTGCTACTAAATACTTTGCTGCAGATATTAAGCCATTCAGGTGCGGTTGAATTCAGAACTCAACTGTTAATACTTGAGAATATTCTTTGGCTCCTGAGGGAGTCCTGGATTAGGGGGTCTCCGGACAGTCGGATTATATCCTTTGGCCGAACTGCTGGACTATGAAGATACAAGATTGAAGACTTCGTCTTGTGTCCGGATGGGACTCTACTTGGCGTGGAAGGCAAGCTAGGCAATACGGATATGTATATTTCCTCCTTTGTAACTGACCTTGTGTAACCCTAGCCCCCTCCGGTTTCTATATAAACCGGAGGGTTTTAGTCCGTAGGACCACATACAATCATACCATAGGCTAGCTTCTAGGGTTTAGCCTCTCTGATCTCGTGGTAGATCTACTCTGGTACTACCCATATCATCAATATTAATCAAGCAGGACATAGGGTTTTACCTCCATCAAGAGGGCCCGAACCTAGGTAAAACTTTGTGTCCCCTGCCTCCTGTTACCATCCGCCTAGACGCACAATTCGAGACCCCCTACCCGAGATCCGCCGGTTTTGACACCGACATTGGTGCTTTCATTGAGAGTTCCTCTGTGCCATCGCCAGAAGGAAGGATGTCTCGTCTCGTCTTTAAAGACGGTACTACTGTCGGGGGAGCTTTGGCTGTCGGCCAAACTCTCCGGCTAGGCGGTTTCATCATGACCGCCTGTTCGGCACCTGCGCCGATGATGACTTCTCGGGTCATCAAAAACAGCCTCCACGTCAGATCGGCACTCGCCGAACAGATGGATCCAATGGAGCTCGCGTCCTTAAATGAGCTCTTGGATTGCATCGCCGCCTTGGGAGTCGCTACGGACTATGATCGGATTGGGCTTAAACCCGATCAAAGGGAGATTAACTCTCCACCGGTCACCCATCATATTGCAGTGGTGGAGGAACAATGCGGCGACCTTTCCTCTATCTTGAAGACCAACTATGTCCGGATTCCCGAGCTCTCCGAGCCGGATGCCCGTTTGCAGGAGGACAACATCCAATCCCTGAACTGAGAGTCAGGCAGCGGACCAGGATTATTGGGTAGCACCCCGGAACCGGAACTTCCAAAATTGGAAACTCCTCGGCCCCTGGATCCCAGATCAGGTAAGGGTTCGGATTCAATTCCACCTGCCCACCCAAACATAAGCGATCTTTCCCACATTAGGCAAGAGCCCCAGGAAATAGCACATCACTATTGGGCCAGATTCCTCCTTGCGATAAACAAGGTTAATGACTGTCGCGAGGAAGACGCAATCCTATTTTTCTGCAATAATTGCACGGACAAGGGAATCCTTAACGCCATAAATCACCGTGAGATAACATGCTTCGCTGACTTGGCGTCCATAGTACGAAAGTACTGTGCGATGGAAAGTGCCTGGAAAACCGAAACAAACTTTTGGGATAATACGACCCTGAATACAAACCCAATCTGTGCATTATCACAATACACCCGGGTTAACTACCAAAAAGCAAAAACCATCTACAGGGCATGGAACCGTACTGGAGGGATGGCTCAACAGACCCTGCAAAATTCACAGTACAGCGGATACAATACCAACACACAGCCTTAGAGCATGTTGGATACTCCGACAGGTGGCCAAAAGTGGTGAGGATCTTCTTATCCCAAATACCACAGATCACCATCCCGTGGATAACAATACGGTGTTAACAGCCTTTGAGACCTCCGCGTCAAATAATAGGCGCAAGCGAACACTCTGAAGCATGGACGAAATATGCCAAATAGCGGCAGTAAATCCATGGAGTGACACGGCTATTACCTTCAATGCCAGTGATGAACCTAAATTCCAAACAGCCCGAGCACCAGCCACACTGGTCCTCAGTCCAATCGTGGACGGCTTTCGACTCACGAAAGTACTCATGGACGGCGGCAGTGGATTAAACCTCATCTATGAGGAAACTCTTCAAAAGATGGAAATAGACTGGAGCCGCATTGAGCAAAGTAGCACAACCATTAGAGGAATCATACCCAGTCAGGAAGCACGCTGTGCTGGGAAAATCACACTAGATGTGGTATTCGGCACGCCGGATAATTACAGGTCCGAAGAGATCACATTCCATGTGGCCCTGTTCAGCAGTGGTTATCATGCTCTTTTAGGACGGGAGGCATTCACAATCTTCCAATCCGTTCCCCATTACGGGTACATGAAGCTCAAAATGCCCGGGCCCAACGGAATCATCACTCTCGCCAGTGACCCAGACACAGCACTCTGCGCCGAAAACAAAACGGCCACAATGACCCTCGAGGCATTATCCGAAGCCCTCTCGGTCGAGGAATTAACCATGCTACGCTCTACAGTGGACAGGGACGATGTGATACTCGACAAGAGATCCAAATCCACCTCTTTTAAACCAGCGGATGAAATAGTCAAATTCCAAGTCCACCCAAATAATCGGAGGCCCCGCCACCGAAATAACACCTTCAGCCCACGAAATAATGGCCATTATTGCCCCGTGGACTGAACCATTCCTGGCCTACCTAACTAGACAGGAACTTCCGGAGGACCAAAATGAGGCATGCTGCATAGTGCGGCGATCCAAGGCCTACAGGGTCCACGAGGGAGAATTGTACAAAAAAAAGTACTACCGGAGTCCTTCAAAGGTGCATCTCCGAAGTGGAAGGGCGGAATCTTTTGGCAGAAATTCACGCCGGACTCGGCGGTCATCACGCCGCAGCCCGGGCTCTTGTAAGCAAGGCCTTCCGTACATGATTCTATTGGCCAACGGCCCGGGCAGATGCACAGGACTTGGTCCAATGTTGCGCCGGTTGCCAGCTTTTTGCAAATCAAAGCCACATGCCGCCCACCGCCCTCCAAACAATCCCCATTACATGGCCCTTTGCGGTCTGGGGGCTTGACATGGTTGGACCCCTTAAAGGGGGAACCCACAAGAAAAAATACTTATTGGTCATGGTGGATAAATTCACCAAATGGATAGAGGCCAAACCTGTTAAAACAGCCTAATCCGGACCGGTGATAGACTTCATATCCGGGGTTGTACACCGTTATGGCGTCCCTCGCAGCATCATCACTGATAATGGCACGAACTTCATGGCCAATGAGGTAAAACTCTGGTGCAGCAAAATGGGCATCAAGTTCAATTATGCTTCAGTCTATCACCCACAAACCAACGGTCAAGTCGAGCGAGAAAACAGTCTTATAATGAGCGCCATTAAACCCAGATTAGTGCGCTCCTTAACGGAGTCTAACACGCACTGGGTAGAGGAGCTCGACTCCATACTCTGGGGGATGTGGACCACGCCAAATCGTAGTAATGGATATACACCCTTCTTCATGGTGTACGGCGCAGAGGCAGTCTTGCCCTGTGACATAATTCATGACTCACCTCGAGTGTGCATGTATGAAGAAAGAGAAGCCGAGCTCGATCGGCAGGACAGTCTGGACACCCTGGCAGAGGAGCGCGACGTAGCCAAAGCCCGTTCCGCATTTTATCAGCAATAGGCTCGCAGATAGCAAACCAGAGAAGTACGGGCCAAAACTTATAACATTGGCGAACTAGTTCTATGCCTGCCGGATACGAAAAAGAACAAGCTCGAGCCCAAATGGGAAGGTCCTTTCATTATTGACCATGTTCTGACCGGTGGAGCGTACTGACTACGGGATGCATCGACTAGTCGACTCGAGCCGAACCCATGGAACGCGGCCAGGCTCCAAAGATTCTACGCCTAGCACCGGACTCTATGTTAGTCCCCTCCCTTTGTCCATTTTCTGCATATACATCATCTGTCTTGTTTCTATTTCTTTCCTTCTTTTATAATTTCTCTAGGCTTTCAAGGGTCACTGTGAGAACCTGGAATTAAATTCCAGACCCTCCTGTGTATATTTGTTAACCCCAGGATCATTGTTGACAACACAGTGAAATGATATCATTGCAGAATAGGTAAAAACATTACAAGTAGTATATTTGTCACAAGACATACCTAGTGAGTTGCCTCATGACATTACAATCAGAAAACAGTGGGAAGTAAAATGCGTAGTGACTCCATCTCAGCCACAGGCAGTCGATATAGTCCACGTGACCTCACTTCTACAGATCGCGATAGTAGTCGTAGTCATCATCTTCGTCTCCAGGTAACTCTGTTGTCAACAAAATTATTGCCATGAGTACATTACGTACTCAACATGCCTCCCACGGGGAAGGACCTAATAGCTACATGTGGCTTCAAAGGAAGGCTGTATGGCTCATTTGCATAAAGCTAATTTTGTTTGACAAATAAAGCAGTTGGATAAAAGCAGTTTTTGATGAGAATGTGTTTTATCTCCGGAATAACTTTCATCAAAGTGAGGATCCTCGATCAACTCACACTCTTCATAGGTTTCAAGAAGAGGGGTAAAGAGGGACTAAGCAAAATAGGTCCTGTATGTCAAGAAAGATTCATGTGCTGTCCTTGACCGTGGACACGGCTATTCGAATAGTTTTACACTCTTCAGAGGTCGTACACTTTACCCACATGACACAATCCTGACTTGTTGCCACTAGCCGTCGCTAGCATAGTACGCCATCTGGTATACCGGCAGGGAGATTATGACGAGGTCTTTGGACTAGATCCCCCAAAGATGTGACATGCCCACCGGGTCTGGCGCACGGAACTGAGAGTACGTCCTCAAACCGGTCCCCCCATCTGTGCCGAGGATACTCCTCGCAAGGCAGCTATCCCATCTGTGGTACGGCAACATCGACACCTAAGGCTGACTAGCTTACTTGACCAAGCCAGTGCCCATATAGCATGTGGATGTACTGTTATCACAATCTTCAAATCCAAGACTTATTAGGCCTCATGCGGCACGGACGACTGATTGCCCCCTTCATCTCATGAAGGGCAGCCAATCGCTCCTTCAATCCTTGATTCAGCTGTCGCCCGCACCAGTATTCAAATGGTAGGTTTCACCTAGAGTAGAAGAGAATAGAGAAGGTCAACAAGGCCAACTTGCCTAGCTCAGCGAGCTCAACAATAAGTTTCAAGTGTCAATGACTCAAAGATCATTCAACAAAGAACCTATAGGGTAATAAGCATGGCTAAGCATTTCTACTCTACCAGAATACTATATAATTCTACTCAGGTGTCAAGTGAATAGGCGACAAGCGGATCAGGGTAATGTGTCAATCGACACGCTAGCTACGAGATAAAATAGCATGCATATAGTAGCCATAAAACAAAATGTAATTTTGTAAACATAGGATGAATATGATCGAAGAAGGAGGCATGCCTTCGTTGTTGAGTCCTTCGATAACCTGATTATGTCCTTCTCCAACATCGTCACTCCCTACTCTTCGTAACGATAGCAAACGAAAATCAAATAAATACCAAAGCAATAAATCCCAAATTAATAACATCCAAAACAACAATAGGAGTGGATGGATAGCAAGATATTGATCAGATGGTGATTCCAAAAGGAGATAGCATGACTGGAAGGTAAGTAGAGGACTCGATGAATTGACAGGGTTTAGTTGATGATGGATAATCAAGGCTTGCCAACAATACTAACGTTCTAATACAAACTATGGTACTAACCATTAGCAGTGCCCACTACACATCTTAGCTTACTATATAGGAAACTGTTACGAACAAACAAAATTGCATGAACATACATGGAATAATCCATCCGATGCATTTCAACTACTCAATCATAACATGACATGATATAATGGTCAATTGCAACCAAACATATACAACAACTATATAATCAAATGAAAGCAAGTATTCTATAAGACAACTAAACCAACATTACAAACCATTCTAGTCAAGAAACGAAACATCATACAACAATATTAAAAGGAAACAGAATCAACTGCACTATATCAAACTAATTCATTTGTCAAACAATTAACAAGAACTACACAACACATTGAACAAATGGATGCACATCTATCCTAGGCATTTTATGATTAAGAGTAACAATCAACCGAGAATAAATATTTGGATGAATCCAAATACTCATAATGGTTAACAACAATCAAAGCCTAAACATAAATCATAAAAACTATTAGCATGCATATCTATAAAAGAAGACAAACCAATACTAATTAAGGTAGAAACTAATTAAACAACTTTATAATAACACACATCTCACACAATACATGTGAGTATAGATTCACTAGATGTCTAAGCAAATGACACAAGCATGACACATACGAGTGATCATGATAAGATACTAAACCAGAATCTGGCCTAACTACTAAAGAACAACAAATACTCAAGTAACCACTAACAATAAGATTACCACTTCATGCTTACATAGTAGATCAAACTATGCACACTAAGCATATAAGGAAGATACAACTCAACTAACATGAAAGGCAAACTATCTTAAGCATGTGCGAAACTATCGCAACAAGACCCGACACTCTCGAGGCTATCATCAGACCAAAGTGATCATCCATAAGAATGCACAAGAGACTAAGTACTCAATTATAGCACATAGACAAAATAAGACATGAAAGATCACTTGCATGAGTGACAACTAGACATATAACAATGCTTCAACTAGATAAAGTAGATATGAAGAAGTCTAGGCATACCCAATGTAATAGTGCGGTAGACTAGATATAATGCTAAGCATGGATGATCATGACACAAGATGCCAAACTATGCTACCAGTAGAATACAACTTATAACTACGACATAACTTAGTTGATATCAACTAACATGACTATCAAGAATGGCATTAGCACACAACACTATCATGCTAGTTGTGACTTATAAGCAAAAGGGAAAAGCATACTAAGCAGGAACACATCTAGGTCATGGCATCAATCACATCAAGCAATGTGCTATACTAGCATGAATGACATGAAGACATGTATTTCTGCCTAGTACAACCTAGACTTGCTAATACATAACTGGACAACCTAAGCATCATACGACACACGGGTCGTTACACACATGCTATGAAATCCATTTATACAATCCCAACAACGTGGCATAGTATTGATCAAGCAAGAAGTTGCTCAATAAAAATATACACAAGGTCAACAAACTACTATAATGTAAATCAGGGCTAACCATATGTGTAGTCATACAATGCAAACTAGAAATAATATAGTACATGGTATGCATACAACCAAACATCCATTCTACTGTAAGTAATTCTTAACACGGCATGGTAATAAAACTAATATAAATAAACACACATGATAATTATCAATATGCAATAAACTAGTTTTATTCCATCAGAATGATTCTATATAGCAATACAAATATGAATGACATAAAGCATCCAACCATGAAATCATGGATAACAAACATCTAGAAAGAAGAGGAACAACTTGGAAATTATATTCTACACAACAAACTATAATGCACTCATTTCCAAACAACAAGGAATTTTATTTGACATCTAGCATAAAGAAAACTATGCAAAACACCTACAAATGATGCCTAATAACTATCAGAGGCATGCCATGCTTTCAAAGCAATAAAACGAACATGCGACATGGACGGAAATGAAAATGTAAACCATATCTAAGATATCTTCATGCTAAACAATAAATAAGAAAACATGAAGTATTTCATAATTAAAGAAATCAAACAAAGCTTAGAATAATCTTACATGGTCCTAAGCATGGAGACAATTCACCAAAAATATGTACGCATTCTCAACATAGAACCATAAACAGTACTAGGCATTATTTAAATGATAACAATATGATTACCTATCAATGCTCCAAATCTAATTAAAATAGTAACACCCGACAAGCATTTACGAACAATAATAATCCGATACACCAATCAACTCGCACACATGGTAAGAATTTGCAAAGACTTGTAAAGGGACATATCCTAGGACTACGCACGCACCAAAGAAAAATACCATCAAGATCATACTATATTTGACAATTTAAATAATCCTACAAATACGTCTAAGAAATCACATGACACTCTCTATAAAATATATGAGATGATTAGCATGCACTCCTAACATTATGAAATATTTAGGAGTAACATCTAGACATGTCATGAACATGCAATAAAAAACATATTAACATAAAAGTTAACCGAACAAGAAACTCACTAGAATTTTACCCAAAACAACTATGATTAAAACCACCCCACAACACACCTATTACAACGACAATCTAAATATACCGCCGAGTTCCTATAACCAAAACTATCATTTCATATGTTGACCTCAAGACCATCTGACGAACAGAAAACAAAAAAAGATATGTCGTTGCCACCAATCGATCTCGGTTTCGGACACACGCTGCCAACGATGGAGATAGGTGGAATCATGATGTCTACGGGATACACTAGGTGATGACAAGCACGCGTGCAAAAGGAATTTGATAGAGGCTCACCAAGTTTGACGGAACGGTGCGACGAACTTGATGAACAGTGTACGCGGACATGCAGAATTCTTCGTGTGTGGTTGACAGATCATGTTCTTTCTTCCCTGAATGGAATCATGGCGTGGAGGAGGAGTTTATGGCACAAGGATTCGAGTAGAGATGGTCCGAGTCATCGGGATCGAGCATCGGTATCCATGGAGCTTCAAAGTTCATGAAGTTGCCTTGGAGACAGGGGAAAGGAAGAGGGCAGGGGTTGCTACGGGAATGGAAGAGAAGGTGGAGGCGCTGAATATGATGGCTTCAGTTTTGGAAACGATGGGATTGATGGGAATTACTGAGGGCTGTGTCTCTTAAGTACCTGGCTGTTGGCGTTTCCTCTTTCCCTGAGTTGTGAACGTACAGAGAATAGAGAAACGAGAAGAGAGGTTCGTTCGGTTAGGAGTGATGGGCCAGATCGGGACAGGCCCATGAGGGAGGAGGGAATTAGAGAGGGAGTTGTTGCGCTACAGTCCAAGAGATATGGAGAAAGAAAAATAAAAGAGATGGGCTGGGTCCATACGGGTGAGAGGAATAAGAGAAGGTAGATTGGGCGTTGGATATTGCCCAGCGTTTGGGAAAAGAAATTAAATATATTTTCCTTCTTAGGAAAATCTAGAAAAGGAATAGAAGCTAACAAATTCAAAAGAAGTTCCAAATACATATGCGCATAATTTAATATGCTGGAGGGAGAAAACCAAAACCCAACTAAAAGAGAAGAACAAACTCAATTTAAATTTAAGTTGGTATTAATTCAAATTAAATCCTTCAAATTATAAAAGTCTAGTTTAAGCTTTGTTAACAAATAAAACAAATGAAATTTTAACGCCCGGTTTTTGGACTAAAAAAACATTCCGAGAATCGGGATGTTACAGTCACCTTGTGCCTCGCTTGTGCATTACAGATGCGCTAGCCGCACTCTTCATACCTGGGGGCTTCTTTCACAAAAGCTTAAATTATTTATCTGGGCCTCATGCCCAACACATGTGTTATACTTCCGCATGTACCTTTTTTCACCATTATATGCATCGATATGACTTAAGTTTTGGCCAAGCTGGGTTGCCTGGATCTTGTATATATGCCCTACGTTCCCGTTAATTCGGCTAGGGCATAAGGGGAGCACCTTTGCGATTGTTACTGCCGGGTCAGCCGGATGTGTACCTCAGTCTGGGTGAAGCCGAAAGCTAGCGTTCTTAAGGGAATATTCGGTCGGTGAACAAAAGATGATTTTTATTTATTGTCCATATCTGCCCCCAGATGTTTTTTTTTCTGCGTTTCCTATCGCAGTCCGGACATGCACTTTAGGGCATGCTTACCCAGGGAAAGGAACCCTTAACGAAACTATTCTCCCTGGAAGATGTTTCTTACTACCCATGTAATATAACATAACTAGTTGGGAACTTGTCTGATAAAGCACTAATGACCCATATGCCTGGTCTCCACTCATACCCCGGTTTTATATAACTGAGCGGGTATTCGGATTCACTCCGGACTATTGGGCCCGGAGGTTGAAGCGAAAAGGTCCGCAACGACAAATGATCTACAATCCGGCTAGAAGGCATTATACATGTCACTTTAATTACATAGTCATGCAGACTGACTAAACTCCTCCTCTATACCATCCAACAGGCGGTCTTGCTTATAATCCTATTGGGAATACTTTGCGGCTAATTCTACTTGCCCATAAACTAAGCTAACAGGGATCTCTTTTTCGTCAGACCCCACAGGTCCGACCTCGGTCATGTGATTTGGGTCTGCCTTGGTATACCGCGTCTTCACCATGGCCCGGGCTTCTCTGGCACCCTGTCGACAGGCTAATATCTTCCATAATTGGAAGCGCCTCCGTGCTCCCTTTAGCTTCTCCGCAAGCTCTGCAACGCCTTCTGGCAGTGAGACGGACGGCCACAAGGCTTGGGCAACACCCTACATCACCTGCCAAACTTGTTCGTGCAGATGTGGCAGCTCGAATAGAAGATCACCCGCAGACCCGGGCATTTCCTCCGCGGGACGACCCGTCAGCATACCTACAGACATAACGCTGTCAGTCGACTTCTTCGGCGAACTCCTTTAACAGGATTTGTTCAAGCACTTACTGAAAATGCCGCGCCGAAGCCGCTTATTCTCCTTCTCGGAGTCTGCAAGCTGGCCCTAAACGTCTTTTAGTTCAACGCTCAGCTTAACATTGGCATCTTGGAGATTGTTTTTCTCCCGCCTAACCTCAGTCAGCACGCGTTTGCCAGCTTCTAGCTGTCGTATAACATGCTGGTCCTTCGGATTCTCCCCGGATTCATCTGCAACATCTATTGTTAGAACTTCAGCTATGCCGCACACTATACGGTAACCATCACTCTTTAAAGTAAATGTTACCAGCAGGAGATTTTTTCTGTTCCTGCAATGCGGCAAGAGCGGCCCGCAGTTGGGCCTTGCATTCCTCCAGCTCCTGGGACAGCCTAGTATTCTTCTCTGTAAGAACCTGCGCATTAAAGATGATCCTTAAATCAGTTCTGCTAACTGTTTCAAGTCTCAGGGGCTACTGATACATATAAATCGCCAGATTTACTCACCCATACATCCTTTACATACTGATCCATGGCTCTGGCTAGACCATCTTGAGCAGCACGGAGGTATGCCTCTCCAGAATTAAAGGCGTCGAACGCCTCTGGTGAGAAACAAGCGTCACGGAGTATGGCCCGACGGCGCCTATGATTCATGGCGCTTTCCACTTCTGAGTTTGTAGCGGATAATATATTTGCAGCCTCTATAGGGGGATTATCCGACGCCTGCCCCATATAGGCTTCCGCCTCCATGTCCGGTCCTGGCGCCCGACTGGTGGAAGCTTGATTGGCAGCATTGCCGGACATATTCCGGCGAGTGTTTTTTCTGTTAAAGAAATGCGGGCGTCATTACATTTTGAGAAAGATGACAACCACGGAGCGGGGTTTTTCCTATACCTTTGCGCCGGTGTCTCCGTCCTGACCATCTTCCTTTTTGGCCTACCCGGCCTCGGTGCCTCTTGTTGGCGAGTTGCTGCAGGTTCGGCAGGGTGTCCCGAATGCCTTCCCTATAAAAGATGCCATGTGTATATGGTGGGTGAAGTGCCTAAATGGGGATCCTTGTTTTGGAGTTGGGACTTTTTGATTTTTCTTACCAGCGATGCAGGGAGCAGTCCGGGATAATCGGTCGTAATGGCCACCAGGGCATCATCGTAGCTTAACTGATAGAACTGCTGGTCTATCAGTTCCACAGAGATAACCGGATCTTCTTCAAGTCCGGAGTCGAGGGCCTGGTCAGGGTCCTCTGGTTGTGGAGAAGGGCTGCTGACCTCCTTTATGGCTTTTCACAGTTCCTGCCGCAAAGTGGCAAGGTGAATACTTACGACTACGAATGCGGGAAAAATGGGAGCAGGGAGATATAACTTACCCAGCTTGGAGGATTGTACATGGAGAATCCATCCCGTGGCTTGACGCGGGTGAACTCATCTTCCTCACCCTTGAACAGTTCGGATAGAATCTTTGCCAGAGCGGCAGCATTGTCCGGACCCTTACGCCCGCAGCGGGTGGCGTCATCCGCCCCGTTATAACACCACAAGGGGTGCCCACGATATTGAAGTGGCTGCACTCCCCGCATTATGCAAATCGACATAACTTCGATTATTGTCAATCCTAATCGAGCCAGTGCTTCGATCCGGTTCACCAGATAGAGGACTTCTCCGTTGTCTTCCGCCTGGGGGCTCCGTGGGCGCCAACTTCGGCGCTTCTTCAGAGGAGCATTGTTGAACTCATGAAGACCCCGCCGAACAGGGTCCGAAAGGGGGACGTCCTCCATATAAAACCATTCTAAAGGTCAATCTTCGGATGTCTTCTTCGGGGTACCGGACAGGTATCCGGTATCGGCGATGCGCCATATTTCGGCTCCGCCCACTTAATAAAGTGATTCCCTCTATGTGCGAGGGACAAGGCAGAATATCCTTTTCCACAGCTCGAAGTGAGCCTTGCAGCCCAGGAACAACTCGCATAGAGCAACATAGCCGGCGATATGTAGAATGGAGGCAGGGGTGAGATTGTGTAATTGGAGGCCGTAGAACTCCAGGAGCCCGCGGAGGAACAGATGACCTGGAAATCCGAGTCCCCTTGGTAAATAAGGAACAAGGCAGACCCATTCCCCCATGGAGGGACAAGGAAGGCTCTCTGCTTGCGCCCCACCATTGTAGGTGGCGAGCCCGGCTTGAACGGGCACCATATATGCCGGAGGGAGAAATCCCTTAGTCTGCAGCTCGACTAATCGACTGTGCGGGACTGAACACCTCTCCCAATCACTGGGCTTAGGGCTACGGGGGCGGGAGGAGGAGCTGCGGAGGTCGGCCATGCTGGAATGGATCTTTCCGAAACACGCTCTGATGAATTCTCGCTGGGGGAGGATGATATGGATCGGATCTAAGAATCCCCATCCCTTTAATAGACAATTTATTTATCTGGCTAAGGGGGTGAATGTAAAAATGCCCTGGCGCCTCGTATTCATTCGACGCGTGGGAGATAGCCCTTATTGGGCACAGAAGCCAAGAGGTTCAACATTTATGGAGCCGGACACTGCTTACAAACACTTGAAAGTTGGAGAAGAACCCGCCTTGCAATGCCGAAGACAATACTGCGTGCTAGACACATCGTCATTGAAGCCTGGTTTGGGGGCTATTGAGGGAGTCCTGGATTAGGGGGTCTTCGGACAGCCGGATTATATCCTTTGGCAGGACTGCTGGACTATGAAGATACAAGATTGAAGAGTTCGTCTCGTGTCCGGATGGGACTCTACTTGGAGTGGAAGGCAAGCTAGGCAATACGGATATGTGTATTTCCTCCTTTGTAACCGACCTTGTGTAACCCTAGCCCCCTCCGGTATCTATATAAACCGGAGGGTTTTAGTCCGTAGGACCACATACAATCATACCATAGGCTAGCTTCTAGGGTTTAGCCTCTCTGATCTCATGGTAGATCTACTCTTGTACTACCCATATCATCAATATTAATCAAGCAGGACGTAGGGTTTTACCTCCATCAAGAGGGCCCGAACCTGGGTAAAACTTCATGTCCCCTGCCTCTTGTTACCATCCGCCTAGACGCATAGTTCGGGACCCCCTACCCGAGACCCGCCGGTTTTGACACCGATAGCTCCCCTTGTGTCGAATCAATAAATTTGGGTTGAATACTCTACCCTTGAAAACTGTTGCGATCCCCTATAGTTGAGGGTTATCAAGACTATTTTCTGGCGCCGTTGCCGGGGAGCATAGCTCTGTTCTTTGAGTCACTTGGGATTTATATCTGCTGATCACTATGAAGAACTTGAAAGATAAAAGAACCAAGATCTTTCCCTCAACTACGAGGGGAGGTAAGGAACTGCCATCTAGCTCTGCACTTGATTCACCTTCTGTTTTGAGTAAACTTGCTCCTGCTATTCATTATGATATGTCGCATGTTATTGATGATGCCACTTCTTCTTTGCATGATACTTATGATGAAACTACTTCTATGCTTGATAATACTGTGGCACTAGGTGAATTTCTTGATGAACAACTTGCTAGGGTTAGATAGAATGAAATTATTGAAACTGATAATATTGATGAAAGTGATGATGAAGATTCTCCCCCTAGATATGAATTGCCTGTTGTTCCTGAAGGTTATGTTATGGATGAAGAAACTGCTAGAGACTTTTTAGCTTGCAATGATAGATATGATCTTAAGAAATTATTAGTTAAGCTTAAAGAAAAGTCTTTGAATGGTAGAATGAAATATGACCCTGCTTTTGCTACTTCACCTATCTTTATTTCCGATAAGGATTATGATTTCTTTGTCGACCCTGAGTTAATTACTTTGGTAGAATCTGATCCTTTTTATGGCTATGAATCTGAAACTGTTGTGGGCTTGTGGCACATCTTACTAAATTAAATGATATAGCCACCCTGTTCACTAATGATGAGAAAACCTGCTATTACTTGATCCTTAAGTTGTTTCCATTCTCATTAAAGGGTGATGCTAAAACATGGTTTAATTCTCTTGATCCTGGTTGTGTGTGTAGTCCCCAGGATAGGATTTATTACTTCTCTGCTAAATATTTCCCCTCTCATAAGAAACCGGCTCCTTAAGGGAAATATATAATTTTGTGCAAATTGAAGAAGAGAGTCTCCCACAAGCTAGGGGGAGGCTTCTCCAATTACTTATTGCTCTGCCCGATCATCCTCTCAAGAAAAATGAAATACTTGATATCTTTTATAATGGACTAACCGATGCCGCTGGAGAAGCCACACCGTGGGCCGCCGACAGGCAAGTCTGGGGACCCCCGTTCCTAGAACACCGACATCTGCCACTAGTCTTCAAGTTTGGTGATGTCGACTCCGAGCTGGAGGAGATAGAAAATAAGGAGGAATGGGGCCTCATGGACATGGCCCAGAACGAGCTAGCTGATACATCTCCAACGCATCTACTTTCCCAAACACTTTTTCCCTTGTTTTGGACTCTAACTTGCATGATTTTAATGGAACTAACCCGTACTTACGCTGTTTTCAGCAGAATTGCCATGGTGTTATTTTGTGCAGAAATAAAAGTTCTCAGAATGACCTGGAAATTCACGGAGACGCGTTTTGGAATTTATAAAAAAATACTGGTGAAAGAATCAGCGTAAGGGGCCCACACCCTGTCCATGAGGGTGCAGGGGCCCCCCCTGGGGCGCGCCCCCTGCCTCGTGGGCCCCCTGAGGCTCCACCGACATCAACTCCAACTCTATATATTCAAGTTCGGGGAGAAAAAATCAGAGAGAAGGATTCATTGTGTTTTACGATACGGAGCCGCCGCCAAGCCCTAATCTTCATCAGGAGGGCTGATCTGGAGTCCGTTCGGGGCTCCGGGGAGGGGAATCCATCGCCATCGTCATCATCAATCTTCCTCCATCACAAATTTGATGGTGCTCAATGTCTTGTGTGAGTAATTCCATCGTAGGCTTGTTCGACGGTGATGGGTTGGATGACATTTACCATGTAATCGAGTTAGTTTGGTTAGGGTTTGATCCCTAGTATCCATTATGTTCTAAGATTGATGTTGCTATGAATTTGCTATGCTTAATTCCTGTCACTAGGGCCCGAGTGCCATGATTTCAGATCTGAACCTATTATGTTTTCATGAATATATGTGAGTTCTTGATCCTATCTTGCAAGACAATAGTCACCTACTATGTGTTATGATCCCGTAACCCCGAAGTGACAATAATCGGGACCACTCCTGGTGATGACCATAGCTTGAGGAGTTCATGTATTCACTAAGTGTTAATGCTTCGGTCCGGTACTCTATTAAAAGGAGGCCTTAATATCCCTTAGTTTGCAATAGGACCCCGCTGCCACGGGAGGGTAGGACAAAAGATGTCATGCAAGTTCTTTTCCATAAGCAAGTATGACTATATTCAGAATACATGCTTACATTACATTGATGAACTAGAGCTAGTTCTGTGTCACCCTATGTTATAACTGTTGCATGAGGAATCACATCCGACATAATTATCCATCATTGATCCATTGCCTACGAGCTTTTCACATATTGATCTTTATTTAGTTGCTTTTCCGTTGCCACTGTTACGATTGCTATAGAAACTACTACTGATACTTTTGCCACTATTACCATTATCCATACTACTTTGCTACTAAATACTTTGCTACAGATATTAAGTCTTTCAGGTGTAGTTGAATTGACAACACAACTGCTAATACTTGAGAATATTCTTTGGCTCCCCTTGTGTCGAATCAATAAATTTGGGTTGAATACTCTACCCTCGAAAACTGTTGCGACCCCCTATACTTGTGGGTTATCAAGAGTATTTTCTGGTGTCGTTGCCGGGGAGCATAGCTCTATTCGTTGAGTCACTTGGGATTTATATTTGTTGATCACTATGAGGAACTTGAAAGATGAAAGAACCAAGATTTTTCCCTCAACTACGAGGCGAAGTGAGGAACTGCCATCTAGCTCTGCACTTGATTCACCTTCTGTTTTGAGTAAACTTGTGACACCTACTCCTGCTATTGATTCTGATATGTCGCACGTTATTGATGATGCCACTTCTGCTACGCATTATGCTTATGAAGAAACTACTTCTATGCTTGATAATATTGTGCCATTAGGTGAATTTATTGATGAACAACTTGCTAGGGTTAGAGAAAATGAAATTATTGAAACTGATAATATTGATGAAAGTGATGATGAATATTCTCCCCCTAGATATGAATTGCCTAATGTGCTTGAGGGGTTATGTTATGGATGAAGAAACTACTAGAGATCTTTTGGCTTGCAAAGATAGATATGATCTTAAGAAACTGTTAGTTAAGCTGAAAGAAAAGTCTTTGAATGCTAGAATGAAGTATGATCCTGCTTTTGCTACTTCACCTATCTGTATTTCTGATAAGGATTATGATTTCTCTGTTGATCTTGAGTTAATTAATTTGGTTGAATTTGATCCTTTTTATGGCTATGAATCTGAAACTGTTGTGGCACATCTTACTAAATTGAATGATATAGCCAGCCTATTCACTCATGAGGAAAAAATTCGTTACTACTATATCCTTAAGTTATTTTCGTTCTCATTAAAGGGTGATGCTAAAACATGGTTTAATTCTCTTGCTCCTGGTTGTGTGCGTAGTCCCCAGGATATGATTTATTACTTCTCTGCTAAATATTTCCCCACTCATAAGAAACAAGCTGTCTTAAGGGAAATATATAATTTTGTGCAAATTGAAGAAGAGAGTCTCCCACAAGCTTGGGGGAGGCTTCTCCAATTACTTAATGCTTTGCCTGATCATCCTCTCAAGAAAAATGAAATACTTGATATCTTTTACAATGGACTAAACGATGATTCCAGAGACCACCTGGATAGTTGTGCTGGTTGTGTTTTCAGGGAAAGAACTGTTGATCAAGCTGAATTGCTATTGAATAATATGTTGAGTAATGAAAATGATTAGACACTTCCTGAACCAACTCCTAAGCCAACTCCAAAGAAAAGGGGTATTCTATTTTTTAGTCGTGAAGATATACAAGAGGCAAAGAAATCTATGAAAGAAAAACGTATTAAAGCTGAAGATGTTAAGAATTTACCACCTATTGAAGAGATACATGGTCTTGATAACCCGACACAAGTAGTGAACGTAAATTCTCTCTATAGATTTGATAAATGTGAAATCCCATCTACTAAGTTTGCTAGCCAATGCTTGGATGAGTTTGATAATTTTATGGTTAAACAAGAAGACTTCAATGCTTATGTTGGTAGACAATTGAAACGTAATGCTTATATGATTGAACACTTGAGTGATTATATGTCTAGAGTTAAAGGTGAACTTAAACTTATTAGTAAACATGCTTCTATGGTTACCACTCAAGTAGAACAAGTACTTAAAGCACAGAATGATTTGCTCAATGATTTAAATAATAAGAAAAATGATAATGCTGTTAGAGTTATGACTAGAGGGGGTAAATTGACTTAGGAACCTTTGTATCCTAAGGGCCACCCTAAGAGAATTGAGCAAGATTCTCAAAGATTTAATGTTGATCCACCTAGTTCTTCTAAGAAGAAGAAAAAGAAAAATGATAGGACTTTGCATGCTTCTAGTGAACCTGTTGTAGACACACCTGAGAATCCCAATGATATTTCTATTTCTGATGCTGAAACACAATCTGGTAATGAACATGAACCTAGTGATAATATTAATGATGATGTTCATGTTGATGCTCAACCTAGTAATAACAATGATGTAGAGATTGAACCTGCTGTTGATCTTGATAACCCACAATCAAAGAATCAACGTTATGATAAGAGAGACTTTGTTGCAAGGAAGCATAGTAAAGAAAGAGAACCATGGGTTCAGAAACCCATGCCCTTTCCTCCTAAACCATCCAAGAAAAAGGATGATGAGGATTTTGAGCGCTTTGCTGAAATGATTAGACCTATCTTTTTGCGTATGCGTTTGACTGATATGCTTAAAATGAATCCTGATGCTAAGTATATGAAATATATTATTACTAATAAAAGAAAGATACCGGAAGCTGAAATTTCCACCATGCTTGCTAATTACACTTTTAAGGGTGGAATACCAAAGAAACTTGGAGATCCAGGAGTACCAACTATACCATGATCCATTAAAAGAAACTATGTTAAAACTGCTTTATGTAATCTTGGAACCGGTGTTAGTGTTATGCCTCTCTCTTTATATCGTAGACTTGATTTGAATAAGTTGACACCTACTGAAATATCTTTGCAGATGGCTGATAAATCAACTGCTATACCTGTCGGTATTTATGAAGATGTGCCTGTTGTGGTTGCAAACGTTACTATTTTAACAGACTTTGTTATTCTTGATATTCCCGAGGACGATAGTATGTCTATTATTCTTGGTAGACCCTTTCTGAATACTGCAGGGGCTGTTATTGATTGCAACAAAGGCAGTGTCACTTTTCATGTTAATGGTAATGAGCATACGGTACACTTTTCGAGGAAACAACCTCAAGTCCACATTATCAATTCTATTGGAAAAATTCCAACAATTACTATTGGAGGTTTTGAATTTCCTCTTCCTACTATCAAGAAGAAATATGATAATCTTCTTGTTGGGGACGTGCATATCCCCGTTGAGGTAACCTAGTGTTATTCGAAATTTCTCTGGTTTATGCGATTCAGAATGAGTTTGTTAACAAGACTTGATCAACCTTGTTAGTGGATTCCTTTTGACAAGCATGAGATGGATGAAGTTAGAAAGCACAACTCTCTGTATTCTCCTTTTACTTTATGTTATTTAGTTTAAATAAAGCAAAAATAGTATTTTCTGTCTGTTTTCTGAATTATCCTTGCAATAAAAAAATACCCTCAAAATAAAAGTTCTCCAAATGTCTTGAAAATTTTATATGATTTTTTCTAGAACATTTAAGAATTTTCGGCACTGAGAACACACCAGGGGGACCCACCATGTGTCCCATGAGGGTGGAGGGGGCGCCCACCCCCCTGGGGCGCGCCCCCTGCCCCGTGGACCCCACATGGGCTCCCTCCACTTATTCTTGCACCCATACACTTCGTCTTCCTCCAGAAAAAATCCTCCACCAGCTGAAACCCGAGTTCTAGCTCATCTTGCTGCCATTTTCGATATCCTTGCTCAAAGCTTCATTCACAAAACTGTTTTGGGGGATTGTTTTTCGGTATGTGACTCCTCCAATGGTCCAATTAGTTCTTGTTCTACTGCTTTATTTATTGGAAATTTTTGCTGCTTAGGTGACCCTGTTCTTGAGCTTGCATGTCAAATTTATTTGGTCCCAAGTAGTTATATTGCATGATATGGCCTCTAGGCACTTGTGGGAGTAGTTGCTATCAATTTTGTTGAGTTTGGTTCAATTTTGTTTTGAGTTACTAAAAATTTCAGAAATTTTTCAGAGGAAGAAATATGTTTAGGAAAATGTATCAAGGTGGTTCCTCGAGAAAGCAGGCAACTAGGCTCGCGATACGTGAGCCGGATTATGAACTACCAAGGGAAGCTCAAGTGCAGCCTTGTGAGTGGCCGCCAGAAGATTTTATAGTCCAAGCAGGAATTAAGGAGGAATTTGACGCGTATGTGCATAATCCTGAACTTGAGGGCTTCATGTTAGATAAGTGCCCCCGATATTATCACCTAACTGATTCCTTTGTGAGAATGTTTAAATTTACATCATCACACAATTCTCACACTGTCCTATTTGATCTCTATGATAAATCTTATACCATGGATTTAGAAGATTTTAATACTGCTTGTAAAATCCCGAAGTGGGGTAATGCTAGTGAACCTCGCAAATCTGGATATAAAGACTTTCTTGCTAGTATTACTGTGGGGGAATCTAGGGAAATCACACAAGCTATCATAGGGAGCATTCATTTTCCTTCCATACATTATTTTGCTCTCTTCGTGGGTAGATGCATTAACGGTAAAGATGAGGCATGTCACATGTGCGTTCCCGATCTTAGTGTTCTCAAGAGTGTTGTATTAGGTGATAAACAATATAACTTGGGGGCTATTGTTGCACATAGGTTGCATCTTAATAGTTTAAGTGGAGACTTGTTTCGTGGAATTTATGCAACTTGTGTAGCTAATTTTCTTGAGATACCAATACATGAGAATGATATTGAGTTGCCTCCTGCTTATCTAGATTTTAATGCTATGGTTCGCCATCTGTTTATTGAGAGGAATGAACAACCTCTCCAGTATCGACGAATCTTTGACAGGCGTCGCACTGTCCATGTTGCTGCTCCCTGCTCCTGCTTTCTTTGACTTTCAGACAAAAGGGAGATATGTTATAACCAGGGAGGAGGCGAATGAGTATGAGAGGAGGACAGAGGCAGGTTGCCTCCAAGCTGCAGCTCTTCAGGCAGTGGCTGCTGCATCTCAGTACGACCCCAGCTTCAACTTCAGATATCCACTAGGCCATCTGTGGCCATAGACCAACTTAGGCCAAAAGCCTAAGCTTGGGGGAGTATGTATTTCTCACCGACATTACATTCATGTTCACACACTCATGCCAGTTGCCGGTGCTCATACTTTTTCATTGTATCATCCATGCTAGTTTATTTTGTTTTTAAGCCTTCTTCTTGTGTGTTTGAAAACCCTTAATAAAACCCCAAAAAAATTAGTTGTAGCTTTTAGCTAGTTTACTTTCCATGCTTGTACTAGTAGTAATTAAAAGAAAATCCCAAAAGATTTCTCGTTCTTCTTTTACTTGCTGGGAGCTTTCCCATGTAAATAGTTTTACTTCTTTTCTTGTTCTTTGGGGGTCGAGAGGAGAAGACCATGATGAAAATGTTGAAGCGGCTCCCATTTGAATTATTCTTGATCTAACCAAGAGCCCATATTACCTTGTCTTCTCCCTTGTATTGAATGCTTGCAAATTCCAGCTTAGTCCAATGCACATGCAATATTATTATTATCCACACCATTCGGTTGTGCAAGTGAAACGCAATAATGACGATATATGATGGACTGATTGAGATGAGAGAAGCTGGTATGAACTTGACCTCTCTTGTTTTTGTAAATATGATTAGTTTATCATTCCTGATTCAGCCTATTATGAATGAAACATGTTTGCAATGACAATTAGAGATTATAGTTGCTCATGCCATGCTTAATTTGCTAGGAGTTTATAATGGTTTACCTTGCGTGCCAACATGCTATTAAAATGGTTGTAATGTGGTATGATAGGGTGGTATCCTCCTTTGAACGATTCGAGTGGCTTGACTTGACACATGTTCATGCATGTAGTTGAAACAAAATCAACATAGCCTCCACGATATTTATGTTCATGGTGAATTATATCCTACTCATGCTTGCATTCAGTGTTGACTAATTTTAATGCATGGTCATGACTATTGTCGCTCTCTAGCTGGTCGCTTCCCAGTCTCTTTGTAGCCTTCACTTGTACTAAGCGGGAATACTGCTTGTGCATCCAACTCCATAAACCCCAAAGTTATTCCATATGAGTCCACCATACCTTCCTATATGCGGTATCTACCTGCCTTTCCAAGTACATTTGTATGTGCCAAACTCTAAACCTTCAAATGAAATTCTATTTTGTATGCTCGAATAGCTCATGTATCAAAGGTTTAGGAGTTGGTTGAGGACAAGCAAAGGTTTAAGCTTGGGGGAGTTGATACGTCTCCATCGTATCTACTTTTCCAAACACTTTTGCCCTTGTTTTGGACTCTAACTTGAATGATTTGAATGGAACTAACCCGGACTGACGCTGTCTTCAGCAGAATTGCCATGGTGTTATTTTTGTGCAGAAATAAAAGTTCTCGGAATGACCTAAAAATCAACGGAGAATATTTTTGGAATATATAAAAAATACTGGCAAAAGAATCAAGGCCAAGGGGCCCACACCCTGTCCATGAGGGTGGGGGCGCGCCCCCTGCCTTGTGGGCCGCCTGGTGCTCCACCGACCTCAACTCCAACTCTATATATTCATGTTCGGGGAGAAAAATAATCAGAGAGAAGGATTCATCGCGTTTTACGATACAGAGCCGCCGCCAAGACCTAATCTCTCTCGGGAGGGCTGATCTGGAGTCCGTTCGGGGCTCCGTATAGGGGAATATGTCTCCATCGTCATCATCAACCTTCCTCCATCACCAATTTCATGATGCTCATCGCCGTGTGTGAGTAATTCCATCGTAGGCTTGCTGGACGGTGATGGGTTGGATGAGATTTATCATGTAATCGAGTTAGTTTTGTTAGGGTTTGATCCCTAGTATCCATTATGTTCTGAGATTGATGTTGCTATGACTTTGCTATGCTTAATGCTTGTCACTAGTGCCCGAGTGCCATGATCTCAGATCTGAACCTATTATGTTTTCATGAATATATGTGAGTTCTTGATCCTATCTTGCAAGTCAATATTCACCTATTATGTGTTATGATCCGTTAACCCCAAAGTGACAATAATCGGGATACTTACCGGTGATGACCGTAGTTTGAGGAGTTCATGTATTCACTAAGTGTTAATGCTTTGGTCTAGTACTCTATTAAAAGGAGGCCTTAATATCCCTTAGTTTCCAATAGGACCCTGCTGCCACGGGAGGGTAGGACAAAAGATGTCATGCAAGTTCTTTTCCATAAGCACGTATGACAATATTCGGAATGCATGCCTACATTACATTGATGAAATGGAGCTAGTTCCGTGTCACCCTATGTTATAACTATTGCATGAGGAATCGCATCCGACATAATTATCCATCTATGATCCGTTGCCTACGAGCTTTTCATATATTGATATATGCTTATTTACTTTTACGTTGCTACTGTTACAATCACTACAAAAGTGCTACTGTTACCTTTGCCACCGTTACCACTACTATCATATTACTTTGCTACTAAATACTTTGTTGTAGATATTAAGTCTTTCAGGTGCGGTTGAATTGACAACTCAACTGTTAATACTTGAGAATATTCTTTGGCTCCCCTTGTGTCAAATCAATAAATTTGGGTTGAATACTCTACCCTCGAAAACTATTGCGATCACCTATACTTGTGGGTTATCCACCACCATCAGGACGAGGGGGCAGGGGGCTTCCAGGAGCCGCGCGCCATCGCTTGCATCTTGGGTGGAGATCAGACCCCAGCATCTCAGCGTATCTTCAAGCAGTTTGCTCACGAGGTGAACGCAACCCTTCCTAGGCTCGAGGCCACACGCCTGATACGTCTCCAACGTATCTATAATTTTTGATTGCTCCATGCTATATTATCTACTGTTTTGGACATTATTGGGCTTTATTATCCACTTTTATATTATTTTTGGGACTACCCTATTAACCGGAGGCCCAGCCCAGAATTGATGTTTTTTGCCTGTTTTAGGGTTTCAAAGAAAAGGAATTTCCAACGGAGTCCAAACGGAATGAAACCTTCGGGAACGTGATTTTTAGGAAGATTATGATCCGGAAGACTTGGACCCTATGTCAAGAAAGAGATGAGGAGGCCACAAGGTAGGGTGGCGCGCCCACCCCCACCAGGTGCGCCCTCCACCCTCGTGGGCCCCCTGTTGCTCCACCGACGTACTCCTTCCTCCTATATATACCTACGTACCCCCAAACGATCAGATACGGAGCCAAAAACCCAATTCCACCGCCGCAACTTTCTGTATCCACGAGATCCCATCTTGGGGCCTTTTCCGGAGCTTCGCCGGAGGGGGCATCGATCACGGAGGGCTTCTACATCAACACCATAGCCTCTCCGATGAAGTGTGAGTAGTTTACCTCAGACCTACGGGTCCATAGTTAGTAGCTAGATGGCTCTTCTCTCTTTTTGGATCTCAATACAATGTTCTCCCCCTCTCTTGTGGAGAACCATTCGATGTAATCTTCTTTTTGTGGTGTGTTTGTTGAGACCGATGAATTGTGGGTTTATGATCAAGTCTATCTATGAATAATATTTGAATCTTCTCTGAATTCTTTTATGTATGATTGGTTATCTTTGCAAGTCTCTTCGAATTATCAGTTTGGTTTGGCCTACTAGATTGATCTTTCTTGCAATGGGAGAAGTGCTTAGCTTTGGGTTCAATCTTGCGGTGTCCTTTCCAGGTGATAGTAGGGGTAGCAAGGCACGTATTGTATTGTTTCCATCGAGGATAACAAGATGGGGTTTTCTTCATATTGCATGAGTCTATCCCTCTACATCATGTCATCTTGCTTAAGGCGTTACTCTGTTTTTAACTTAATACTCAAGATGCATGCTGGATAGCGGTCGATGAGTGGAATAATAGTAGTAGATGCAGGCAGGAGTCGGTCCACTTGTCTCGGACGTGATGCCTATATACATGATCATACCTAGATATTCTCATAACTATGCTCAATTCTGTCAATTGCTCAACAGTAATTTGTTCACCCACCGTAGAATACTTATGCTCTCGAGAGAAGCCACTAGTGAAACCTATGGCCCCCGGGTCTATCTTCATCATATTAATCTCCTACTACTTAGTTATTTACTTTGCATCTTTATCATAAAAATACCAAAAATATTATCTCATCATATCTATCATATCTCACTCTCGTAAGTGGCCCTATAGGGATTGACAACCCCTATTTGTGTTGGTTGCGAGGATTTATTTGTTTTGTGTAGGAACGAGGGACTCGCGCGTAGCCTCCTACTGGATTGATACCTTGGTTCTCAAAAACTGAGGGAATACTTACGCTACTTTGCTGCATCATCCCTTCCTCTACGGGGAAAACCAACGCAGTGCTTAAGAGGTAGCAAGAAGGATTTCTGGCGCCGTTGCCGGGGAGGTCTATGCAAAAGTCAACATACCAAGTACCCATCACATACCCTTATCTTCCGCATTATATTATTTGCCATTTGCCTCTCGTTTTCCTCTCCCCCACTTCACCCTTGCCGTTTTATTCGCCCTCTCTCTCTATCCCCCCTCTCTATTTGCCTCCTTTTGCCCGCTTGCTTTTTGTTTGCTTGTGTGTTAGTTTGCTTGCTTGTCATGATGGCTCAAGATAATACTAAATTGTGTGACTTTACCAATACCAACAACAATGATTTTATTAGCACTCCATTGCTCCTCTTACCGATGCTGAATCTTGTGAAATTAATACTGCTTTGCTGAATCTTGTGATGAAAGATCCGTTTTCCGGACTTCCTAGTGAAGATGCCGCTACCCATCTAAATAGCTTCGTTGATTTGTGTGACATGCAAAAGAAGAAAGATGTGGATAATGATATTGTTAAATTGAAGCTATTTCCTTTTTCGCTTAGAGATCATGCTAAAGCTTGGTTTTCGTCTTCGCCTAAAAATAGTATTGATTCATGGAACAAGTGCAAAGATGCTTTTATCTCTAAGTATTTTCCTCCCGCTAAGATCATCTCTCTTAGAAACGATATTATGAACTTTAAGCAACTTGATCATGAACATGTTGCACAAGCTTGGGAGAGAATGAAATTAATGATACGTAATTGCCCTACTCATGGTTTAAACTTGTGGATGATTGTTCAGAATTTTTATGCCGGTTTGAATTTTTCTTCTAGAAATCTTTTAGATTCGGTCGCGGGAGGCACTTTTATGGAAATCACTTTAGGAGAAGCTACTAAACTCCTAGATAATATTATGGTTAATTATTCTCAATGGCATACTGAAAGATCTACTAATAAAAAGGTGCATGCGATAGAAGAAATTAATGTTTTGAGTGGAAAGATGGATGAACTTATGAAATTATTTGCTAATAAGAGTGTTTCTTCTCGTCCTAATGATATGCCCTTGTCTACTTTGATTGAGAATAATAATGAATCTATGGATGTGAATTTTGTTGGTAGGAACAATTTTGGTAACAACGCGTATAGAGGAAATTTTAATCCTAGGCCTTATCCTAGTAATCCCTCTAATAATTATGGTAATTCCTACAACAATTCTTATGGAAATTATAATAAGATGCACTCTGATTTTTAATCTAATATTAAAGAATTTATTACTTCACAAAAGAATTTTAATGCTATGATTGAAGAAAAATTGGTTAAGATTGATGATTTGGCTAGGAACATTGATAGAATTTCTCTTGATGTTGATTCTTTGAAACTTAGATCTATTCCACCTAAGCATGATATCAATGAGTCTCTCAAAGCCATGAGAATTTCCATTGATGAGTGCAAAGAAAGAACCGCTAGGATGCGTGCTAAGAAAGATGCCTTTATAAAGGCCTGTTCTTCTAGTTGCTATGAAAATAAAGATGAAGATCTAAAAGGTATTGATGTGTCCCCTATTAAATCGTTTTTTGCAATATGAATCTTGATAATGATGGGACTGAATATGATCCACCTTTACCTAGAAGGCGTTCCAAGAATTCGGAATTTCTTGATCTTGATGCTAAAATTGATAAAAGTGGGATTGAAGAAATTAAAACCCTAGATGTTGCTAAACCCACTATTATGGATTTCAAGGAATTTAACTATGAAAATTGCTCTTTGATTGATTGTATTTCCTTGTTGCAATCCGTGCTAAATTCTCCTCACACTTATAGTCAAAATAAAGTGTTTACTAAACATATCGTTGATGCCTTGATGCAATCTTATGAAGAAAAACTTGAATTGGAAGTTTCTATCCCTAGAAAACTTTATGATGAGTTGGAACCAACTATTAAAATTAAAATTAAATATCATGAATGCTATGCTTTATGTGATTTGGGTGCTAGTGTTTCCACGATTCCAAAGACTTTGTGTGATTTGTTAGGTTTTCGTGATATTGATGATTGCTCTCTAAACTTGCACCTTGCGGATTCCACTATTAAGAAACCTATGGGAAGAATTAATGATGTTCTTATTGTTGCAAATAGTAATTATGTGCCCGTAGATTTTATTGTTCTTGACATAGATTGCAATCCTTCATGTCCAATTATTCTTGGTAGACCTTTCCTTAGAACGATTGGTGCAATTATTGATATGAAGGAAGGAAATATTAGATTCCAATTTACATTAAGGAAAGGCATGTAACACTTTCCTAGAAAGAAATTAAATTACCTTATGAATCTATTAGGATAGCCACTTATGGATTGCCTACCAAAGATGGCAATACCTAGACCTATTCTTGCTTATTATGCCTAGCTAGGGGCGTTAAAGGATAGCGCTTGTTGGGAGGCAACCCAATTTTATTTTTATTCCTTGATTTTTGCTCCTGTTTAGTAATAAATAAATTATCTAGACTCTATTTTGGTTGTGTTTTTGTGTTTAATTAGTGTTTGTGCCAAGTAGAACCGTTGGGAAGACTTGGGGAAAGTCTTGTTGAACTTGCTGTAAAAAACAGAAACTTTAGCGCTCACGAGAACTGCTGTCATTTTTATTTGGAAATTGATATTTCGTTAATTCTTTTTGCAGACGTTTAATAGATACATTACTCACATCCAGAAATTTATTTTAGAACTTTTTGGGTTCCAGATCTTAGGCTAGCTACAAATTACTACATACTGTTCTGTTTTTGACAGATTCTGTTTTTCGTGTGTTGTTTGCTTATTTTGATGAATCTATGGCTAGTAAAATAGTTTATAAACCATAGAGAAGTTGGAATACAGTAGGTATGACACCAATATAAATAAAGAATGAGTTAATTACAGTACCTTGAAGTGATCTTTTATTCTCTTTCGCTAACGGAGCTCACGAGATTTTCTACTTTAAGTTTTGTGTTATGAAGTTTTCAAGTTTTGGGTAAAGATTTGATGGATTATGGAACATGGAGTGGCAAGAGCCTAAGATTGGGGATTCCCATGGCACCCCCAAGATAATATAAGGACACCTAAAAGCCAAAGCTTGGGGGTGCCCCGGAAGGCATCCCCTCTTTCATCTACTTCTATCGGTAACTTTACTTGGAGCTATATTTTTATTCGCCACATGATATGTGTTTTGCTTGGAGCGTCTTGTATGATATGAGTCTTTGCTTGTTAGTTTACCACAATCATCCTTGCTGTACACACCTTTTGAGAGAGCCATACATGATTTGGAATTTGTTAGAATACTCTATGTGCTTCGCTTATATCTTTTGAGTTATATAATTTTGCTCTAGTACTTCACTTATATCTTTTAGAGCACAGTGGTGGATTCATTTTATAGAAACTATTGATCTCTCATGCTCCACTTAGATTATTTTGAGAGTCTTAATAGCATGGTAATTTTCTTAAAATCCTAATATGCTTGGTATGCAAGATTAATAATAAAATTCTCTTATGAGTGTGTTGAATACTATGAGAAGTTTGATACTTGATAATTGTTTTGAGATATGGAGATGGTGATATTAAAGTCATGCTAGTTGAGTAGTTGTGAATTTGAGAAATACTTGTGTTGAAGCTTGTGATTCCCGTAGCATGCACGTATGGTGAACCATTATGTGATGAAGTCGGAGCATGATTTATTTATTGATTGTCTTCCTTATGAGTGGCGGTCGGGGATGAGCGATGGTCTTTTCCTACCAATCTATCCCCCTAGGAGCATGCGCGTAATACTTTGCTTTGATAACTTGTAGATTTTTGCAATAAGTATATGATTTCTTTATGACTAATGTTGAGTCCACGGATTATACGCACTCTCACCCTTCCACCTTTGCTAGCCTCTCTAATACCGCGCACCTTTCGCCGGTATCATACACCCACCATATACCTTCCTCAAAACAGCCACCATACCTACCTATTATGGCATTTCCATAGCCATTCCGAGATATATTGCCATGCAACTTTCCACCATTCTGTTTATGACACACTCCATCATTGTCATATTGCTTAGCATGATCATGTAGTTGGCATCGTATTTGTGGCAAAGCCGTCGTTCATAATTCTTTCATACATGTCACTCATGAGTCGTTGCATATCCCGATACACCGCCGGAGGCATTCATATAGAGTCATATTTTGTTCTAAGTATCGAGTTGTAATTGTTGAGTTGTACGAAAAATAAAAGTGTGATGAGCATCATTATTAGAGCATTGTCCTAGTGAGGAAAGGATGATGGAGACTATGATTCCCCCACAAGTCGGGATGAGACTCCGGACGAAAAAAGAAAGAAACAAATGAGGCCATAAAAAAAGATAAAAGCCCAAATAAAAAAATAAGAAAAGAGAGAAAAAGAGAGGAGGGACAATGTTACTATCCTTTTACCACACTTGTGCTTCAAAGTAGCACCATGATATTCATAGTAGAGAGTCTCTCATGTTATCACTTTCATATACTAGTGGGAATTTTACATTATAGAACTTGGCTTGTATATTCCAATGATGGGCTTCCTCAAATTTCCCTAGGTCTTCATGAGCAAGTAAGTTGGATGCACACCCACTTAGTTTCTTTTTGAGCTTTCATATACTTATAGCTCTAGTGCATCCGTTGCATGGCAATCCCTACTCACTCACATTGATATCTATTGATGGGCATCTCCATAGCCCGTTGATACGCCTAGTTGATGTGAGACTATCTTCTCCCTTTTTGTCTTCTCCACAACCACCATTCTATTCCACCTATAGTGCTATATCCATGGCTCACACTCATGTATTGCGTGAAGATTGAAAAAGTTTGAGAATGTCAAAAGTATGAAACAATTGCTTGGCTTGTCATCAGGGTTGTACATGATTTAAATATTTTGTGTGGTGAAGATAGAGCATAGCCAGACTATATGATTTTGTAGGGATAACTTTCTTTAGCCATGTTATTTTGAGAACACATAGTTGCTTTGTTAGTATCCTTGAAGTACTATTATTTTTATGTCAATAAGAACCTTTTTCTTGAATCTTTCGGATCTGAATATTCATACCACAATTAAGAAGAATTACATTAAAATTATGCCAAGTAGCACTCCGCATCAAAAATTCTGTTTTTATCATTTACTTACTCGAGGACGAGCAGGAATTAAGCTTGGGGATGCTTGATACGTCTCCAACATATCTATAATTTTTTATTGCTCCATGCTATATTATCTACTATTTTCGACATTATTGGTCTTTATTATCCACTTTATATTATTTTTGGCACTAACCTATTAACCGGAGGCCCAGCCCAGAATTGTTTTTTTTTGGCATGTTTTAGGGTTTCGAAGAAAAGGAATATCAAACGGAGTCCAAACGGAATGAAACCTTCGGGAACGTGATTTTTAGGAAGATTATGATCCGAGAGACATGGACCCTACGTCAACAAAGAAACGAGGAGGCCACGAGGTAGGGGGCGTGCTCACCCCCACCAGGCACGCCCTCCACCCTCGTGGGCCCCCTATTGCTCCACCGACGTACTCCTTCCTCCTATATATACCTACGTACCCCCAAACGATCAGATACGGAGCCAAAAACCTAATTCCACCACCGCAACTTTCTGTATCCACGAGATCCCATCTTGGGGCCTTTTTCAGAGCTCCGCCGGAGGGGGCATCGATCACGGACGGCTTCTACATGTAACGCCCTCGATGCGGCTATATCTCCCATGTGTCGAAGCAAGACTTAGAGGCATAACCGCATTGAAAGGAATGTCACAAGTGAGGTAATCTTCACACAACCCATGTAATACATAAGGGAAAGAGATACATAGTTGGATTACAATCACCACTTCACACAATTACATGAATAAAGCATTACATCAAACAGATACAATCAAGGTCCGAATACGGAACCAAAATAAAAGAAGACTACCCCAAATGCTACACAGATCCCTTATCGACCCCAACTGGGCTCCACTACTGATCGAATAGAACGAAACAATACAAAGGACAAGATCTTCAAAGAGCTCCTCCTTGAGCTCGGTTGCATCATCTGCACGGTATCCTCGGCACCTGCAAACTGGTTTTGGAAGTATCTGTGAGTCACAGGGACTTAGCAATCTTGCACCCTCGCGATCAAGACTATTTAAGCTTATGGGTAAGGTAAAGGTATGATGTGGAGCTACAGCAAGCGACTAGCATATATGGTGGCTAACATACGCAAATGAGAGCGATAAGAGAAGGCAAAGCGTGATCGAAAAACTATGATCAAGAAGTGATCCTAGAACAACCTACATCAAACATAACTCCAACACCGTGTTCACTTCCCGGACTCCTCCGGAAAGAGACCATCACGGTAACTCGCGCGGTTGATGTATTTTAATTAAGATCAACTTCAAGTTTTCTACAACCGGACATTAACAAATTCCCATCTGCCCATAACCGCGGGCACGGCTTTCGAAAGTTCAAATCCCTGCAGGGGTGTCCCAACTTAGCCCATCACAAGATCCCACGGTCAACGAAGGATATTCCTTCTAGCGGGAAGACCCGATCAGGCTCGGAATCCTGGTTACAAGACATCCTCGACAATGGTAAAACAAGTCCAACAAGACCACCCGATGCGCCGACATCGCGATAGGAGCTGCACATATCTCGTTCTCAGGGCAACACCGAATAAGCAATCCGTACAACTAAAACCAGCCCTCGAGTTTCCCCGAGGTGGCGCTGCAAGGGGCTCTAGTTTGGACCAACACTTAGACAAGCACTGGCCCGGGGGGTTAAAATAAAGATGACCCCCGGGATGTGCGACTCCCAAGGGAAAAAGGCTAGGTGGCGAATGGTAAAACCATGGTTGGGCCTTGCTGGAGGAGTTTTATTCAAAGTGAACTGTCAAGGGGATTCCCATTATAACCCAACCACGTAAGGTACGCAAAATCCGGAAACATAACACCGATATGACGGAAACTAGGGCAGCAAGAGTGGAACGAAACACCAGGCATAAGGCCGAGCCTTCCACCCTTTACCAAGTATATAGATGCATTAATTAAATAAGAGATATTGTGATATCCCAACAAAATATCCATGTTCCAACATGGAACAAGCCCCAATCTTCACCTGCAACTAGCAATGCTATAAGAGGGGCTGAGCAAAGCGGTAACATAGCCAAACAACGGTTTGTTAGGGCAAGGTGGGTTAGAGGCTTGGCTTCACAATATGGGAGGCATGATAAGCAAGTGGTAGGTATCGTAGCATAGGCATAGCAAAAGAGCGAGCAACTAGCAAGCAAAGATAGAAGTGATTTCGAGGGTATGGTCATCTTGCCTGAGATCCCGCAAGGAAGAAGAACGAGTCCAAGAAGAAGACAAACGGACGTAGTCGAACGGATCCTCACAACTCCGGAACGAAACCGAAGCTAACGAGAGAAGCACCCGGAAAGAAGCAAACAACATAGTAAACAACCATCACATAAACATGGCATGATGCAAAATCAAGTATGATGCATGTCCGGCTTAATGAGGCATGGCATGGCAATGTGCACAAGCAAAACTACAAGTTAAGTGGAGCTCAATATGCAACGAGTTGCATATTGACGAAACACCACAACAATTATTTAGTTCTCTCTCGTTTAGGTACCCAACAATATTAAAAGTTGATTAACATGGCAAGAGGTGAGGCATAGCAAAACTACACCATCTAAACAATTTAAATGGGGCCGGATATAACAAATAACGAATCCGGTAAATCCCCATATGCCTTAGTAATTTATTGCAACAACAATTTAAACATTTTAATTGTTGTTATTATGATGCGAATGACATGGACAAGTTTATGCAATTTTTATTAAAATTTGACAAGAGCATTATTTAGCATTTTTCACCGTGGTGGAAAGGAAAGGGGTGCGACGGCAACGATAACGAAAACGGTGCCACGGCAGCGTTCCGGTTCTGATAACTCGAGTGAGATACCGATGCAAAGGAGAAATGTGCGGATGCGTGCAAAAGATGGTGGGGCACTCCCGGATTCCGGGTGTCCCATGAGACGACGGTAACAAGGCAAAAGAGGGGCAACGTGCATCGACAATTCGAACACGGTTCGAACATGAGCATCTCAAACATCGCAAGCATTCGATCACGGATGTCGTCTCGATGGTCATACCTTCGAAGTGTGCAAACGGGACGGTTCTCGTTCGGTGCCAAGTAGAGGAAGTAGACGTTCTCGAGACATACCTAGTGGAAGTAGAGGTACTATTGGTCATCCGTGATCAACGGGACGGTAGTGAAAGTAGAGGTACACGACGTTTTGACGAAAATCGCGGCGGCGGTAGTTGTACCCATGTTGTCGTCGAACTTGATGGAACCAATGTCCTCGAGGGTGGTCGTGGGAACTAGTCGTACTCACGAACTTGTCGGATCCACGACGACAGTAGTTGTTCATGGCGCTTGTGACTCGCGGTTCTTTGGGCAACGGTAGTCATACACGTCCGTAGATGTTCGGGGTCGCGACATGGAACTTGACATCCACGGGGTCTTCGAGGGTCGACGGTAGTGGTACTCGGGTCGTCGGCGACGGTAGTTGTTCTATGCATCGGGCATCAAGGTACTTGTCGTTCTTAGCTATTCCAAAGACAGTGGTAGTGGTACACTTCTGAAAAGGGACTTGACGCATCAGAGGTCTTCGGGGCCACGGTACTTGTCGGTCCGGGTCTTGTCGTATCCAAAATGGTCGTCGATGGTGGAACTTGGCGCTGTTGTGGTGGACGTTCGGGCACCGTATGTCGTGGTACTTGGCATTCTCGTCCTTGTCGATCCAAAACAATGCTAACCCCAAAAGGCCTCTGGAGGATAGCAGGAAGGACTAGCGGTGCGTGAGCAGCGGCAGGAAGCGGGCACGCTCAAGGGAGAGCAGCAAAGGGCAGCAGCAGCAGATGATGGTGGATCTGGGCAACAGGCACGACGACGTTGGGAACCGGGCAGACACAAGCAGGTCTGGGCGGCGGGTTAGAGGAGGTCGGGCGCTTGTACGCGAGGGGGACATAGGGCAAGGAAAAATGGCAGCGGGGTTGCGATGGGAGGAAGCTGCTGTGGCCGCCGATGCTCGAGGAAAGGGGGAGGTCGAGTCTGGCGCTGGTCGGCGCTGCGGCGGTGTCCTGCTGGTCGCCGGAGCAAGCGGCGGCGAGGTGCAGCGCTGGGGCGCTCAAAACCGAGTGAGGAGGGCTGCGGGAATGGGACGAGGGCGCGGTGCTGCTCGGTGGCTTGGACTCCGCCAGCCGGAGCGACAACAGGGAGCTCCTGCTCCCACCGAAGACGGCGACGGGAGGAAAGGGAGAGAGGCGACATGAGGATGGAGGCAGCGGGGGCGATGGAAGAGAGGGGCGCGCGCGAGCTGGGGATCGAGGGGAGAGGCAGGTTCGATCATGGGGCTTCTGGTGGCGCTAGAGGAGGAGACGAGGGAGAGTGGGGGTTGGGCTAGGGTTAGAGCAGTTAGGTCGGCCGACTGGATGGGCCTAAGTGGACAGCTAGGCTGGGCCTAGGAAGGCCGGCCCAATGGAAAGGAGAACATCCAAGACCTGTTGGACTGCCTCTCCTACTCTTCTCTCTTAACCAAAAAGAGAAAATACAAATAGATAGAAGGGAAAAAGAAAGAGAGGGTATGGATGGAATTTGGGCATGGAAGTTAAATTCCCTGACTCACAAGAATGATCTTGATCCAAGAAAAATATAAATGGGCATGTGTACAAAGTTTGGATTGGAACTCGTTTGAATTAAATTCAAATGAGTTCAAAAAAGAAGTGGGCGTTAGAAAGGTCCCAAAATGTTGAGATTTTTGGTAGACCTCCGAAAAAAGATAAAAGAATTTATGGGCGAAGTTTGAGGAGCAAACTCGAAGCAGAAAAGACATGTGATTAATTGCAAGTGTGTTCATGGGTGATTCCAAAAATGGAATATTCAATATAGCTCCCTAATATCGGGAGGATATGTTTTAAAGAGTAATCACCATAGTGAATATCCCTCGATTTAAATGGACCAAAGATCCATGCAATTTATTTAGTTGAGTTAAGAAAAGAAATGACATGATGCAATGCACATGATGCAAAGATGAATGCAATGAACCAAACAAAACACATAACGAAACCCGAAAACCCTAGAAGGCATCTGAATCTCCGGTCTTGGGGCGTTACAACACTCCACCACTACGAGAGGATCTCGTCCCGAGATCTAGGATGGCATCGGAGGGAAAAACGGAAGAGAAAGAGAAGAGGTAAAACTAAGTTGGTTCTTTGACAAATGAGTGAAACCACAAACCTTGAGAGGTTGAACAAATAGAAAGAAAGAAAGCAACGAAGAAGAACAAAATTGAAAGCACTCCGGTAGGGAAGAGTAACAAGGAAGAACAAATACGGGCAGCACTCCGGTTTAAAAGTGATAAGGAACTTGATTAGATGAAAAGAACTTGAGCAGAGGGCACAACACTCCGGTTAAAACGAGATAGAGAAGGAATAAGAATGATATAATTTGGACAGCACTCCGGTTGAGAAGGGGTGCAAAATTTGATAAGATGAGAGAGCTCGAAAGAAAACACGACACTCCGGTTGAATGGATCAGCAAAGAAAAAAAACACTATCATGACAAAACAAGAAGATAGGTAGAAGAGAGCAACATCACAATGCCTCCGTAACAAAAGAATAGAAGAAAGATAATTGAGATAGGAGAAAGAGAAGAAAATGCCAACTTCTGCCACAAAAGAGCTTGAAAAGGCATCTTTAGGAGAAGGGTTGAACGGAATTGTTGGAAAACCAACAATTGTGGTGGGATTATAGAAAAACATCTCGAAACTAGAGGTGATAACCTGCCACTCACGGGAAAAGAATTGGATTGATATGAACAAGGAGACGAGAAACTATATCACCGGGAGGATAAATGAAGAACTTGGGTTATTTATAAGCACCATAATAGCAACAATCCTTAGGAAAAGCTTTAGGTGAAATATAACCCAAGATAAATCTAATGAAGAGGTTGATGGATTTAAAATATCTCATACTTGATAACTTGTGAATCATGAAACACGAAGGAAAATTATCAAGAATGACATAACACCACCTCCAATGATACGGTAGAAAGAATTGCACTCCGGATTGCAAGATGAAGAATGCTTGAGCTCCTCTGAAAAGAATGTTGATGAACCCTTCGAGAAGGAATTAATTCTTTGATGAGCCTCCGTAATAAGGGATTAATCACTTGGAAGAAACAAGAATAAGGATTACATTATGCTTATCCTTCACCAATTAGATTGATGACAAACAATGGATTTGGCATATTACTTATTCTCATAGAAAAGGATTAAGATAGATATAGCGCAACCTTGAGAAGGTCTTCAATGAACCACCAGCAGGATTGGAAAGAAAGAGTCAATTGTGATTATAATGAAAGAAGAAGAATCTTGGAAGAGCCACGGATAGAATTTAAAATGCATGAAGTAAAGGGATGAATCACCGGGTAAGAATTGTGAAATGAACGAAGTTACTTGAGACAATCTAGATACATGAGAACGAAGGGATCATGAACTGATTAGAGATTGTAAGTGCATCTAGTGCCACCCCTAGTTGGTTTTGGAGTATTGACGACAAACTTAGTTGAGGGACTAATGTGTTTGTGAGAATTGCAGGATAACACATGTAGAAGTCCCTCATTGATTCGGTTTTCCTACCAGAGATGACCCCTAAAAATGTATGAAGACATTGAAGACAAAGGTGGTATATGAAGACATTCACATTGAAGACTATGACAAGAGAAGACACCACATGAAGCCTATGGATCTCGAAGACTTAGATCTTTCGTAGTTTTTTTCTTTTTTGTGTTGAGTCATAGGAACCACCGTACTATTAAGTGGGGTCCAAGAGAACCAGTCAGAATGACGGAAGTGATGCCTAAACCAAAACCTATGTCTTCGAGTGAAGACTATGAGAGCGAATCTTGTCCAGAGTCGGACAAGTCAGCTTTGCTTGTAACCCAAGTAAAGTTGCCGTGTGAGTTTGAAATTTGACCGTTGGAACACGTGTCAGTTCCTTAGTGACCCAAGGTCATTTCGGACAAATCAGGTTGGGTTGCCAAGTGGCTATAAATAGCTCACCTCCTACAACCATAAACGGTTGGCTACTCAGATTGAGAGTACGGCTTTTGTCGTTTGAGAGCAACCCACCTCGAAGCCTTTGATAGAGAATTCCTTGCGAGGATAAAGCCCTAACCACCCAAAGCCAGAGAGAATTGGGCATCACTTAAGTCTTCTTGTCAGTGTGATCTGAAGACTTATTACACTTGAGGACTGTGCATCCTCCAGCCGGTTAGGCGTCGCGTTCTGAGCATCCAAGAGACATTGTGGATTGCCGGTGAACGAAGTCTGTGAAGGTTTGGGAGTCTACCTTGAAGACTTACCAGAGTGATTGGGCGAGGTTTGTGTGACCTTAGCTCAAGGAGAATACGGTGAGGACTAGGTGTCCTGAGCTGCGTGTTCAGGACTGGGTGTCCGGGACTGTGTGTCTGTCGGAGTAAATAACCATGGGTAGCCTAGCCGGCCTCCCCTGGCACTTCTGAGAAAATTACGAGCCAGCCCGGCTCTCAAGAATCCAAGACATAGGGCCGCCTTCCCCTAGCCGGCTGCGATCTAGGCCGGCTTTCGGAAGGCGGTCCAACTTTAACCCTCATGAGAGGGCCGACTCCAAGACGCCGGCTGTGAGAAGGCCAACTCCTTCGAGCCGGCTCCCCGCAAAGCAGTCAAGACCGTATCCACAAAGTTTGCACCCACCTAACGGCGGTACGACGGGGCGTGGCTACAGAAGAGCCTGCCACCCTCGAATCCCGGGGCACGCCTGGCACAGTGCACCATACGGGGTAGGCATGACCCGTCCGGCGCAGCACTATTGCCACGTTGACCCTGGCCTCACCCACGACGGGCCGCCAGCGCGACCCACAGGTGGTGGGCCCCTTTGCGCAGAGAGACGGCCGAAGGCGGCCACGCTTCCAACCAGCCGGCCCAAGACGGAGCCGGCTCCCCGCAGCCGGCTTGCCGCCTCCCTCGAAGAAGACGCCCCATTAAGGAGACAAGACGCGGTAAGGCTACAACGATCGCCCGACGGGCGGCGGTACTGTAGCCGCGCTTACCACGATGAAGCTCACGTCAACAAGATGAGGCTACAGTGACCAGCCGCCGACCTGGCCCCGGACAGTGGGGCCTGCCCGTCGGCCAAGGAGTTGGCAGCCGGCGGGCCCCAGCAGCCGGCGCAGAAGCCGGCGAGCCCAGTCACAGACGACTGGGCCCCGCGCCCAGCCGGATTACCATTGTACCCCCGGGGGGTAGGCCTATATAACCCCCCCGGGGCACCCATGCAAAGGGTTGGACCCCCTGCTAGTTCTAGGCATCATACAAGGAGAAGAAGCAGGCTAGCCGTGCCCTTTCTTCCTCCTCCCCCAAAAACAGCTCAAGGAGCGTCGTGTAGCTACTCGATTCATCTAGTGAGAATGCGGAGACCCCGCAGAGCAGCAGTAGGGGTGTTATCTCCTCGGAGAGCCCCGAAGCTGGGTAAGATCCGCCGGCGTGCATGTCTTCGCCTCATCCCACTTCCAGGCACCGGCGATGTCTTACTGGTTCCCACAGAGATAAGCCACCCGTTGGCATATGTCGCACCCACCACCCGACAGTGTCCTAAGGTTTAAATACCTAGCCGCTCCAACCAGACGTACAGTTGTCACAGCAACTGGAACTGGTCCAACAAATCATTCTCTTCAACGAGTCACTGGTTTCATCTCCCCTTCCCTTTACTTACTGTTACTCCTTGTGAAGTCATTGCATGTTTGCACTATCTTTTGTCTTCACTGAGTGATTGCGTGTTCTGTTTGGCTTCGCAATATCTTCCTACCTGATCCATACTACATTGCTGCTATTAGTCATTGTGCCTTCACTCTATTGAATACTTGACTATGGCTTGCCTAGTGTAGTCTACCTTCCGCTGCATGGTAGTAGGTTTATTTCTATCGTTTGTCTTCATAACTTCCACGTTTTGAAGACTTTCATAAAAATCGCCTATTCACCCCCCTCTAGTCGATATAACGCACTTTCAATTGGTATCAAAGCAAGGTGCTCCCTTGTTCTGTGTGATTTGGTTTAACCACCTGGAGTTTTAGCTATGTCGACTGCATGGATAATTAAAGTCTCCGCTGCGTGCCCCGTCTTCGATGGAACTGAATATCCCTACTGGAAGGATAAGATGCGAATGCATCTTGAAGCCATTGACATCGACCTATGGTATGTCGTCGAGAACGGCGTTCCCAAGGCTAGAGAAGGTGTCACTGCTGCTGATGTCAAGAAATTCGTTCAACTAGACTCTACTGCCAAGAATATTATCTGTGGTCATCTGACCAAAGGACAGTATGGGCGTGTGAGTGCTTTGAAGACATCTAAGCTAGTCTGGGACAGGCTCTCCAAGGTCAATGAAGGCATCTCAACCCAGAGAGATCAGAGAATCAGTGTCCTTCGCAACCTCTTCAACCGCTTCAAGCGAAATGACAATGAGAATGTCCAGCACACATTTGACCGACTCACTGACATCACAAATGAGCTTCAAGCCCTCGGCGCTACTGAGATCACCAAACATGAAGTCGTTAAGACACTGCTGAGATGACTTGATAGTTCGTTTGACATCCTAGCCCTGATGATTCAAGAACGTCCTGATTTCAAGACACTCGATCCATCTGACATACTTGAGAGGCTCAACACACATGAGTTTCAGCTTTCTGAGAAAAGAGATATCTACGGTCCAAACTATGGGCGAACTCGTGCCCTGAAGGCAAAGGCTGTCTCCTCATCTGAAGAAGAATCTGACAGCAGTTCTGATGATCCTAAAGACATTGGAAGGGAACTTGCTATGCTTGTCAAGAAGTTCCAAAAATTCACCAAGAAGAAAGGCTTCAGAAAGTCTTCCCGATCAAGCTCAAAAAATGATGAAGCTTCTGCTCATGACTACAAGAAGAAAACATGTCACAAGTGCAAGAAACTTGGTCACTTCATCTCTGAGTGTCCATAGTGGGACAATGAGAACAAAAAGAAGAAGAAGAGCAAGGAATATGACTCTGATGACAAGAAGAAGAAGAAATACTCAAAGTCTTCTTCCAAGTCTTCCTGAAATTCTTCATCACACAAGAAGAGCTCATCTGGCAAGCCACGTGCGTTTGTTGGCAAGGAAATGGATTCAGAGGAGGAGTCTGCTTCTGAGGAGGCGGAGGTGGAGTCTGAGGAGGAGTCCGATTCTGGTGTCGCAAGTCTGGCTACAGCATACATTGCCAATTCCATCTTCAACACTGAAGACAATGACTTCATCACCGACACCGACGCAAATGACAAGGACTACTCCGCTTCTACCTACTGCTTCATGGCACGCGGTGCCAAGGTAAACACACGCACTACTCACTATCAAACATCTAGTGATGATGACTCTGAGTGTGATTCAAAACCCAGCTACAAAACACTTGCTAAAATTGCAACTGAACAACAGAAAGCTATGGAACATATTCAAAAACTGTTAGACATAAGCGATGATCTGTTAGGTGCTGAAATGACTCGGTCTGAATCCTTAATTGAAGACATAAAAAATCTTCACGTTAAGTATCAGGAACTTGAAAGTCGTCATGAAACTCTCTCAACAAATCATGAAAGGCTTTCCTATGATTATCTTCAAAGGAAGCAAGATCTTGAGAAATTGAGAGAGGTTCATGAAGATCTTCAAAAATAAAACGAGTCACTTCACGCCAAACTGATCAGTCCCACTCAAGAAGGATTTGAACCACCATGTCTTAAATGCATTGAGCGTGATAATGCTACTTCTGTTATTGAATGTTCTACTGCTACTGCTGTTGAAATATCTTCAACTGTTGATGTGGTAACTAACCCCTCTACTGAGGATACCACTGCTATTGCTGATGAGAATGCTAGGATGAAGACATTGCTTGAAACAGGGATGTACAAAAGTCTTAAAGGGCATCAGACACTATGTGATGTCCTCAAAAAGCAGATTCTGAGCCGAAACCCGAGGAAAGAGGGTGTTGGGTTCGTAAGGAAGATGAATGCTGATGGCTCTTACTGGAAACCTGAGCAGTACCCCAAAACCATGTGGGTTGCTGCAAAGGAACCTTTAGCAGATCCATCAAATCTATCTGGCTTCACTTGTGCTAACCCCATTATCATTGATGAATCCTTTGATGCAAACTATATACTGTTTAAGAATTAGAATGGTGAAGTGTTTGCCAGGTACATTGGTACTAATTGCAGGAATGGACCACCTATGAAGAAGATCTGGGTTCCGAAAAAGTGTCTGGAAAATCTTCCTATGAATGTCTTCATGACACCTCACGTGAAGAAGACAAACCTCAGACCAAAGGCTTCATACGGTCCCAAGGCTTCATACAGACAGAGGACTCACCTGAGTCGCACTAACGTAAATGTTTTGCAGGGAAACCATACTCAGGCATATGAATATGAGAGCGGTTCATCAAACCGCCATATTCATAAGACCAAGAACTATTCTGCTTATTCTTATGAGTATTATTGTTCTCCTGCAAAACTGTTTGCTAGGGCTTCAAAGCCAAAGTTCTCAGATGATGCACTTAAACTTATTGCTTCTAAGCCACCCTTGAAGATGTGGGTGGCTAAGAAAGCTTAACTCTTTTTTGCAGGGAAAGGTCTCCAGCAGAAAACCAAAATCATCTGACGCTATTGCTGGGGACCTTAAACATCTTGTAGGGTGCAAGATCAAATGCCCGAATGGTCTTACTATGTACTTCGTTCCTGAATCGCTTGCTACTATCCCTATTAGTCCTAACCTGGATCTAAGCTTTCATAACCCATTGGTTCGTCAAATGTTTTTGCTTCACAATGCTCTTGGTGAAGCCTATCCCCCTAACTGCACTGTAGGGTATGACACCAGCGTCTTCAGAATGGATTATTGAGAGTGGGTGTACAAATCACATGACTGGCAAAAGAAGCCTTCTTATGGACTCAACCTTACGTCCATCCGATAAGATCCACATCACATTTGCTGACACTAATAAAAGTAAGGTATTGGGTCTAGGTAGAGTTGCAATCTCAAGGGATCAACACATGGATAAAGTCATGCTTGTTGAATCCCTTGGCTTCAACTTAATGTCTGTCTCAATGCTTTGTGATTTGAACATGATCGTAATATTTGGAAAATATCGTTGCCTTGTACTAATGGAATCTGACAAGTCTCTAGTGTTTGAAGGGTATCGAAAAGATGATTTGTACGTGGTAGATTTCTCAGCAGGGCCGCAGCTTGCAGTATGTCTTCTAGCAAAGGCTTCAGAATGCTGGCTCTGGCATCGGAGGCTTGGGCATGCTAGCATGAGGAACCTCCACACCCTTGCGAAGAAGAAGCATGTCATAGGCATCGAGCGCGTCAAGTTCAAGAAAGATCATTTATGCGGTGCCTGTGAAGCTGGGAAGATGACGAGGGCCAAACATCCCTCGAAGAAAATCATGACCACTACTCGACCCTTCAAACTGCTTCACATGGATCTTTTCGGTCCCACTCATTACTCAACTCTTACTACTACTGCTTGCCTCTATGGCTTCATTATTGTTGATGATTATTCTAGATATACTTGGGTGCACATAATCCTTTACAAGACTGAAGTGCAGGATGTCTTCAGACGCTTCGCCAATCGAGCTATGAACAAATATGGAGCCAAGATAAAGCACATCAAAAGTGACAATGGCACTGAATTCAAGAACACTGGCCTTGATACATATCTTGATACCTTGGGCATCACACATGAATTCTCAGCCCCGTACACGCTACAGCAGAATGGTGTCGTCGAACGCAAGAACAGAACACTCATTGAGATGGCCAGAACGATGCTAGATGAATACAAGACCCCAAGAAAATTCTGGCCTGAAGCCATTAACACTGCATGCCATACAATAAATCATGTTTATCTTCACAAGCTTCTGAACAAGACATCTTATGAGCTCCTTACTGGCAAGAAGCCAAATGTCAATTACTTTAGAGTATTTGGCGCAAGGTGCTGGATCAAGGACCCACATCACACCTCAAAGTTTGCACCAAAAGCACATGAGGGTTTTATGCTTGGATATGGAAAGGATTCGCACTCCTACAGAGTCTTCAATCTCTTTCATTACAAAGTGGTTGAAACAGTGGATGTACGGTTCGATGAGACCAACGGTTCACAAAGAGAGCAACTGCCCAATGTGCTAGATGAAGTTCCATCTAGTGAATCAATCAAGCTAATGGGAACTGGAGAAATTATACCTTCTGAAGCTCATCCTGAAGAAGAACTTATCATCTCAGCACCTGATCAACATGAAGACAATGCTCAGCCTGAAGACATTCCTTCTAGCAACGACAATGAAAAGCAAGAGCAAAGTCTTCGCCCTGTACATCCTCGCGTTGCCAATGAAGTGCAGATTGAAAGAATAATTGATAGCATCAATGCACCTGGTCCACTCACTCGTTCAAGGGCAACTCAGCTAGCAAATTTCTGTGGGCATTTTGCATTCGTCTCAATAACAGAACCCAAGAAAGTTGAAGAAGCCTTCATGGAACCTGAATGGATTCAAGCTATGCAAGAAGAGCTTCAACAGTTTGAGCTGAATAATGTATGGGAACTAGTTAAGCGTCCTGATCCACGGAAGCACAATATAATAGGCACCAAATGGATATACCGCAACAAGCAAGATGAGCATGGTCAAGTTGTCAGAAACAAAGCTCGTCTCGTTGCTCAAGGATATACTCAAGTGGAAGGCATTGACTTCGATGAAACATTTGCTCCTGTGGCTAGACTTGAAGCCATACGCACACTGCTGGCCTATGCAAATCATCATAACATACTTCTATATCAAATGGATGTGAAGAGTGCTTTTCTCAATGGCAAGACTGAAGAAGAAGTGTATGTTGCACAACCGCCTGGCTTTGAAGATCCAAAACATCCTGACATGGTATACAAGCTCAACAAGGCACTGTATGGCCTCAAACAAGCCCCTCGGGCCTGGTATGACACACTCAAATACTTCCTGAAAAGCAAAGGCTTCATACCTGGTTCCCTAGACCCCACTCTCTTCACAAAGACATATGATGGTGAACTGTTTGTGTGCCAAATATATGTGGATGACATTATCTTCGGCTGCACCAATCAGAAGTACGGTGAAGAGTTTGGATATATGATGCAAGAGTAATATCAGATGTCCATGATGGGAGAGCTGAAGTTCTTCCTCGGTCTTCAAATACGACAACAACGCAACGGCATCTTCATATCTCAAGAGAAGTATCTCAAAGATTGCCTGAAGAAGTTCGGTATGCAAGACTGCAAAGGCTTCACAACACCAATGCCAGCCAAACATCATCTGGGTCCCGACGACAATGGTAAAGAGTTCGATCAAAAGGTATACCGCTCCATGATTGGTTCTTTGCTTTATTTATGTGCATCTAGGCCAGATATTATGCTTAGTCTTTGCATGTGTGCTCGATTTCAAGCGGCACCAAAGGAGTCGCATCACTTAGCTGTGAAGCGAATTCTTCGATATTTGGCTCACACCCCAACTCTAGGATTATGGTATCCAAAGGGCTCAGAGTTTGATCTGGTTGGATTCTCGGATGCTGATTATGCTGGTGACAAGGTTGATCGGAAGTCTACATCAGGCACATGTCACTTTCTAGGACGATCACTTGTATGTTGGTCTTCAAAGAAGCAGAACTGTGTATCTCTCTCCACTGCTGAATCTGAATACATTGCTGCTGGATCTTGCTGCGCTCAGCTTCTGTGGATGAAGAAAACACTCAAGGACTATGGCATTCATCTGAAGCAAGTGCCACTTTACTGCGACAACGAAAGCACCATCAAGATTGCCAACAACCCAGTTCAGCACTCGAAGACAAAGCACATTGAAATTCCTCATCACTTTCTCAGAGATCATGTTGTGAAGGAAGACATTGATATCATACACATCAACACTAAAGAGCAATTGGCAGATATCTTCACCAAGCCCTTGGATGAGAAGAGATTTTGCAAGTTACGGTGTGAGCTAAATATCCTGGAATCCACAAATGTCCTGTGATCAGGCACACATCCTAACACTTATGCATATTGATGACTTAGATGTGCAACACACGAAGTAACGTATATCTTCAATCTGAAGACATACATTCTAAGTGTGAATACATTAATGTGGAATTTGACTTCAGAGCGCCACGATAATTGTGCGCCGTGTCTGGGTCTAATACTTCCTATACGGTGGGTAACGCCACCACCAAACGTTTTATTTTGAAGTGTTTTTCTTTCTCATGGCGTTACATTTGCTATGCCTTCACATTTGGTTTGGCTTCAATCTCAACATGTCTTCATGATTATCTTCACAATGTTGATTATATAGATATATATACTAGTGTTCTGTCCTCTACAGCATTCACTTATAGCTATGTCTTCTTGTTGAATCTTTTGAACTAAGTGAATGTGATCGGACCCTAACCTCTGTATGCTTTCTATCTCAAATTCTATCTCTCCAAGTCATATGCATTCTATTGAAACTGTCGAATGTCTTCTCTGCGTCCTTGTCAGCAGAAGATACAGAGACAACCATTAAGTCTATTTTCAATGCTCATTCCTCCACATAAAATCCGGAGAAGTAGGAACGACCACCCGACAATCCAGGCGTGCGTGGGACGTGGAACAAACCCCAAAATTGCGCATAATGGCCACGTGTTACTCAGATGCGAATCGCCAGGGGCACCTGTGTAATAGCGCAGTGCCGCCTCGTACCTATAAATACACACTCACAGCGGTCATTATCTCTTCTTCCACCCTCGCACGAACCCTAGCGCCACCGCTAGCCCTCGACGACGACGGCGACGAAGGGCTTCGCTGCCGCAACCTCTCCGACACCGTCTTCACGCCGACCGCGGACATCGTCCTCTCCGCCGTCGCCGTAGGTGTCCTCCATCGCCAAGTTAGGGCACGGAAGATTGAACTGCTCGGCCTCATCTCCCACTCCGTCTAGCAGTTCTTAGTGTGGTAAATAAAACTCCCTTTTTATAGCACTGTTGATCCTAAGGATTTGTCACTTTCTACCACAAGCAGTTTATGTTTACACAAGTTAGATCTCTCTCATACTGCATCTCATAACATGCCTAGTATATTCACTTGTTCTTCACAAAGTAGTTAGATTCCTCACTTGTACTGATCGGTGGATTCGTACAAATCTGGAACCAACTTCTTATCTATGAGTGAATGTCTTCGCACGATGAGGTCAATGTCTTCTAAACTGATTTATCTTCAAAATCTTCTGAGAATGCATATGACCTCTTCCCCTTCCCTCGCACCTTAATGCTGTCACAGGTACATGTCCGTGGGAGAATCCTTTGGTTCTCATAGTCTGCAATCATTTGCAGAATTCTTACAGCATCACATAAATTCTCCTGAAGCCAGTTCCTGTTGGTCCAGCAAGAGAAAGCCTTTGAAGCCTTTGAACGTCTTGAAGCCTTTCAAGTTAAAGTTTATGGCTTCAGAGAAAGCAGCAAGGAAGGGTGGCAGACAGCGTCGTGGCGGAACATCCAGAGATCTGCCAGATGAACTCGCGGAAATGTACAAGACAGATCCTAAAGAGGATTACAGTCAGCGCAAGACCTAAATCCAATGGATTCGAAGATATTGGGCAGAACAATGGTTCAAATACAGATTTGTAACCCAGGAGTATGCTGAGAAAAACGCCATCAAGAGACCATGGGGAGACATACTGTACAAGAATCTTCTACCCAGGTCCAGAGATGAAGCCATTGCTCAAGGCTTCTATCCATGCATGGTCCGTGGGCCACAGCCAGCTGATGCACACCCATCGTCACTACTATGGTGTCGTGACGACAATCTGTTCAAGCGCAACTACCAGTTTGCCCAGAACTCAGCGAAGCAGAATAAGAAGACTTTTGGGTTAACTTCAACCCTGGTCCCTCATCTCCAAGGGCAGATTGCACACGACATGCAGAACCCAATGTCATCGGTCCTTTCGCCAACCTTGAAGGCCTCATCACCTACATCTTAGTTCAAGGGACTGCTGTGAATGAGCCTGCAGCTGACACTGAATCTGATCAAGCACCTGCAGTGCCGAAGCCAAAGCAGTTGAAGAAGCCTAAAGCTTCAAAGTAGGCCCCTTCACCAAAAATCTCATGGGCAAGGCCACTGGCAACTGCACCTCCTGAAGATAGTGTGCATTCTGAAGACTTATCACGCGTCTCCAAGCCCCAGAAGGCCAAGATGCCTCTGCCACACATAGGCCAAGAGCTAACAGCTGCTGCCATTTTGCGCAATGATGACATTGATCTGTCAAGTGATGAAGATCTCGTAGATGACGCTCTTGAACAACTCATCAAGAGCAAAGAAGAAGCAGAAATCTTCAATGATCTGCCTCTCTTTGATGTTACCATCATCCACAACTTCATTGACGAATGGTTTGACACGCCAAACATCAGCTTTGAAGATCTGCAGCTGCCCATTGGCCTCAGTGTCGCCTTCCAAGGCGCAATTGCTTCAGAGCTTGCTATTGCCCAGCGCATAGTTGAACTGAAGCAGAAGATTGACTATGAAAAGGCTCAGTTTAAGAAGCATATGGCCAAGCTCAGCGTGCAGGAAGTGAAGAACTTCAAGAGTATGATGCACGAGCTCAAGGAAGCCTTTGTAAAGAAACGTACAGAAGCTTAGGGTTCGCGTGAGCGCATGAAGACTCTTGCTGACAGATGTGTGCAAGCCTATAATGAGGCTGAGAAGCGCAAGGCACTTGGGCGTCCTGGCATCGACCCCAGGATGGCCGCAAAGAAGAAGAAGAAGCCTGCTACGGCTGAACCTGATGCACCAAGGCAAGAAGAAATTCCGATTGTCTTCCCAACTAGACTGACTGGCTCAAAGCCAAAAAGTCGGTCAACAGCTTCAGCGCTCAAGAAGACAAGGACTGCTGAGGCTGAAGCCAGGAAGAGGAAACACTCTGAAGCCTCTCCAACTGCCCCCTCCAAGAAGAAGAGGAAGGCCAAGAAAGATCGGGCTGCTCCCACAGAGCCCTTGATAGTTGAACCAATTTCTATAGTCTATCCTAAAGTTGAACGTCAACTGACTGTCCATGAGCCTGCTTCCACAGAGGCTCATGAAGCTGAAGACATTCTAGCAGCTGATCCCATCGCTGCTGAAGACATTGGTCAACATGACAATGTACAAGATGGTGCAGTCCTTCCTCAGTTTGAAAATAGTGAACTCATCAGCATTGGTCGTCCACTGACGCCAATCGCACATGATGCTTCTTAGGCGGATCGCCCACAAGAGCAAGAAGACTATGAGGACCAGCCCACTCCAACTCCACAGGCGTCGTCTGCATTCCGCAGGCTTCGCAAAGGTCCAAGGCCTCACGTCTCTACTGAAGACATTCCGACTGCATCAGCCAAAGAAGAAGAAGTACCACAAGTCCCCCCGTCTCACCAAGAAGCAGTTCTTATAGAGAACGTGCCTGTGTCCGACCCTCCAGCTTGTCAAGTGGAGGATGAAACTCTTGAGGCTGCCACAACCACCAATGAAGCTAATGTGGAGCCCTCCCCACCAAAAGCTTCAGACGACAGTGAGGCCACTGATCCTGCCACTTCTGTCCCTGAGTCTGCTGCCGGTCCCCAGTTCGACTATCATGTTGAGCATAGGCCTCAGGTACAGAAGCCAATTCCAAGACTGCCAAGGTTCCCAGGTCCTACATCAGCACCTGGCTCCTTCAACATCAATGGCTTCAGGGCAGACAACACATTCTTCAATAGCTCCAGGAACCCCTACTCAAGGGAAAAGATATCATCTGATCGGTTCTGGAGCTATCCTCAGCGAAGCTATTACTCATGCATTCTTTACAACCAAGGTCGCATGTTCCCACACAAGCGCCTTGACGTTGAAGCTATAGCTAGTCTGCCCTGTCTAGAAGAAGCTTTGGATTGCTTCAAGCAAGTTGGACTGCTGTCATTCATAACTGACCAAGAGCATTGGAATGAAGAGCTGCTGCTCCAATTCTATGCCACACTTCACATCCGTGGGTACAGCAGAGATCCGAAGACTTGGGTCCCTGAATGGATGACCGGCGATGTTCATCACGAAGCCAATGCATTTGACATCATTGAGCTCACTGGCTTGCCCACTCCTGGCGATCTCTTCGAGCAAGGCTGTCAGCTGCATACTGAAGCTATTGAGAGCATCTTTCAGAGGCCTGAACCTGATATGAGTCAGATGCTCAGCATGATGAAGCCATTGCCTCAAGATGCTGCTTATCCCACAGAGTTCTTCATTGAAGACCTTGAGTATCTGCCAAGAACCATCTATCACATCATCCGGCGAACTCTTTGGCCCATCAAAGGGCACTCTCCAAATGCCAAGCTTCAGGGTGCGATGAAGACCTTGGTCTTCTATATACTTCGTGGAAAATGCTTCAATGCACAAGACTTCTTCATACGCCAACTTGCTGCATCAGGCACTGATCTGTTTGGTTTGAAGTTCTACGCCCCTTGGGTAATGCGGCTGATCAAGCTACACTCTGCCATCTCGTATCAGCCCTCAGCCCGCAACCATCGGATCTTCTTGCCTGATGTGGATATGACTACTGAAGCCATATATTCTGAGCCTGCCAAGCATCCTCTAAGTCTTCAGAATGCAGAACACCAGAGCTTCACACAGAACATTGAAGGAGTTGAAGCAGTCTCTCGGGTGTATCCTTTGGCTGGCACTACACGTGCACCACGCCCTGGTTCCACTGAAGCCACTGACAGTACAACTGCTCCAAGACCCAAGAAGCGCACTCGCGTTCTCAACGACCGAGAGCTTATTGTGGCTCTACATCAGAAACAGGATAGGCATCATGACTGGCTGAAGCGTCAGATGAAAAGCCTCTTGGTGGATGTTAATCGCATTCGAAATCTTGCCACCAAGAATGCTTTCGTTGCCCATGAAACCTGTCGCCGCACATGGAAAGGGCTATCGATGATGTGTTCTGAAGCTGATCTTCAAGAGGATGGCTTCACTGAGCGTTTCAAGTTCGACTCCACACCACCTCGAAGGGCTGTGCTGCTAGGAACTCCATCTCTTGAAGACTCTGAGTTCTCTTCATCTGCTGCCATAGTGACTGCCAGAGTTATCGAAGAGGAAGACGATGCTACTTCACCGCCACCTCCTTCAGGACGCGTCAACTCTGCTCCAAGCTCGTCAGCACCGCCAAACACCACCGACGACCCTGCTACTTCACCTACTCCGCATGGGAACGAGTAGATGCTCTATGTCTTCAAACCTTTTTGGTCATTACTGACAAAAGGGGGAGAAGCATATGAGGTTGATAGTCTTCAAGCGGGTCCATATGGGCGGGTGCTTTATATTTTGCTTCGTGCTTACAACTCTCGTTTTGCTACATTTGGTTCTTTGAGTTGTAACACTTAAACTTGATGGTCGTCTGCTACTTATCTGCCACTTTGTTTTGCGAAGATAAATTCCGCATGTGCGACGATAAACTCTGTACTTAGATCATTCTGCAGACGTCCATTTTCCATTATGCATGCCATTATCTTCATATACTTTCACATGCATAGTGGATTGTCATCATAAGTTGAAGTGGATCTCCACAAGTACAACCTGCCATGTGCATTTGCATTCCAAACGCAAATTACTTATATGCACATCTTCAGGGGGAGCCCTTGCAACTTATGAAGACAATTCCCTGTCATTTACAATTTCACAGACTATATTCCCCGTTGAAAACTTCAACTAGTTTGTCATCAATCACCAAAAAGGGGGAGATTGTAAGTGCATCTAGTGCCACCCCTAGTTGGTTTTGGAGTATTGATGACAAACCTAGTTGAGGGACTAATGTGTTTGTGAGAATTGCAGGATAACACAGGTAGAAGTCCCTCATTGATTCGGTTTTCCTACCAGAGATGACCCCTAAAAATGTATGAAGACATTGAAGACAAAGGTGGTATATGAAGACATTCACATTGAAGATTATGACAAGAGAAGACACCACATGAAGCCTATGGAGCTCGAAGACTTAGATCTTTCGTAGTTCTTTTTCTTTTTTGTGTTGAGTCATAGGAACCACCGTACTATTAAGTGGGGTCCAAGAGAACCAGTCAGAATGACTGAAGTGATGCCTAAACCAAAACCTATGTCTTCGAGTGAAGACTATGAGAGCAAATCTTGTCCAGAGTCGGACAAGTCAGCTTTGCTTGTAGCCCAAGTAAAGTTTCCGTGTGAGTTTGAAATCTGACCGTTGGAACACGTGTCAGTTCCTTAGTGACCCAGGGTCATTTCGGACAAATCAGGTCGGGTTGCCAAGTGGCTATAAATAGCTCACCCCCTACAACCATAAACAGTTGGCTGCTCAGATTGAGAGTACGGCTTTTGTCGTTTGAGAGCAACCCACCTCGAAGCCTTTGAGAGAGAATTCCTTGCAAGGATAAAGCCTAACCACCCAGAGCCAGAGAGAATTGGGCATCACTTAAGTCTTCTTGTCTGTGTGATCTGAAGACTTATTACACTTGAGGACTGTGCATCCTCCAGCCGGTTAGGCGTCGTGTTCTGAGCATCCAAGAGACATTGTGGATTGCCGGTGAACGAAGTCTGTGAAGGTTTGGGAGTCTACCTTGAAGACTTACCAGAGTGATTGGGCGAGGTCTGTGTGACCTTAGCTCAAGGAGAATACGGTGAGGACTGGGTGTCCTGAGCTGCGTGTTCAGGACTGGGTGTCCGGGACTGTGTGTCCTAAGGTTTAAATACCTAGCCGCTCCAACCAGACATACAGTTGTCACAGCAACTAGAACTGGTCCAACAAATCATTGTCTTCAACGAGTCACTGGTTTCATGTCCCCTTCCCTTTACTTACTGTGACTCCTTGTGAAGTCATTGCATGTTTGCACTATCTTTTGTCTTCACTGAGTGACTGCGTGTTCTGTTTGGCTTCGCAATATCTTCCTACCCGATCCTTACTACATTGCTGCTATTAGTCATTGTGCCTTCACTCTATTGAATACTTGACTATGGCTTTCCTAGTGTAGTCTACCTTCCGCTGCATGGTAGTAGGTTTATTTCTATCGTTTGTCTTCATAACTTCCACGTTTTGAAGACTTTCATAAAAATCGCCTATTCACCCCCCTCTAGTCGATATAACGCACTTTCAGAGATCACTTGAACGAAGCACCGGTAAGATTGGAGAATGATAACTGACAGCTGAGAATGAATAAACCTGAATTGATGGACTCCGGATAACAAACTGAGAAGACTCTTGAATTGCTCCGGATAGGTGAAAATAATTCTCACAATAAAAAACAATTATGAGGGGATGGCATCAAGCTAGAATCACGAATCTTCGAGAGGATGTACAAGATTGAGAGAGAAAAATCTTCTTCGGTCTTCAAATGTTGAAAAAGACGATGAGAAACACCACCATGAATCATTTAGACAACCCGGAAGAATCTAAAGCGAAGAGGTTGAGCCAACGATGAGAAGAATTTAACCGATCTTGGAGAAAGGCATTAGACTGATGATAATTCATTCTGACGTCAAACTTTGAAATGTATTTGAAAAACTCCGGGAAAATAAGAAGAGTCAGGTAAGATCCTGGGAAAAAACCTGTGGGGTAGAGCCCACTCAAAATAAACACCGTTGGAATGATTTAGAAGATAGATTGCGCTGGTTGAAATAAATGGCTTGAATGAGTTAACTTCCTCGAAAGATCTTGAAAAATAAACTCTAGCATTTTCTGAGATATCTTCAACACTCCAGAACAAATGAATAGCGAGAGGTGAATGATTAAGAATTGCACCGGCATGAGAGAGCATTGAAACAAGGAAAGGATATGATCAGCAAAGCTTGACTAGAATCCACCGGAGAAGAAAAAGAATGAAGAATGATGAGCTTATAGAACATCTTCATGAGAACCACCGGGTAAGAATATTGACGGAAAGAATGGAGAGACTTCATATTCATAAGATAGATACCTGATAAAGAAATCCGAGTCCTCGAAGAAAAAGGGGTGGGTGGGTGGGAAAAACAAAGGCAACTTGGAGACGGATGAAACAACACCGTTGAGAATAACTAGTAATAGATCTTGCTGATGTTGAAATGATCGGCTCCACTTGAAGAGAAGCACACCGGTTGAAAAGGATTGACATGACAGACTCGATGATCGAGAAGGATTAGTATTCACATCGGAGTATAAGAACACTATTTTAGGATGGTATGGAATCAACATTTGACATTGAAGCAACTCGAATACCACAACTGAAAACAAAACAAAGGATTGTCTTGCGGAATAAGCCGGAACAAACATATGATAGAGATTTCGTCCGAAGTTTTTGTTGTGGGGCCTACACGGGCTCGATCGTACAACACCATCATGTACAAGGCAGTGCACATGGCATACGAAGCATCCCCGAGTCGGCATAGCCAAGGACTCTTTAAGACACAACGAGACCACTGTAAAACCAATCGTGAATAGGCGTACCACTAGACGTCGAACCCCAATTTCATATCATACATCTGTCGGAAAGATATCCTAAGAGCTACTTGAATTCCCACCTATGAAACTCCCGAAACTTTTCGGTTATGCAATCAGGTGTTGGGGATACAGGGGAAGCATAATATCTCACCCAAAACTAGCAAATCCTACATCCAGCTGTATCCATCCTTCAACACATAACCAAGAAACTTTCGAAAATCGTCTACCTCAACCTTCGAAAAGCATCTGTTATACGAGTTATGGCAATACTCCCGAACTCCTCCCCCAGTATTGGGTGGCGTCGAGGTTATCTCACCAACAACTGCATAAAAGAGATTTTCGATGTCGGCGAAACTAATCTCAGGTATTCCAGAACTGCAACGATAAAATTGTGACGACAACACCTCGGAGCTCAACTCCCCGGGACACTGCCAGAACCCCTAAATGTCAGGAGGTACCAAGAATAATGTTCTCATCACAAAACCATCAGAATGATTCCAAGATACCCGCGTGATCCTAATTTTTTTTGTGAAATTTGAGAAGAGAAGAGTCAAAACTCTATGTCAGGATGCCTCACCAGAGCGACGAAGGGACTGAGGAGTAAAAAGAAGTCCTAACACTTCGATATATATAATTCCTAAATGACTCAAAACATTTCTAGACTCAATAACGCCAGCGATTCGATCAAGCAGGGGGCTCCTAAGGCCGGGGAAGGCACTGATACCAACTTGTAACGCCCTCGATGCGGCTATATCTCCCACGTGTCGAAGCACGACTTAGAGGCATAACCGCATTGAAAGCAATGTCGCAAGTGAGGTAATCTTCCCACAACCCATGTAATACATAAGGGAAAGAGATACATAGTTGTCTTACAATCACCACTTCACACAATTACATGAATAAAGCATTACATCAAACAGATACAATCAAGGTCCGACTACGGAACCAAAATAAAAGAAGACTACCCCAAATGCTACACAGATCCCCTATCGACCCCAACCGGGCTCCACTACTGATCGAATAGAACGAAACAACACAAAGGACAAGATCTTCAATGAGCTCCTCCTTGAGCTTAGTTGCGTCATCTGCACGGTATCCTCGGCACCTACAAGCTGGTTTTGGAAGTATATGTGAGTCACGGGGACTCAGCAATCTTGCACCCTCGCGATCAAGACTATTTAAGCTTATGGGTAAGGTGAAGGTATGATGTGGAGCTGCAGCAAGCGACTAGCATATATGGTGGCTAACATACGCAAATGAGAGCAAGAAGAGAAGGCAAAGCGCGATCGAGAAACTATGATCAAGAAGTGATCCTAGAACAACCTATGTCAAACATAACTCCAACACCGTGTTCACTTCCCAGACTCCGCCGGAAAGAGACCATCACGGTAACACACGCGGTTGATGTATTTTAATTAAGATCAACTTCAGGTTTTCTATAACCGGACATTAAAAAATTCCCATCTGCCCATAACCGCGGGCACGACTTTCAAAAGTTCAAATCCCTGCAGGGGTGTCCCAACTTAGCCCATCACAAGCTCTCATGGTCAACAAAGGATATTCCTTCTAGCGGGAAGACCCGATCAGGCTCGGAATCCCGGTTACAAGACATCCTCGACAATGGTAAAACAAGTCCAGCAAGACCACTTGATGCGCCGGCATCCCGATAGGAGCTGCACATATCTCGTTCTCAGGGCAACACCGGATAAGCAATCCGTACAACTAAAACCAGCCCTCGAGTTTCCCCGAGGTGGCGCTTTAAGGGGCTCTAGTTTGGACCAACACTTAGACAAGCACTGGCCCGGGGGGTTAAAATAAAGATGACCCTCGGGATGCGCGACTCCCAAGGGAAAAAGGCTAGGTGGCGAATGGTAAAACCAAAGTTGGGCCTTGCTGGAGGAGTTTTATTCAAAGCGAACTGTCAAGGGGTTCCCATTATAACCCAACTGCATAAGGAACGCAAAATCCGGGAACATAACACCGATATGACGGAAACTAGGGCGGCAAGGGTGGAACAAAACACCAGGCATAAGGCCAAGCCTTCCACCCTTTACCAAGTATATAGATGCATTAATTAAATAAGAGATATTGTGATATCCCAACAAAATATCCATGTTCCAACATGGAACAAGCTCCAATCTTCACCTGCAACTAGCAATGCTATAAGAGGGGCTGAGCAAAGCGGTAACATAGCCAAACAACGGTTTGTTAGGGCAAGGTGGGTTAGAGGCTTGGCTTCACAATATGGGAGGCATGATAAGCAAGTGGTAGGTATCGTAGCATAGGCATAGCAAAAGAGCGAGCAACTAGCAAGCAAAGATAGAAGTGATTTCGAGGGTATGGTCATCTTGCCTGAGATCCCGCAAGGAAGAAGAACGAGTCCAAGAGGAAGACAAACGGACGTAGTCGAACGGATCCTCACAACTCCGGATCGAAACCGAAGCTAACGAGAGAAGCACCCGGAAAGAAGCAAACAACATAGTAAACAACCATCACATAAACATGGCATGATGCAAAATCAAGTATGATGCATGTCCGGTTTAATGAGGCATGGCATGGCAATGTGCACAAGCAAAACTACAAGTTAAGTGGAGCTCAATATGCAACGAGTTGCATATTGACGAAACACCACAACAATTATTTAGTTCTCTCTCGTTTAGGTACCCAACAATATTAAAAGTTGATTAACATGGCAAGAGGTGAGGCATAACAAAACTACACCATCTAAACAATTTAAATGGGGCCGGATATAACAAATAATGAATCCGGTAAATCCCCATATGCCTTAGTAATTTATTGCAACAACAATTTAAACATTTTAATTGTTGTTATTATGATGCGAATGACATGGATAAGTTTATGCAATTTTTATTAAAATTTGACAAGAGCATTATGAAGCATTTGTCACCATGGTGGAAAGGAAAGGGGTGCCACGGCAACGATAACAAAAACGGTGCCACGGCAGCGTTCCGGTTCCGGTAACTCGAGTGAGATACCGATGCAAAGGAGAAATGTGCGGATGCGTGCAAAAGATGGTGGGGCGCTCCCGGATTCCGGGTGTCCCATGAGACGACGGTAACAAGGCAAAAGAGGGGCAACATGCATCGACAATTCGAACATGGTTCAAACATGAGCATCTCAAACATCGCAAGCATTCGATCACGGATGTCATCTCGATGGTCATACCTTCGAAGCGTGCAAACGGGACGGTTCTCGTTCAGTGCCAAGTAGAGGAAGTAGACGTTCTCGGGACATCCCTAGTGGAAGTAGAGGTACTATCGGTCATCGGTGATCAACGGGACGGTAGTGGAAGTAGAGGTACATGACGTTTTGACGAAAATCACGGTGGCGGTAGTTGTACCCACGTTGTCGTCGAACTTGATGGAACCAATGTCCTCGAGGGTGGTCGTGGGAAGTAGTCGTACTCGTGAACTTGTCGGATCCATGACGACGGTAGTTGTTCATGGCGCTTGTGACTCGCGGTTCTTCGGGCAACGGTAGTCATTCACGTCCGTAGATGTTCGGGGTCACGACATGGAACTTGACGTCCACGGGGTCTTCGAGGGTCAACGGTAGTGATGCTCGGGACGGTAGTTGTTCTATGCATCGGGCATCAAGGTACTTGTCGTTCTTAGCGATTCCGAAGATGGCGGTAGTGGTACACTTTTGAAAAGGGACTTGACGCATCAGAGGTCTTCGGGGCCACGGTACTTGTCGGTCCGGTTCTTGCCGTATCCGAAATGGTCGTCGATGGTGGAACTTGGCGCTGTTGTGGTGGACGTTTGGGCACCGTATGTCATGGTACTTGGCATTCTCGTCCTTGTCGATCCAAAACAATGCTAACCCCAAAAGGCCTCTAGAGGACAGCAGGAAGGACTAGCGGTGCGTGAGCAGCGGCAGGAAGCGGGCACGCTCAAGGGAGAGCAGCAGAGGGCAGCAGCAGCAGACGATGGTGGATCTGGACAACAGGCACGACGACGCTGGGAACCGGGCAGACGCAAGCAGGTCTGGGCGGCGGGTTAGAGGAGGTCGGGCGCTTGTACGCGAGGGGGACATAGGGCAAGTAAAAACGGCAGCGGGGTCGCGATGGGAGGAAGCTGCTGTGGCTGCCGGTGCTCGAGGAGAGGGGGAGGTCGAGTCCGGCGCTGGTCGGCGCTGCGGCGGTGTCCTGCTGGTCGCCGGAGCAAGCGGCGGCGAGGTGCGGTGCTGGGGCGCTCAAAACCGAGCGAGGAGGGCTGCGGGAATGGGACGAGGGCGCGGTGCTGCTCGGTGGCTTGGACTCCGCCGGCCGGAGCGACAGCAGGGAGCTCCTGCTCCCACCGAAGACTGCGACGGGAGGTAAGGGAGAGAGGCGACGCGAGGATGGAGGCAGCGGGGGCGATGGAAGAGAGGGGCGCGCGCGAGCTGGGGATCAAGGGGAGAGGCAGGTTCGGTCGTGGGGCTTCTGGCGGCGCTAGAGGAGGAGACGAGGGAGAGTGGGGTTGGGCTAGGGTTAGAGCAGTTAGGTGGGCCGGCTGGATGGGCCTAAGTGGCCGGCTAGGCTGGGCCTAGGAAGGCTGGCCCAATGGAAAGGAGAACAACCAGGACCTGCTGGACTGCCTCTCCTACTCTTCTCTCTTAACCAAAAAGAGAAAAATACAAATAGATAGAATGGAAAAAAAGAAAGAGAGGGTATGGATGGAATTTGGGCATGGAAGTTAAATTCCCGGACTCACAAGAATGATCTTGATCCAAGAAAAATATAAATGGGCATGTGTACAAAGTTCAGATTGGAACTCGTTTGAATTAAATTCAAATGAGTTCAAAAAAGAAGTGGGCGTTAGAAAGGTCCCAAAATGTTGAGATTTTTGGTAGACCTCCGAAAAAAGATAAAAGAATTTATGGGCGAAGTTTGAGGAGCAAACTCGAAGCAGAAAAGACATGTGATTATTTGCAAGTGCGTTCATGGGTGATTCCGAAAATGGAATATTCAATATATCTCCCTAATATCGGGAGGATATGTTTTAAAGAGTAATCACCATAGTGAATATCCCTCGATTTAAATGGACCGAAGATCCATGCAATTTATTTAGTTGAGTTAAGAAAAGAAATGACATGATGCAATGCACATGATGCAAAGATGAATGCAATGAACCAAACAAAACACACAACGAAACCCGAAAACCCTGGAAGGCATCTGAAGCTCCGGTCTTGGGGCGTTACATACATCAACACCATAACCTCTCCGATGAAGTGTGAGTAGTTTACCTCAGACCTATGGGTCCATAATTAGTAGCTAGATGGCTTCTTCTCTCTTTTTGGATCTCAATACAATGTTCTCCCCCTCTCTTGTGGAGAACCATTCGATGTAATCTTCTTTTTGCGGTGTGTTTGTTGAGACCGATGAATTGTGGGTTTATGATCAAGTCTATCTATAAATAATATTTGAATCTTCTCTGAATTCTTTTATGTATGATTGGTTATCTTTGCAAGTCTCTTCGAATTATCAGTTTGGTTTGGCCTACTAGATTGATCTTTCTTGCAATGGGAGAAGTGCTTAGCTTTGGGTTCAATCTTGTGGTGTCCTTTCCCAGTGACAGTAGGGGCAGCAAGGCACGTATTGTATTGTTGCCATCGAGGATAACAAGATGTGGTTTTCTAGATATTGCATGAGTCTATCCCTCTACATCATGTCATCTTGCTTAAGGCGTTACTCTGTTTTTAACTTAATACTCTAGATGCATGCTAGATAGCGGTCGATGCGTGGAGTAATAGTAGTAGTTGCAGGCAGGAGTCGGTCTACTTGTCTCGGACGTGATGCGTATATACATGATCATACCTAGATATTCTCATAACTATGCTCAATTCTATCAATTGCTCAACAGTAATTTGTTCACACACCGTAGAATACTTATCCTCTCGAGAGAAGCCACTAGTGAAACCTATGGCCCCCGGGTCTATCTTCATCATATTAATCTCCTACTACTTAGTTATTTACTTTGCTATTTACTTTGCCTTTATTTTACTTTGCATCTTTATCATAAAAATACCAAAAATATTATCTCATCATATCTATCAGATCTCACTCTCGTAAGTGGCCCTATAGGGATTGACAACCCCTATTTGCGTTGGTTGCGAGGATTTATTTGTTTTGTGCAGGTGTGAGGGACTCGTGCGTAGCCTCCTACTGGATTGATACCTTGATTCTAAAAACTGAGGGAAATACTTACGCTACTTTGCTGCATCATCCCTTCCTCTTCGGGGCAAACCAATGCAGTGCTCAAGAGGTAGCAGCGCCCTCTTAGGTGGTCCCAGTACGCCATCACCTTCAGCTCGGCGGACCAGCTCAAGTGCGTGGCGACCGCTGGCGTCCTCCCGATGCTCTGTTCACCCATCATCAGCAATGTCCAAGTCACCAAGACCCTCATTGACGGCAGCGCGGGGCTCAGTGCCCTGTCCGTCGAGACGTTCGACGGCCTTCAAGTGCCCTATGATCAGCTACAGGCCACCAAGCCCTTCTCACGAGTGACTGACGGCTCGACCACCCCGATAGGGCAGGTCCGCCTCCCTGTCACCTTTGGACAGTGCGACAACTACCACATCGAGCTCATCGACTTTGATGTTGCTCACATCCGTCTATCGTACAATGTCATCCTCGGGTATCGGGCCCTGGCCAAGTTCATGGCAGTGACCCACCACGGCTACAACGTCCTCAAGATGCCAGGAAGCGGCGGGATCATTACAGTCCCCTGCGAAGAAAGAGATGTGGTGTGCTCCCTCGAGCGCGCCTTCTGATACGTCTCCGTCGTATCTACTTTTCCAAACACTTTTGCCCTTGTTTTGGACTCTAACTTGCATGATCTGAATGGAACTAACCCGGACTGACGCTGTTTTCAGCAGAATTGCCATGGTGTTATTTATGTGCAGAAACAAAAGTTCTCAGAATGACCTGAAACTTCACAGAACAACTTTTTGGAAATAGTAAACAATCCTTGCAAAATATGAAGTCCAGGGGGCCCACCACCTGTCCACGAGGGTGGGGGGCGCACCTGCCCCCCCTAGGGCGCGCCCCCTACCTTGTGCGCCCCCTGGAGCTCCTCCGACCTCAAGTCCAACTCTATATATTTGGTTTCAGGGAGAAAAAATGGGAGAGAAGAAATCATCGCGTTTTACGATACGGAGCCGCCGCCAAGCCCTAAAACCTCTCGGGAGGGCTGATCTGGAGTCTGTTTGGGGCTCCGGAGAGGGGAATCCGTCGCCATCGTCGTCATCAACCATCCTCCATCACCAACTTCATGATGCTTACCGCCGTGCGTGAGTAATTCCATCGTACGCTTGCTGGACGGTGATGGGTTGGATGAGATTTATCATGTAATCGAGTTAGTTTTGTTAGGGTTTGATCCGTAGTATCCACTATGTTCTGAGATTGATGTTGCTATGACTTTGCTATGCTTAATGCTTGTCACTAGGGCCCGAGTGCCATGATTCCAGATCTGAACCTATTATGTTTTCATCAATATATGAGAGTTCTTGATCCTATCTTGCATGTCTATAGTCACCTATTATGTGTTATGATCCGTTAACCCTGAAGTGACGATAATCGGGATACTTACCGGTGATGACCGTAGTTTGAGGAGTTCATGTATTCACTATGTGTTAATGCTTTGGTCCGGTACTCTATTAAAAGGAGGCCTTAAAATCCCTTAGTTTCCGTAAGGACCCCGCTGCCACGGGAGGGTAGGACAAAAGATGTCATGCAAGTTCTTTTCCATAAGCACGTATGACTATATTCGGAATACATGCCTACATTACATTGATGAACTGGAGCTAGTTCTGTGTCACCCTAGGTTATGACTATTACATGATGAACCGCATCTGGCATAATTCTCCATTACTGATCCATTGCCAATGAGTTTTCCATATATTGTTCTTCGCTTATTTACTTTTCCGTTGCTATTGCTATCATCACTACAAAATACCAAAAACATTACTTTTGCTATCATTACCTTTTTCTACCGTTACCACTACTATCATATTACTTTGCTACTAATAACTTTGCTGCAGATATTAAGTTTCCAGGTGTGGTTGAATTGACAAATCAGCTGCTAATGCTTGAGAATATTCTTTGACTCCCCTTGTGTCGAATCAATAGATTTGGGTTGAATACTCTACCCTCGAAAACTGTTGTGATCCCCTATACTTGTGGGTTATCAAGACTATTTCCTGGCGCTATTGCCGGGGTGCATAGCTCTATTCTTTGAATCACTTGGGATTTATATCTGCTTATCATTATGAAGAACTTGAGAGATCCAAAAACCAAGATTTATCCCTCAACTATGAGGGGAGGTAAGGAACTGTCATCTAGCTCTGCACTTGATTCACCTTCTGTTTTGAGTAAGCTTGCGACACCTAAACCTGCTTCTGCTATTCATTATGATATGTCGCATGTTATTGATGATGCCACTTCTGCTATGCATGATACTTATGATGAAACTACTTCTATGCTTGATACTACTGTGCCACTTGGTGAATTTCTTGATGAACAACTTGCTATGGCTAGAGAGAGTGAAAATATTGAATCTGGTAATACTAATGAAAGTGATGATGAAGACTTGCCTGTTATTCCTAAGGGTTATGTTTTTGATAAAGAAGCTTCTTTAGCTATTTTAGCTTGCAAACATAGATACGAACTCAAGAGGTTATTAGCTAAATGGAATCAGCAATCTCTAAATGCTAGAATAAACCAGACCCTACTTTTGCTACTTCACCTATCTATGTTACTCATAAGGATTATGAATTCTCTGTTGATCCTGATATAATTACTTTGGTTGAATCTGATCCTTTTCATGGCTATGAATCTGAAACTGTTGTGGCACATCTTACTAAATTAAATGATATAGCTACCCTGTTCACTAATGATGAGAGAACTCGTTACTTTTAATCCTTAAAATATTTCCTTTCTCACTAAAGGGTGATGCTAAGATATGGTTTAATTCTCTTGATCCTAGCTGTGTGCGTAGTCCCCAGGATATGATTTATTACTTCTCTGCTAAATTTTTCCCTGCTCATAAGAAACAAGTTGCTTTAAGAGATATATACAATTTTGTGCAAATTGAAGAAGAGATTCTCCCACAAGCTTGGGGGAGGCTTCTCAAATTACTTAATGCTTTGCCTGATCATCCTCTTAAGAAAAATGAAATACTTGATATCTTTTATAATGGACTAACCGATGCTTCCAGAGATTACCTGGGTAGTTGTGCTGGTTCTGTTTTCAGGGAAAGAACACCGGATGAAGCTGAAATTCTATTGAATAATATGTTGAGAAATGAAAATAATTGGACACTTCCTGAACCAGTTCCTGAGCCTATTCCTAAACCAACTCCGAAGAAGAGGGGTATTCTATTTCTCAGTCCCGAAGATATGCAAGAGGCAAAGAAATCTATGAAATAAAAAGGTATTAAAGCTGAAGATGCTAAGAATTTACCTCCTATTGAAGAAATACAAGGTCTTTATTTACCGCCTGTTGAAGAAACATATGGTCTTAATCCATCACCTATTGAAGAAACTCGTGGTCTTGAGAACCCGACACAGGTAGTAAAGGTAAATTCTCTCTATAGATATGATAAAGCTGAAATCCTGTTTACTAAGTTCACTAGCCCATGCTTAGATGAGTTTGATAAATTTATGGCTAAGCAATAAGATTTTAATGCTTATTTTGGTAGACAGTTGAAATACAATTCAAATATGCTTGGACACCTGGGTGATTATATGGCTAATGTCAAAGGTGAACTTAAACTTATTAGTAAACAAGCTTCTATGGTTACCACTCAAGTAGAACAAGTACTTAAGGCTCAAAATGATTTGCTCAATGAATTGAATAGTAAGAATAATGATAATGCTGCTAGAATTATGACTAGAGGTGGTAAAATGACTCAGGAACCTCTATATCCTGAAGGCCACCCTAAGAGAATTGAGCAAGATTCTCAAAGAAATAATATAGATGCACCTAGTCCTTCTAAAAGGAAGAAAAAGAAAAATGATAGGACTTTGCATGCTTCTAGCGAACCTATCGCTGAAACACCTGAGAATCCAAATGATATTTCTATTTTTGATGCTGAAACACAATCTGGTAATGAACCTAAAACTAGTGATAATGTTAATGATAATGTTCATGATGATGCTCAACCTAGTAATGATAATGATATAGAAACTGAACCTGCTGTTGATCTTGATAACCCACAATCAAAGAATCAATGTTATGATAAGAAAGACTTTGGTGCTAGGAAACACGGTAAGGAAAGAGAGCCTTGGGTTCAGAAACCCATGCCTTTTCCTCCCAAACCATCCAAGAAAAAGGATGATGAGGATTTTGAGCGCTTTGCTGAAATGATTAGACCTATCTTTTTGTGTATGCGATTAACTGATATGCTCAAAATGAATCCTTATGCTAAGTACATGAAAGAAATTGTTACTCATAAAAGGAAGATACCGGAAGTTAAAATTTCCACCATGCTTGCTAATTACACTTTTGAGGGTGGAATACCAAAGAAACTTGGAGATCCAGGAGTACCCACTATACCATGCTCCATTGAAAGAAACTATGTTAAAACTGCTTTATGTGATCTTGGAGCCGGTGTTAGTGTTATGCCTCTCTCTCTTTATATCGTAAACTTGATTTGAATAAGTTGACACCTACTGAAATATCCTTGCAAATGATAGATAAATCAACTGCTATACCTATCGGTATTTTTGAGGATGTGCCTGTTGTAGTTGCAAACGTTACTATTTTAACGGACTTTGTTATTCTTGATATTTCCGAGGACGATAGTATGTCTATTATTCTTGGAAGACCTTTTTTGAACACTGTAGGGGCTGTTATTGATTGCACTAAAGGCAATGTCACTTTTCATGTTAATGGTAATGAGCATACGATACACTTTCCGAGGAAACAACCTCAAATTCATAGTATCAACTCTATTGGAAAAATTCCATCGATTATATTTGGAGGTTTTGAATTTCCTCTTCCTACTGTCGAGAAGAAATATGATATTCTTATTGTTGGGGATGTGCATATCCCCGTTGAGGTAACATAGTGTTATTCGAAATTTCTCCGGTTCCATGTTATTCAGAATGAGTTCGTTAACAAGACTTGATCAACCTTGTTAGTGGATTCCTTTTGATGAGCATGAGATGGATGAAACTAGAAGGCACAACCTTCTGTACCCTCCTTTTACTTTCTGTTATTTATATTAAATAAAATAAAAATAGTATTTTCTGTCTGTTATCTGAATTATCCGTGCAATATAAAAATACCCCGAAAATAAAAGTTCTCCAAATGCCCTGGAATTTAAATATGTTTTTTTTTCTGGAATATTTGAGAATATTTGGAACTGAGAACATAGCAGGAGGAGCTGGCACCTGGCCACGAGGGTCAGGGGCGCGCCCTACCCCCTGGCACGCCCCCTGCCTCGTGGGCCCACGGTGGCCCTCCTCCATTTATCCTTTCACCCACACACTCCTTCTTGCTCCCACAAACACGAATATCTAGCTCAAACCCGAGTCCAAGCTCATTTTGCTGCCATTTTCGATCTCCTTGCTCAAAGCACCTCTCACAAAACTGCTTGGGGAGATTGTTCCTTGGTATGTGACTCCTCCATTTGTCCAATTAGTTTTTGTTCTAGTGCTTTATTCATTACAAATTTGTGCTGCCTAGGTGACCATGTTCTTGAGCTTGCATGTCAAATTTGTATGGTTCCAAGTAGTTTTGATGCATGATATAGGCGCTAGGCACTTGTAGGAGTAGTTGCCATCAATTTTATTGAGTTTGGCTTACTTTTATTTTGAAGTTACTAAAAATTTCAGAATTTTTTAGAAAATAATGAAGAGACTTTTGAGGGGCTCATCGAGCTGAAGCTCGAAGGAACAGGCACCGGAGCCCAAGTATAATTTGCCTCGCACTGCGGAGGTTCGGACGTGTGAATGGCCTTCCAATGAATTCTTGAGAGCAGCCGGGATTTATGATGATTTTTATGAATTGGCTGAGAATATAGGCCTCACCGCTTTCCTCCACAACCAACGCAATCAGTATCTCTTACTCACAAATATCTTTGTGCAAAACTTTCATTTCCATTCTAGGAGCTCACCACCTACGGTGGAGTTTTATTTATATGATGAGCATAAGGAGATGTCACTTTATGATTTTTGTCGGGTTTGTTTGGTCCCTTTCGAGGGCACGATAGAGGAACCACGTCGTAGCGATGTGGATGGGTTTATTGATACCATCACTGTAGGGGAAACGAGGAAGGTTTCCGATGCACAAATCACGAGCATACATTTTCCTGTTTTACGCTACTTTGCAATATTTGCTAGTCGTTGCTTAATTGGTCGTGGAAACTGTGGAAACCTTAGTGTTCCTAATATTATTATTTTGTTCCATGGTTTATTCAGTGATAACTCTGTTAGTATGGGCGGTATTATTGCTAAACGGTTAAGTCTGAACCGTACAAAGGGCCCCATCTTTGGAGGCATCTATGCTTCACACCTAGCTGCACATTTTAACATACCTATTAGGCATTATGAGAAGGAAGAAAAATTGCTGCCTCGTGTTTATTTAGATTATAAGAGTATGGTGGCACATGATTTTATTGTTAAGAATAGGGAAGGAGAGCTTAAACACAAACTGTTCTTTGATAAACATCATCCTAAGACTATTACCTTGCCTACTCCTTCCTTGTTTGATTTATCTGTAGGCCAGTACCTTGTTCCGTTAGAGGCTATTCACGCCTATCGGAACCCTACATCAGACACAGAGCCAGAGCCGGAACCACAAGTTGATCCTCCACGACAGTCTTATTACCATTGGGATCCGGAAATGATTGCCAACTAATGGCAGTCAGAGTCTTCTGCATCGCAGTACGACCCCAACTACTATTATGGATATCCGCCAGGCCAGCCGTGGCCATAGACCAATTTAGGCCAAAAGCCTAAGCTTGGGAGAGTACGTATTTCTCACCGACATTACATTTATGTTCATACAATCATTGCTAGATGTCGGTGCTCATACTTTTTCATTGTATCATCCATGCTAGTTTATTTTTCTTTTCATGCTTTCTGCTTGTGTGTTTAATAAACCTTAAGAAAAACCAAAAAAAATAGTTATAGCTTTTAATTAGTTTACTTTCCATGCTTGTGTAGTAGTAATTAAAAATAAAACCCAAAAAGATTTCCTGTTCTTCTTTTGCGTGTTGGGAGCTTTCCCGTGTAAATAGTTTTATTTCTTTTCTTTTCTTTGGGGATCGATAGGAGAAGACCATATCTAAATTGTTGAAGTAGCTCTTATATGCATTATTGTTGATCTGACAAAAGAGCCCATATTGCCTTGTCTTCTCCTGTTTATCGAATGCTTGCAGATTCCAGCTTAGTACAATGCACGTGCACTATTATTATTATTCGCATCGTTCGGTCGTGCAAGTGAAAGGCAATTATGACGATATATGATGGACTGTCTGAGATGAGAAAAGTTGGTATGAACTCGACCTCTTTTGTTTTTGTAAATATGATTAGTTCATCGTTCCTGATTCAGCCTATTATGAATAAACATGTTTGCAATGACAACTAGAGATCATAGTTTCTTGTGCCATGCTTGATTAGCTATGAGTTATAATGGTTTACCTTGCATGCCAACATGCTATTAAAATGGTTGTGATGTGGTATGATAGGGTGGTATCCTCCTCTGAATGAATTAAGTGACTTGACTTGGCGCATGTTCACGCATGTAGTTGAAACAAAATCAACATAGCCTTCACGATATTTATGTTCATGGTGGATTATCTCCTACTCATGCTTGCATTCGGTGTTGATTAATTTTAATGCATGTTGATGACTTTTGTCGCTCTCTAGCTGGTCACTTCCCAGTCTTTTGCTAGCCTTCACCCGTACTAAGCGGGAATACTGCTTGTGCATCCAATCCCTTAAACCCCAAAGTTATTCCATATGAGTCCACCATACCTACCTATATACGGTATCTACCTGCCGTTCCAAGTAAATTTGTATGTGCCAAACTCTAAACCTTCAAATAAATATCATGTTTTGTATGCTCGAATAGCTCATGTATCAACTAGGGCAGTCCGTATCTTCCATGTTAGGTGGGTTATTCTCAAGAGGAGTGGACTCTGCTCCTCACTCACGAGAAAGTGGCTGGTCACCAGGATGCCCAATCCCATGCTTTATGCAAACTAAATCAAAATAATTGCAAACAAAACTCCCCCTGGGACTCTTGTTAGTTGGAGACACTCGTTGTTTCGAGCAAGCCATGGATTGATGCTTGTTGGTGGAGGGGGAGTATAAACTTTACCATTCTGTTTGGGAACCGCCTATAATGTGTGTAGCATGGAAGATATCGCCATCTCTTGGTTGTTATGTTGACAATAAAGTACACCGCTCAAAATATTATTCACCTCTATTTCAAAAACGAGCTCTGGCACCTCTACAAATCCCTGCTTCCCTCTGTGAATGTCCTATCTATTTACTTTTATGTTGAGTCATCATCTTCTTATTAAAAAGCACTAGTTGGAGAGCACCGCTGTCATTTGCATTCATTATTATTAATTTACATTGAGTATGACTTTACTGGATCTCTTTTACCATGAATTACAATGTCTAGTCAGTCCTTGATCTTTAAAGGTGCTCTGCATTTATGTTTTGCGGTCTCAGAAAGGGCTAGCGAGATACCATCTTGTTATATCATATTATGATTGTTTTGAGAAAGTGTTGTCATCCAAGATTTATTATTATTGCTCGCTAGTTGATTATGCCATTGATATGAGTAAACTTGAGACCTAAGCATTATTGTGAATGTGGTTAGTCATAATCTTTGCTGAAAACTTGAATGTTGGCTTTACATATTTACAACAACAAGAACAAACAGAGTTTGTAAAAGTTTTTCTTTATCTATTTTAGTTTATCAACTGAATTACTTGAGGACAAGCAATGGTTTTTAAGCTTGGGGGAGTTGATACGTCTCCATCGTATCTAATTTTCCAAACACTTTTGCCCTTGTTTTGGACTCTAACTTGCATGATTTGAACGGAACTAACCCGGACTGAAGCTGTTTTCAGTAGAATTGCCATGGTGTTATTTATGTGCAGAAACAAAAGTTCTAGGAATGACCTAAAACTTCACGGAATAACTTTTCAGAAAAAAAATCCTTGCAAAAGATGAAGGCCAGGGGGCCCACCACCTGTCCACAAGGGTGTGGGCGCGCCTGCCCCCCTAGGGCGCGCCCCCTACCTCGTGGGCCCCCTGGAGCTCCTCCGACCTCAAGTCCAACTCTATATATTTGGTTTCGGGGAGAAAAAAATGGGAGAGAAGAAATCATCGCATTTTACGATACGGAGCCGCCACCAAGCCCTAAAACCTCTCGGGAGGGCTGATCTGGAGTCCGTTCAGGGCTCCAGAGAGGGGAATCCGTCGCCATCGTCGTCATCAACCATCCTCCATCACCAATTTCATGATGCTCACCACCGTGCATGATTAATTCCATCGTAGGCTTGATGGGCGGTGATGGGTTGGAGGAGATTTATCATGTAATCGAGTTAGTTTTGTTAGGGTTTGATCGGTAGTATCCACTATGTTCTGAGATTGATGTTGCTATGACTTTGCTATGCTTAATGCTTGTCACTAGGGCCCGAGTGCCATGATTTCAGATCTGAACCTATTATGTTTTCATCAATATACGAGAGTTCTTGATCCTATCTTGCAAGTCTATAGTCACCTATTATGTGTTATGATCCGTTAAACCCGAAGTGACAATAATTAGGATACTTACTGGTGATGACTGTAGTTTGAGGAGTTCATGTATTCACTATGTGTTAATGCTTTGGTCCGGTACTCTATTAAAAGGAGGCCTTAATATCCCTTAGTTTCTGTAAGGACCCCGCTACCACGGGAGGGTAGGACAAAAGATGTCATGCAAGTTCTTTTCCATGAGCACGTATGACTATATTCGGAATACATGCCTACATTACATTGATGAACTGGAGCTAGTTCTGTGTCACCCTAGGTTATGACTGTTACATGATGAACTGCATCCGGCATAATTCTCCATCACCGATCAATTGCCTACGAGTTTTCCATATATTGTTCTTGTAAGTGCATCTAGTGCCACCCCTAGTTGGTTTTGGAGTATTGACGACAAACCTAGTTGAGGGACTAATGTGTTTGTGAGAATTGTAGGATAACACAGGTAGAAGTCCCTCATTGATTCGGTTTTACTACCAGAGATGACCCCTAAAAATGTATGAAGACATTGAAGTCAAAGGTGGTATATGAAGATATTCACATTGAAGACTATGACAAAAGAAGACACGATATGAAGCCTATGGAGCTCGAAGACTTAGATCTTTCGTAGTTCTTTTTCTTTTGTGTTGAGTCATAGGAACCACCGTACTGTTAAGTGGGGTCCAGGAGAACCAGTCAGAATGACTGAAGTGATGCCTAAACCAAAAACCTGTGTCTTCGAGTGAAGACAATGAGAGTGAATCTTGTCCAGAGCCGGACAAGTCAGCTTTGCTTGTAGCCCAAGTAAAGTTGCCATGAGAGTTTGAAATCTGACCATTGAGACACGTGTCAGTTCCTTAGTGACCCAGGGTCATTCGGACAAATCAGGTCGGGTTGCCAAGTGGCTATAAATAGCCCACCCCCTACAACCATAAACGGTTGGCTGCTCAGATTTTAGTGCACGGCTTTTGTCGTTTGAGAGCAACCCACCTCGAAGCCTTTGAGAGAAAATTCCTAGCGAGGAGAAAGCCCTAACCACCCAGAGCCAGAGTAAATTGGGCATCACTTAAGTCTTCTTGTCTGAGTGATCTGAAGACTTATTACACTTGAGGACTGTGCATCCTCCAGACGGTTAGGTGTCGCGTTCTGAGCATCCAAGAGACATTCTGGATTGCCAGTGAACGAAGTCTGTGAAGGTTTGGGAGTCTACCTTGAAGACTTACCAGAGTGATTGGGCGAGGACTATGTGACCTTAGCTCAAGGAGAATACGGTGAGGACTTGGTGTCCTGAGCTGCGTGTTCAGGACTGGGTGTCCGGGACCGTGTGTCCTAAGGTTTAAATACCTAGCCGCTCCAACCAGACGTAGAGTTGTCACAGCAACTGGAACTGGTCCAACACATCATTGTCTTCAACGAGTCACTGGTTTCATCTTCACTTCCTTTTACTTACTGATTACTCATTGTGAAGTCATTGCATGTCTGTTCTATCTTTTGTCTTCACACCCTGAGTGTGTGATCTGTTTGGCTTCATAATATCTTCCTACCTGATCCTTATTACACTGCAGCTATTTGTCACTGTGCTTTCACTCTGTTGATACTTGACCATGGCTTGCCTAGTGTAGTCTACCTTCCGCTGCATAGTAATAGGCATATCTCTGCTGTTTGTCTTCATAACTTCCACGTTTTGAAGACTTTCATAAAAATCGCCTATTCACCCCCCCTCTAGTCGATATAACGCACTTTCAGTTCTTCACTTATTTACTTTTCCGTTGCTATTGCTATAATCACTATTAAATTCCAAAAACATTACTTTTGCTATCATTACCTTTTGCTACCGTTACCACTACTATCATATTACTTTGCTACTAAACACTTTGCTGCAAATATTAAGTTTCCAGGTGTGGTTGAAGTGACAACTCAGCTGCTAATACTTGAGAATATTCTTTGGTCCCCTTGTGACGAATTAATAAATTTGGGTTGAATACTATACCCTCAAAAATTGTTGCGATCCCCTATACTTGTGGGTTATCACCTTCCAAGCCGCAGCAACCGAAGACCCTGATAGCAAGGGCGCATACCCTCTTGAGGCCACCCCCAAGAAGAAGAAGCAACTACTCCGCACAGGGCCTCAAGGGAGCGGCGCCTCTAGCGGTGCCACATCAGGATCAGTGCCTGCACCTGGTGCACCTCCCTCCCTCGCATAGGAAGGTGCGCCCGGCGCCCTCCTCGGGAAGGGCTCGGGGGCTCTCTTATGGAGGGCCTCAGACCTAGCCGACATCACGAGGGAGGCGCTCGGGCACCACGTGGAGGCGTGCTTCGAGGCACGTTTTCCTCAGGATTTGCACTAGGCAAGGAGCGCCCGACGCTCGGGAGTTCATCACCAAGACCACTCAGGAGCTGCAGGATGCAAGGGCCATGCGCGGCGACTGCCGCCCACCTGGCGCATCTCCCCATCCAGGCGAGGATGGCGGGCTGTGCGTCTGCATCGACATCCCAGGGCTCAACCAGGCCGCATCTCAGGAGCGCTTCTGGCCTTCGCGCGCTGGTCGGTGCGAGGGTCCACCTCATAGCTACGTTCGTATGCCATTTGGCCTGCCGAGCATGGCAGTCGCCATCCAGCGCAACCTACGAAGCATCCTGGCAACCTAGGAAGCCAGGCATCACGCGGTCCTAGTGGAGATGGAGATGGCCCTCAGGGAGACACCTGAGCCCCCAGAGCCTCCCGAGGCTCAGGGTCTTGGCAGCTCATGAGGAGAGACTTCTTCAGCGCGCACCTTCAGCTACCCCAACACTCCTTCGACAACAAAACCAGGTGACATTTTCCAAGATTATTTAGCTAGGAGCGCCCCTCGGGCTGCATCATTCCCAGGCCGCGTGGCACTGTCCCTGCGGCATGCTCCTTTTTGCATCTTTAGCTTACCTTACTAGGGGCACCCCTCGGGCTGCATCATCCCCAGGCCACTCGGGTCCGTCCCTGGCATGTATCGTTCTCGCATCTATCTAAGCTAGCCGGTTCCCATGCATGAGTTATTTATAGTCATCACCTACTTGATTGCCTCCCACCAAGGGAGCCGCACGCCAATCGTTTTTGTTTAGGATCCTTCGCATGAGAAGACTAGGCACAGCACCTGTGCTCAGGTCTGTCCCTACAACGTCGATAAACCCAACGGCTGAGCTCTGTCTGGAGGGCCGTCCTGGTTCACGTCACCTCCTAGGGTCGTTGGTGCTTGGCCTCCTCATGCGATATCCTCAGGAGATCCGCTCGGCGCAGGTTGCCTAACCATCTCGCAGGACCACCACAGCCATCAAGAGCCAAGACCAGGCACAACCCACCTTGAGGTAGGGCCTCGTGAGTCCCGCACTGGCTTACAGGTGCCCAGACACACCTCGTCCAGCCCTGCCGTGCAAGCCACGTGTCAGGGCGGGGCTGTACACGCCCTGGGGGCTCCACTCAGAGGGAGCCCTCACCCACGTACCAGTGGAAGCACCATGCTCCGTGCTAGCAGTCGACACTACCGAGGAGCGGCTATGCCCGTGCAAGTGTGGAAGCGCTATGCTCCGCGCTGGTGATAAACAACTGAGGGCGGCCTCATGGCCGTATCAACCTCAGGGAGCCTCCGAGCTCAGTGTCTGGCCTCATCGCAACACCTCCCCTTCGAGAGAGTCGTGCGAGGGGGCTGGGCACGGGGGCTGCGCTCGCATCACGCCCAAGCATACGCCACCCTGTCAGGTCCCTCGGACTTGGTCATCATGTGCCCTCCCAAGCAGAGCCAAGTTATGAAGGTCGTTTGGATTTCAAGGGGGACTCTTGAGCATCGGGACTCAGGAGCCTAACTGGCCACGTAGCCCCTCACTCCTTGGTCCGTCCTGGTGATCCGGACGGTCCAATGGCGGTTGAGGTATGCGTGGGGTCGGGCCCTGCCGATGTAGAACACTAGGCCCACTCTCGCATCTCCTTTCTATAAGTTGTTTGCGCGTCAAGGGGGACTCCTGAGCATCGCGACTCAGGAGCCTAACTGGCCACGTAGCCCCTCACTCCTTGGTCCGTCCTGGTGATCCGGAGGGCCCAATGGCGGCTGAGGTATGCGCGGGGTCGGGTCCTACCGACGCAGAACACCAAAGCAAACGGAAAGGAAATCGCAGAATTTCAAACAAATATTATAAAACATATTGTTCTCCAAATACCAAGCATAAGTTTAAACGCCTCCATGAGGCATGGTTCATGTTGCAGAAGCAAAGCAGGAAAAGGAGCAGCCGACAAGTCATCCCATCATCCATGGACGCCGTCGTCGCTTGCAAGAGGCGTCCCTTCGACGATGATGTCGCCCTCACCCGAGCCGCCAGCTGGAGTTGCAGGTTTAGCAGCATCACCAGTTGGGGGCATAGGGTCGAAGGCGCGGAACTTCTTCAGCAGAGCCTCCACCTGGCCCTTCACGGCGTCGGCAGCGGTCGCGCAGCGCTCGTCGTCCACAGGCTCCAACAGCTCGTCAAGGTTGGCGGCAGGATCACGAAGATAGAGGTGGCTGAAGACGCGCATCAGTGCGGCCGAGGAAAGTGTGCGGGCTTCTCCTTCCACCAAGGGGCCGATTCCGCCCACAACCTCCTCAAGCGCCCCGACCAGATGATGAAGCAGCCGGGTGGGGACCTCATCGATGGTGGCTAGTGGCTCCTCCAAGCCCTTCTCGTAGATTGCCCGCAGCCCCACGCGGGACCTCTCATTAAGGGACTTGAAGGCCGCGCGGTCCCCGGCCAGGACCTTCGCCTTGGCGTCAAGCTCGGCCTTCTCCGCCTTCACCTTCTGCTCCAGCTTCTCCAGCCGGCTACGCTCCGCGGCCTGCACCCTCACCAGCTGCTCCAGCTCGGCGTCGCGACCCCTGACGACATCCTCCCGGGCCTTCATCTTCTCCTTCTCCGCCTTGCCGTCTCGAGCTTCGGTCTCACGCTCCTTGTGCACGGTCTCCAGCTCGGCCTCCAGTGATCCTGGGCGGCCCCGGCATCCTTCAACGCCACCTCATGAGCAGCCACGGCCTGGGGGGCAACCTTCTTGTCCTTCTCGGAGGCCGCCGCGGATTGGCTCAATGCTGCCCGGACAGACGCATCGGAGTGAAGCCAGCCTGAAATCAGCTCCAGGCGCCCGGCCATCAGGTGACAGTCGGTGCCTTGAAGATCCTCTCACAGCAGGGTCAGCGTGGAGAGAGCGCGCTCCAGGACGTCAGGGGAGGAGGAAGGATCCAATGTCAGTAGTGCATCGGAAGGAGGAGGAGACAACGCTCCTAAACTTGGGGGACCCCAGCAACTGAGCCAGACGTCGGCACCTTCGGAGCCAGCGGGGCTAGGGGAGCTGCCCCCTCCGGAGGACGCCCCCCCATGTCTCGCAAGGACGATCGGGCTGGGGAAGCGTGAGCGCTCTCATTGCCCTTCCCCGTGGATGAGAGTGCGGCCGCTGTAGGCGATTCAGTCCCAAGCAGTATCGCCGCTTCCTCCTTCCTCTTCTTCGCCGCGGGCGTCGGCCTAATTGCGCAAAGGAGAAGCGTCAAGAATCAGCAGCAGAAGAAAGAACAAGGCAGGACAGGAATACTTATTGGTCTACCGCGGTGTAGTCTCTCCGCTTCCTAAGCTTGAAGCCTGAGAGCCTCGCAGCCTGAGGCACAGGCGCGCGACCTCCAGGCGCTGAAGAGGGGGCGACAGAAACGCCAGAAGCAGCTCCAGGCGGCGTTAGAACAAGGGCGCCGTTTTGGGAGATCAGCGCTGACCTTCCCCTCGTCTGGACCTCAGCCGGTAACCTCCTTCGAGGACTGGCCTTGGACCTCGAGGAGCCACCGGCCGCATGCATCTCTATCCTTTCCAGAAGGACATCGACCTCATCATCATCATCAGGCAGGGTGCGGAGGATGTCAGCCTTGCGCATAGGGGAGGTCTCCCCTCCCCCTCGCGGGAAGTCCCCAAGTCGCGCTCCTCTTCCTCCGCCCAAGACTCGTCGGAAGACACGTCCATCAGAGTCGTCATCACTGGAAGTTCCAGGGCGCAGGTGGCATGAGCCCATGCCCATCGAAGACGGGCAGAGCGACGACAACCTTGGCCCCATCCGGACGGCGGTACAAGGGAACGAAGGAGTCCGGCGGGTACCCTTGGTCGTCTCCAACCAAGGAGCGGAGGGCCGAATGCAGCTCCTTGTCATAAAGGGCCTCCGGGCATAGGCGAAGGTCGTCCCCTTCGTCTCCAAGCTTCCACAAGGGGCGCGGGCGCGACTGGAGGGCAGCCACGCGCTGCTTCATGAATTCTTTGACGATCATGGCCCCCGTCAACTTCGCCGCCCTTGAATCACCAGGCCTCAGGTCGGCGGTCATCCTCTCCAACACTTGCGCCGCCCGGGAATCGGTGAGCTTCGCGCGAAGCCACCCCTCGTGGGACACAGGCATCTCCGTTGGCAGCACCAGTCGGGGGTGGGTGCGCTTGGCGTCCAGCAAGACCCACTTGCCCCTGAAGCCCTTGTCCTTCTTCCGGCCTTCGAGATGGAGTTGGTCATGTTGGCCGCGACGAAGCTAACGCACCCAGAGTAGTGGCCCTCTTTGATCCGGAGGAAGAAGTGGCGCAACAGTGCCACAGATGGCATCACCCTGATATATGCCTCGCAGTAGAAGGCAAAGATCGACAGGAGGAGGATGGAGTTGGGATGAAGATGGAGAGCATGGATCTTGTAGTGGCTAAGGACGGAGTAGAAGAAGTCGGAGAAGGGGGGAACCAGCCCGACGACAACGCTGCTCATGAAGAAGGGGTAGAAGGTGCTGCCTGAGGCCTCCGGCTTGTTGGAGCCAGCCCAGAGCACAGTCTTCCTCTTCTTATCACCCTCCCCTGTCATCAGGAGCACGACAGCAAGGTTCTTCCCCTAAACGCTCGACGTATCGAGCACCGGCTCGTACCAAGACGGTGAGGGAGTGGCCCGAGATTTCTTGGGCGCCATTGGCGGCAGGCTTGAAGAAGGATCCGGGCGGATCTGGAGTCTCCGGAAGCAAGGAGCAAGAAAGGGGATCTGGAGCAAGATGAAAGAAGGCAATTGACAACCCACAAGTATAGGGGATCACAACAGCTTTCGAGGGTAGAGTATTCAACCCAAATTTATTGATTCGATAAAAGGGGAGCCAAAGAATATTCTCAAGTATTAGCAGCTGAGTTGTCAATTCAACCACACTTGGAAACTTAGTATCTGCAGCAAAGTGTTTAGTAGCAAAGTAATATGATAGTGATGGTAACTGTAACAAAAGAGTAATGAAAGCAAAGTAATGTTTTTGGTATTTTGTAGTGATTGTAACAATAGCAACGGGAAAGTAAATAAGCGTAAACCAGTATATGGAAAGCTCATAGGCATTGGATCAATGATGGATAATTATGCCGGATGCGGTTCATCATGTAACAGTCATAACATAGGGTGACATAGAACTAGCTCCAATTCGTCAATGTAATGTAGGCATGTATTCCGAATATAGTCATACATGCTTATGGAAAAGAACTTGCATGACATCTTTTGTCCTACCCTCCCGTGGCAGCGGGGTCCTAATGGAAACTAAGGGATATTAAGGCCTCCTTTCAATAGAGAGCCAGAACAAAGAATTAGCACATAGTGAATACATGAACTCCTCAAACTAAGGTCATCACCGGTAAGTATCCCGATTATTGTCACTTCGGGGTTAACGGATAATAACACATAATAGGTGACTATAGACTTGCAATATAGGATCTAGAACTCTCATATATTGATGAAAACATAATAGGTTCAGATCTGAAATCATGGCACTCGGGCCCTAGTGACAAGCATTAAGCATAGCAAAGTCATAGCAATATCAATCTCAGAACATAGTGGATACTAGGGATCAAACCCTAACAAAACTAACTCGATTACATGGTGAATCTCATCCAACCCATCACCATCCAGCAAGCCTACGATGGAATTACTCAAGCACGGCGGTGAGCGTCAGGAAATTGGTGATGGAGGATGATTGCTGATGACGACGGCGACGAATCCCCCTCTCCGGAGCCTCGAACGGACTCTAGATCAGCCCTCCCGAGAGGTTTTAGGGCTTGGCGGCGGCTCCGTATCGTAAAACGCGATGATTTCTTCTCTCCTATTATTCTCTCCCCGAAAGCAGTTATATAGAGTTGGAGTTGGAGTCAGGGGGTCTCCAGGGGGCCCACGAGGTAGGGGCGCGCCCTAGGGGGGGCGCCCCCCACCCTCGTGAGAAGGGTGTGGCCCCCCTGGTCTTCATCTTTGGCGAGCATTTTTTATTATTTATTGTAAGATATCCCATGGAGTTTTAGGTCATTCCGAGAACTTTTGTTTTCTGCACATAAAACAACATCATGGCAATTCTGCTGAAAACAACGTCAGTCCGGGTTAGTTCCATTCAAATCATACAAGTTAGAGTCCAAAACAAAGGCTAAAGTGTTTGGAAAAGTAGATACGTTGGAGACGTATCAACTCCCCCAAGCTTAAACCCTTGCTTGTCCTCAAGCAATTCAGTTGACAAACTGAAAGAAATAAAGAAAAGCTTTTACAAACTCTGTTTGCTCTTGTTGTTATAAATATGTCAAGCAAGCATTCAAGTTTTCAGCAAAGATTATAACTAACCACATTTGCAATAATTCTCAGGTCTCATGTTTACTCATATCAATAGCATAATCAACTAGCGAGTCATAATAATAAATCTCGGATTACAACACTTTCTCAAAACAATCATAATATGGTATAACAAGATGGTATCTCGCTAGCCCTTTCTGAGACCACAAAACATAAATGCAGAGCACCTTTAACGATCAAGGACTGACTAGACATTGTAATTTATGGTAAAAGATATCCAATAATAGTCACACCCAATATAAATTAACAGTAATGAATGTAAATGACAGTGGTGCTCTCCAACTGGTGCTTTTTAATAAGAGGGTGATGACTCAACATAAAAGTAAATAGATAGGCCCTTCGCAAAGCGAAGCAGGGATTTGTAGAGGTGCTAGAGCTCGGTTTTAAAATAGAGGTGAATAACATTTGAGCGGTATACTTTCATTGTCAACATAACAACCAAGAGATGGCGATATCTTCCATGCTACACACATTATAGGCGGTTCCCAAACAGAATGGTAAAGATTATACCCCCCCCTCCACCAACAAACATCAATCCATGGCTTGCTCGAAACAATGAGTACCTCCAACATACATCAGGTCCCAGGGGGAGTTTTGTTTGCAATTATTTTGATTTAGTTTGCATAAAGCATGGGACTGGGCATCCCGGTGACCAGCCCTTTACCTCGTGAGTGAGGAGAGGAGTCCACTCCTCTTGAGAATAACCCGCCTAACATGGAAGATACGGACAACCCTAGTTGATACATGAGCTATTCGAGCATACAAAACAGGATGATTATTTGAAGGTTTAGAGTTTGGCACATACAAATTTACTTGGAATGGCAGGTAGATACCACATATAGGAAGGTATAGTGGACTCATCTGGAATAACTTTGGGGTTTAAGGAGTTTGGATGCACAAGCAGTATTCCCGCTTAGTACAGGTGAAGGCTAGCAAAAGACTGGGAAGCGACCAACTAGAGAGTGACAACAACCATGTACATGCATTAAAATTAATGAACATTGGATGCAAGCATTAGTAGGATATAATCCACCATGAACATAAATATCGTGAAGGCTATGTTGATTTGTTTCAACTACATGCGTGAACATGTGCCAAGTCAAGTCACTTAAATCATTCAGAGGAGGATACCACCCTATCATACCACATCATAACCATTTTAATAGCATGTTGGCACGCAAGGTAAATCATTATAACTCATAGCTAATCAAGCATGGCACAAGCAACTATGATCTTTAATTGCCATTGCAAACATGTTTATTCATAACAAGCTGAATCAAGAACGATGAACTCATCATATTTAGAAAAACAAAAGAGGTCGAGTTCATACCAGCTTTTCTCATCTCAGTCAGTCCATCATATATCATCATAATTGCCTTTCAGTTGCATGACCGAACGATGTGAATAATAATAAGAGTGCACGTGCATTGGACTAAGCTGGAATCTGCGAGCATTCAATAAACAAGAGAAGACAAGGCAATATGGGCTCTTTTGTCAGATAAACAATAATGCATGTAAGAGCCACTTCAACAATTTAATCATGGTCTTCTCCTACTGACCCCAAAGAAAAGAAAATAAATAAAACTATTTACACGGGAAAGCTCCCAACAAGCAAAAGAAGAACGAGAAATATTTTTGGGTTTTCTTTTTAATTACTACTACAAGCATGGAAAGTAAATTAATTAAAAGCTACAACTAATTTTTTTTGGTTTTTCTTAAGGTTTATCAAACACACAAGAAGAAAGCATAAAAGAAAATAAACTAGCATGGATGATACAATGAGAAAGTATGAGCACCGACATCTAGCAATGAGTGTGTGTGAACATAAATGTAATGTTGGTGAGAAATACGTACTCCCCCAAGCTTAGGCTTTTGGCCTAAGTTGGTCTATGGCCATGGCTGGCCTGGCTGATATCCATAATAATAGTTGTTGGGGTCGTACTGTGATGAGGAAGAAGAAGGCTCCAATTGCCACTGGCTGGCAATCATCTCTGGATCCCACTGATAGTTAGATTGTCGTGAAGGATCAAATTGTGGTTCCGGTTTTGGCTCCTCGGCTGGTGTAGGGTTCCGGTAGGCGTGGATAGCCGTCAACGGAACAAGGTATTTGCCTACAGTCAAATCAAACAAAGCAGGAGCAGGAAAGGTAATGATCTCAGGATTATGTTTATTAAACAAGAATTGATATTTAAGCTCCCCTGCCCTATTCTTAACAATAAAATCATGTGCCACCATACTTTTATAATCTAAATAAATATAAGGCATCACTTTTTCCTCCTTCTCAGCATGCCTAATAGGAATGTTAAAATGTGCAGCTAGGCGTGTAGCATAGATGCCTCCAAAGATGGGACCCTTTGTACGGTTCATACTTAACCGTCTAGCAATAATGTTATCACTGTATAAACCTTTGAGCAAAATAATAATATCAGGGATACTAAGGTTTCCACAGTTTTCGCGACCAATTAAGCAACGACTAGCAAATAATGCAAAGTAACGTAAGACAGGAAAATGTATGCTAGTGATTCGTGCATCGAAAACCTTCCTAGTTTCCCCTACAGTGATAGTATTAATAAATCCCTCCACATCATCATGATGTGGTTCTTCTGTCTTGCCCCCAAAAGGGACCAAACAAATCCGACATAAATCATAAAGTGACATCTCCTTATGCTCATCATATAAATGAAACTCCACCGTAGGTGGTGTTCCTAGAATGAAAATGAAAGTTTTGCACAAAGGTATTTGTGAGCAAGAGATACCGATGGCATTGGTCGTGGAGGAAAGCGGTGAGGCCTGCATTATGAGCCAACTCATGAAAATCTTCATAAATCCCAGCCGCTCTCAAGAAATCCTCAGAAGGCCATTCACACGCCCGAACCTCCGCGGTGCGCGGAAAATTATACATAGGTTTCGGTGCCTTTTCCTTCGAGCTTTCGCTCGATGAGCCCCTCAATAATCTCCTCATAATTTTCTGAAAAATTATGAAATTTTTTAGTAACTTCAAAATAAAAGTAAACCAAACTCAATAATATTGATAGCAACTACTCCTACAAGTGCCTAGGGCCTATATCATGCATCAAAACTACTTTTGACCATATAAATTTGACATGCAAGCTCAAGAACAGGGTCACCTAAGCAACACAAATTTGCAATGAATAAAGCACTAGAACAAAAACTAATTGGACCAATGGAGGAGTCACATACCAAGGAATAATCTCCCCTAGCAGTTTTGTGAGAGGTGCTTTGAGCAAGGAGATCGAAAATGGCAGCAAAACGAGCTTGGACTCGGGTTTGAGTTGGTTTTTCATGTTTGTGGGATGAAGATGAAGTGTGTGGCTGAAAGAATAAGTGGAGGAGAGCCACTGTGGGCCTACGAGGCAGGTGGCGCGCCCTCCACTCTCGTGGCAAGGTGGTTGGCCCCCCTGGTTTGTTCTTTGTTCCATAAATCCTCAAATATTCTATAAAAATCATATTTAATTTTTAGGGCATTTGGAGAACTTTTATTTTCGAGGTATTTTTATATTGCACGGATAATCAGATAACAAACAGAAAATTATTTATTTTTACTTTATTTCAACTAAATAACAGAAAGTATAGAAAGGGTACAGAGGGTTGTGCTTCTAGTTTCATCCATCTCATGCTCATCAAAGGGAATCCACTAACAAGGTTGATCAAGTCTTGTTAACAAACTCATTCCGATTAACATGAAACCGGAGAAATTTTGAATAACACTAGGTTACCTCAATAGGGATATGCACATCCCCAATAATAAGTATATCATATTTCTTCTTGACAGTAGGAAGAGGAAATTCAAAACCTCCAAATATAATCGATGGAATTTTTCTGATAGAATTGATACTATGAACTTGAGGTTGTTTCCTCGGAAAGTGTACCGTATGCTCATTACCATTAACATGAAAAGTGACATTGCCTTTGTTGCAATCAATAACAGCCCCTGCAGTATTAAGAAAAGGTCTTCCAAGAATAACAGACATACTATCGTCCTCGGGAATATCAAGAATAACAAAGTCTGTTAAAATAGTAACGTTTGCAACCACAACAGGCACATCCTCACAAATACCGATAGGTATAGCAATTGATTTATCAGCCATTTGCAAAGATATTTCAGTAGGTGTCAACTTATTCAAATCAAGTCTACGATATAAAGAGAGAGGCATAACACTAACACCGGCTCCAAGATCACATAAAGCAGTTTTAACATAGTTTCTTTTAATGGAGCATGGTATAGTAGGTACTCCTGGATCCCCAAGTTTCTTTGGTATTCCACCCTTAAAAGTATAATTAGCAAGCATGGTGGAAATTTCAGCTTCCGGTATCTTTCTTTTATTTGTAATAATATCTTTCATGTACTTAGCATAAGGATTTGTTTTAAGTATATCAGTCAATCGCATACGCAAAAAGATAGGGCTAATCATTTCAGCAAAACACTCAAAATCCTCATCATCCTTTTTTTACCCAAGGCTCTCTTTCTTTACCATGTTTCCTAGCAACAAAGTCTTTCTTATCATAATGTTGATTCTTTGATTGTGGGTTATCAAGATCAACAACAGGTTCAATTTCTACATCATTATCATTACTAGGTTGAGCATCATTATGAACATCATCATTAACATTTTCATTAGGTTCATGTTCATTGCCAGATTGTGTTTCAGCATCAGACATAGATATATCATTTGCATTATCAGGTGGTTTAGCAATATGTTCACTAGAAGTTTGCACAGTTCTGTCATTTTTCTTCTTCTTCTTTTTAGAAGAACTAGGTGCATCAATATTATTTCGCTGAGAATCTTGCTCAATTCTCTTAGGGTGGCCTTCAGGATGCAAAGGTTCCTGAGTCATTCTACCCGTTCTAGTAGCCACTTTGACAGCATAATTATTTTTCTTACTATTCATCTCATTGAGCAATTCTTTTTGAGCTTTAAGTACTTGTTCTACTTGAGTGGTAACCATAGAAGCATGTTTGCTAACAAGTTTAAGTTCACCTCTAATATTAGCCATATAATCACCCAAGTATTTAATCATATCAGCATCTTGTTTTAGTTGTCTACCAAAATAAGCATTGAAGTCTTCTTGCTTAAACATAAAATTATCAAACTCATCCAAGCATTGACTAGCAATTTTAGCAGGAGGGATTTCAGCTTTATCATATCTATAGAGAGAATTTACCTTTACTACATGTGTCGGGTTATCGGGGTCTGGAGGTTCTTCAATAAATAAAGGATTAAGATCATATGTTTCTTCAACAGGCGGTAAATTAAGACCATGTATTTCTTCAATAGGAGGTAAATTCTTAACATCTTCAGCTTTAATACCTTTTTCTTTCATAGATTTCTTTGCCTCTTGCATATTTGGGACTGCGAAATAGAATACCTCTCTTCTTAGGAGTTGGTTTAGGAATCGGATCATTAATTGGAGCAGGAGCTGGCTCAGGAGGTGCCCAATTATTTTCATTTGTCAACATATTATTCAATAAAATTTAAGCTTCATTCGGTGTTCTTTCCCTGAAAAGAGAACCAGCACAACTTTCCAGGTAATCTCTGGAAGCATCGGTTAGTCCATTATAAAAGGTATCAAGTATTTCGTTTTTCTTAAGAGGATGACCAGGCAAAGCATTAAGTAACTTGAGAAGCCTCCCCCAAGCTTGTGGGAGACTCTCTTCTTTAATTTGCACAAAGTTGTATATTTCCTTTGAAGCAGCTTGTTTCTTTTGAGCAGGGAAATATTTAGCAGAGAAGTAATAAATCATATCCTGGGGACTATGCACACAACCGGGATCAAGAGAATTAAACCATATCTTAGCATCACCCTTTAATGAGAATGGAAATATTTTAAGGATATAAAAGTAGCGAGATCTCTCATCATTAGTGAACAGGGTGGCTATATCATTTAATTTAGTTAGATGTGCTACAACAGTTTCAGATTCATAGCCATGAAAAGGATCAGATTCAACCAAAGTAATTATATCAGGATCAATAGAGAATTCATAATCCTTATCAACAACACATATAGGTGAAGTAGCAAAAGCAGGGTCAGGTCTCATCCTAGCATTTGGAGATTGCTTATTCCATTTAGCTAATAACCTTTTGAGTTCATATCTATCTTTGCAGGCTAAAATAGCAAAAGAAGCATCTTGATCAAATAAATAACCCTCAGGAATAACAAGTGATTCTTCATCATCACTTTCATCTTCATAATCAGATTCAATATTTTCAATCTCTCTAGCCCTAGCAAGTCGTTCCTCTAGAAAATCACTAAGTGGCATAGTAGTATCAGGCATAGAGGTAGTTTCATCATAAGTATCATGCATAGCAGAAGTAGCATCATCAATAACATGCGACATATCAGAACGAATAGCAGAAGCAGGTTTAGGTGTCGCAAGATTACTCATAACAGAAGGTGAATCAAGTGCAGAGCTAGATGGCAGTTCCTTACCTCCCCTCGTAGTTGAGGGATAGATCTTGGTTTTTGGATCTCTCAAGTTCTTCATAGTCTCCAATAGAGCTATGCTCACTGGCAACGGCGCCAGGAATTAGTCTTGATAACCCACAAGTATAGGGGATCGCAACAGCTTTCGAGGGTAGAGTATTCAACCCAAATTTATTGATTCGACACAAGGGGAGCCAAAGAATATTCTCAAGTATTAGCAGCTAAGTTGTCAATTCAACCACACCTGGAAACTTAGTATCTGCAGCAAAGTGTATAGTAGCAAAGTAATATGATAGTGATGGTAACGGTAACAAAAGAGTAATGAAAGCAAAGCAATGTTTTTGGTATTTTGTAGTGATTGCAACAATAGCAACGGGAAAGTAAATAAGCGTAAACCAGTATATGGAAAGCTCGTAGGCATTGGATCAATGAAGGATAATTATGCCGGATGCGGTTCATCATGTAACAGTCATAACATAGGGTGACACAGAACTAGCTCCAATTCGTCAATGTAATGTAGGCATGTATTCCGAATATAGTCATACATGCTTATGGAAAAGAACTTGCATGACATCCTCTGTCCTACCCTCCCGTGGAAGCGGGGTCCTAATAGAAACTAAGGGATATTAAGGCCTCCTTTTAATAGAGAACCGGAACAAAGCATTAGCACATAGTGAATACATGAACTCCTCAAACTACGCTCATCACCGGTAAGTATCCCGATTATTGTCACTTCGGGGTTAACGGATCATAACACATAATAGGTGACTATAGACTTGCAAGATAGGATCTAGAACACTCATATATTGATGAAAACATAATAGGTTCAGATCTGAAATCATGGCACTCGGGCCCTAGTGACTAGTATTAAGCATAGCAAAGTCATAGCAACATCAATATCAGAACATAGTGGATACTAGGGATCAAACCCTAACAAAACTAACTCGATTACATGGTGAATCTCATCCAACCCATCACCGTCCAGCAAGCCTATGATGGAATTACTCACACACGGTGGTGAGCATCATGAAATTGGTGATGGTGGATGGTTGATCATGAGGACGGCGACGAATCCCCCTCTCCGGAGCCCCGAACGGACTCCAGATCAGCCCTCCCGAGAGGTTTTAGGGCTTGGCGGCGGCTCCGTATCGTAAAATGCGATGATTTCTTCTCTCCTATTTTTTCTGCCCGAAAGCAGTTATATAGAGTTGGAGTTGGAGTCGGGGGGTCTCCAGGGGGCCCACGAGGTAGGGGGGCGCGCCCCCACCCTCATGAGAAGGGTGTGGGCCCCCTGGTCTTCATCTTTGGCGAGGAATTTTTATTATTTATTGTAAGATATCCCGTGGTGTTTCAGGTCATTCCAAGAACTTTTGTTTTCTGCACATAAAACAACATCATGGCAATTCTGCTGAAAACAATGTCAGTCTGGGTTAGTTCCATTCAAATCATACAATTTAGAGTCCAAAACAAGGGCAAAAGTGTTTGTAAATGTAGATACGTTGGAGACGTATCAACAATGAAGGCAAATACAACATGTGCCAGTCTTTTGTCAGTCGGGCAGTTGCCAAGGTAGCATGGGGAAGCGGAGACGCCCACGTCCCATCAATCACCACGCGTCAACTGAGGCCGCAGGCTATTGGGGCCTGCGGCGCTCCGCACTTGCCCCTTGGCTTCGCCTCGAAGAGCCAAGTTTGAGCGTGCGTTGGGCCCGGGGGCTACTGTCGGTGTCCTGGGAATGGGGGTCCCCAGACTTGCTTACCTGTGGCCCACGGCGTCGCTCGCCAGCAGCCCCGTAGGGCCCATCTTCACTAGCAAACACTCTAGACCCTCGCGAGGGTCCGAGCCTCACGAGGTGGACGACGCAAGACCTCCTCGGGGGCAGCCTCACCAGGCTGGCTCGCGAGGGGCGGAGAGATCAAGTCAAGGGGCACCTCGTGAGGTTCGTATGACATAAGCCATGACGACCAAGGCCAGGCGGACGCCAGGTGGGCGCCAGCGGGCACAGTGTCCTTGTTTCCTCTTTCGTGCTAAAGAGGCTAGCACAGGCGAGGAGTCCTGAGGAATCAGGCAAAGGTTTCCATATCAGTGCAATGAGACCAAGACCAGTAGGATGGCAGGAAGGAGGTCACCGTGGAGCCCAGGACGGCGTCACCACCAGAACCATTGGCAGGCGAAGACCACCTTTTGTCAGGATAACTTGTACTAGTTGCCCCCCTTCAAACTAGCCGTTGTGGGATCCCTTCCCGCCTAATATTTAGGAAGAGGACCAGGGCCCTATAAGTAGGACTAGCCACCACCGTAGGGAGGTAACTGATCTTGGACTGGATCCATTCCACCAAGGCGACCAGACAAGCTCACCAAGCATAAGAGCACCTCTCCTCAGGAGTCTGTTCTTCCCTTGTAACTGTTCATCGTCAGCCCAAGAGGCAATCCACCACACCACACTGGAGTAGGCTATTACACCACACCGGTGGCCCAAACCAGTATAAACCATGTGTCCTTTGTTCTACGGGTCGCGCTGAGCCTTGAGATCACGGTGAGGGCGTGAGATAGAGGGAGGAGAGATCTTTGTGCGCACCCCAGTGTTCGAACCTCAAGGGTTTTGCTGAAACACGAAATCCGACATCTTACGATGGATGAAGGGATGTAAGAGCCTAAGCTTGGGGATGCCCCGTCATCCCAAGCTTTTATCCAAGAATGAGCAACCAACTAAGCTTGGGGATGCCCCCGAGTGGCATCCCCGCTTTCTTCCAACAACTATCGGTATTTTACTCGAGGCTATATTTTTATTCGTCACATGATATGTGTTTTTCTTGGAGCGTCTTGTATGATATGTGTCTTTGCTTGTTTTATTTTGTGTTCTAAGTCATGAATCCTTGCTGGACACACCTATTTGAGAGAGCCAAAATTATGTCATGACTTGTTAGAGTTGCTCTCTATGCTTCACTTAAATCTTTTGTGAGCTAGGACTTGCTCTAGTGCTTCACTTATATCTTTTTGAGCACGGCGTGCTTTGTTATTCTTGAAGAAATGCTCTCTTGCTTCACTTATATTTTTTTGAGAGTTAGTAAAATTTTGAAGAAATTCTCTCTTGGTCCACTTAAATTATTTTGAGAGAAATAAAATTTGTTATGCTCATGATCTTCACATATATTTGTTTGAGCTTATGAAAAGCAACACATGAAAATTAGTCCCAAAGTGATAGATATCCAAGAAGGATAAAGAAAAAAATGTCATGAAGATCATTGGACAAAATAAACTTCATTCTTAGTAATAGTTTTGAGATATGATGATGTGATATGTGAGTTATGTTGATGAGTAATTATGCTCTAGTAGGAATATTTGTGTTAAGGTCTGTGATTCCCTATGCATGCACGAAAGTCAATAATCATGCAATGAAAATTATATCCTACTTGTGGTGCATTATTCAGTGTTAATTATGCTTAATGCTTTCTTGTGAGATTATTCGTTTCTTGGTTGGTCGCTTCCCAATCTTTTGCTAGCCTTCATTTTGCACTAAGTATGATATCTACTTGTGCATCCAAAATCCTTTAAACCAATTTTGCCACATGAGTCCCCTATATCTACCTATATGTGTTATTATTTTGCCATTCTAAGCAAATTTGCACGTGCCATCTCTAATTTTCAAAATAAACTTCTCTTTTGTGTGTTTGTTTTGCTCGCGGAGCGGTGAGGGGTGGCTAATATTTTCCATGCTAGATGTGTTATTCTCAAGATGAGTGTTTATTCACTTGTCATTGCGCAAGAGTAAGGCAAAGGTATTAGGGATGACCAGTCCCGAAATGCAAAAAGAATGGAATTTACTTTATGTTGTCAAATAATAAATTCCTTGGAAATTGTTGGTATGGAGGGCACCCGTGGATACGGTTAGCCAAGGAAAGTGAAAGTTATGGTGGAAAAAGGAATAAACTTTATTTTCTATTTGGGATCCGCCTATGATATATCTATGCATGGAAAGTATTGGGAACTCTAAGTCATTTTCGTTGGTGGGATGGATACACCTCCCAAAATGTTTTTATCTCAATTTTTTCGCTTTGAGCTCTGGCACCTATACAAATCCCTACTTCCCTCTATGAAGGGCCTTTCTTTTACTTTATGCAAATTTGAGTCTCCATCTTCTCTCAAAAAAAGCACTAACTAGGAGGCAATATGATCATGCTCAAGTATTGGGTGTAGTTAATATTCGAGTGTGTTTCATGAATGGATCTATGTTTGATCGTGATGGGCTAGGGATAACTTGTTTTGGCATTGATATTTTGAAAGACAAGGTTGCTTGTTGATATGCTTGAGTATCTAAATTATTATGTCAAAACTAGACTATTGCTTTGAATCACATAAAAGTCCAAATGTCCATGCTATAAAGAAAAGAATATGATATGACTTGATGAACAACACTCCACATAAAAAATTCTGTTTTTATCACTTACCTACTCGAGGACGAGTCTTGGGGATGCTGACACGTCTCCAATGTATCTCTAATTTTTGATTGTTCCATGCTGTTTTATTATCAATCTTGGATGTTTTATAGTCATTTTATATCATTTTTTTGGTACTAACCTATTGACATAGTGCCAAGTGCTAGTTGCTGTTTTTTCCATGTTTTTTACATCACAGAAAATCAATATCAAACGGATTACAAATGCCATGAAACTTTCGAAGCTTTTTTATGGGCCAGAAGGAAGGCAATAGGCCCTGGTTGCACCTGGGGGTGCCCGAGGGGGGCACAACCCACCAGGGCGCGTCAGGAGGCCCAGGCGCGCCCTGGTGGGTTGTGCCCACCTCGGGTGCCCCCCGGACCGCCTCTTTGCTCCATAAATACCGCAAAAATACCAGAACCCTAGGGGAGTCGACGAAATATTCATCCAGCCGCCAAAGAGTACAGAACCACAGATCCAATCTAGACACCATCACGGAGGGGTTCACCAATTCCATTGGTGCCTCTCCAATGATGTGTGAGTAGTTCTTTGTAGAACTCCGGGTCCATAGTTAGTAGCTAGATGGCTTCATCTCTCTCTTGATTCTCAATAAAATGGTCTCTTGGAGATCCATATGATGTCACTCTTTTGCGGTGTGTTTGTTGGGATCGATGAACTTCGAGTTTATGATCAGATATATCTTTTTATATCCATGAAAGTATTTGAGTTTCTTTGATCTCTTTTATGCATGATCTCTTATAGCCTCGTATTTCTTCTCTGATATTTGGGTTTTGTTTGGCCAACTTGATCTATTTATCTTGCAATGGGAAGAGGTGCTCGGTAGTGGGTTCGATCTTACGGTGCTTGATCCCAGTGACAGAAAGGGAACTAACACGTATGTATCGTTGTTACTAAGGATAAAAAGAAGAGATCTATATTTACCGCCATATAGATAAACGGATCTTGTCTACATCATGTCATCGTTCTTATTGCATCACTCCGTTTTTCCATGAACTTAATACACTAGATGCATGCTGGATAGCGGTTGATGTGTGGAGTAATAGTAGTAGATGCAGGCAGGAGTCGGTCTACTAATCTTGGATGTGATGCCTATGTAATGATAATTTCCTGGATATCGTCATAATTATTTGAAGTTCTATCAATTTCCTAACAGTAAAATTTTTACCCACCGTTTGCTATTTTTATCGAGAGAAGCCACTAGTGAAACCTACGCCCCCGGGTCTTCTTTCGCATATATTTGCCTAGCGATCTACTTTTCCTTTGCATTTTTATTCAGATCTATTAAACCAAAAACCCAAAAATACCTTGCTGCAATTTATTTTATTTGGCGTTCGATCTATCAATATTTACAACTCTCTCCCGTCAACACGCCATTTCTGGCTCCGTTACCCGAAAGGGATTGACAACCCCTTTAACACGTCGGGTTGAGAGGTGTTGTTGTTTGTGTGCAGGTGCTGTTTACGTTGTGTTGCTTAGTTCTCCTACTGGTTCGATACCTTGGTTTCATAAATGAGGGAAATACCTACCGTCGCTGTGCTACATCATCCCTCCCTCTCCAGGGAATTACCGCCGTAGTTGCAGCTACCATCATCTTCACACACATTTCTGATTACAGACCTATTTGCCGCGTATCACACACATCTTGTTAAGTTGAACCGTTTCTGTTCTCATCTCTCAATGCAAACAGTTCATCCGAGTGAACCACATGCCGAATAACGCACACACCTTCATCTGGCTGACCGTTTCTTTTGTATTGCCTAATCACAAACAGTTCATCTAAGTGAACCGTATGTTGTATATCGCACACACCTGCATCTGGCTGCCCATTTATTTTGTTCCTCCTCCTTGCAAACAGTTAATTGAACTAAACCGTATGCCTTGCATCGCACACGCAACTAAAATCTGAACCGTGTTTGATGCATCCTCCATCGCAAACGTATTGCACATTTTTGACAGTTTTTTACACCACTATTTGCGATTATGGCATCACACACAGTTTCGTCGAAGGGTCTCTGATCGTAGTGCCGCGTTAGCAGCATCCTGTAGTAGTGATAGTTAGCAGCTAGATGACTTCTTCTCTCTATTTGATCTTCAATACAATGTTCTCCTCGGTGTTCTTGGAGATCTAGTTGGTGTAATGACATTTTGCGGTGTGTTTGTTGGGATCCGATGAATTGTGAGTTTATGATTAGATCTATCCATGAATATTATTTGAGATTTCTCTGAACTCTTTTATGCATGATTACTATAGCTTCGTATTTCTTCTCCAATTTATTGGTTTGCACTACTGCGGGATGGTCCAAACGCGACAGTCGAATCAGAGACCCTTCAACGAAACTATGTGCAATGCCATAATCGAAAATGGTGGTGTAAAAAACCCATCAAAATGGTGCAAAACGTTCGATGATGGATGCATCAAACACGGTTCAGATATTAGTTGCATGTGCGATGGAGGGCATACTGTTTAGTTCAATTAACTGTTTGCGATGAGGAGGAACAAAATAAACGGGCAGCCACATGAAGCACTACAAAAAAAAAGACACATCCGTGACATTTTGGGCCGAACGAATTTTTTTCTGTCATACATATGACACTTCTATGATGATAATTGTGACAAAACCCAGTATCATCATAGATGTGGTGGGCTCCTACTTCTATGACAAAAAATCATGACAGAAAATGGGCTTTTCGTCCTGGGCGGGCCGGAGATGCAGCTGCATGACATTCTTTGGGCCGTCCATGACGGAAAAAACTGTGGTAGAAGAGAGGGCAAGGAAAATTTCGGGGAGTTCCCGATTACGGTGGGAGGTCGGGGGCCGAGCGATGTGCGTTTCTCTCATACACGTACGCGCGTGTGTGCGAGGCATTGGCTCTAACTGAACCCGAGCGAGGCATTGGGCTCTAACTGAACCCAAGCGATTGCACTGCAGGCTACGCGTTACTGAACCCGAGCGATCGATCGATGGCTGTTAACTGAACCCGATCGAGCGATTCCTTCGCTACTGCTGCTAACTGAAGCCGATCGATGCTGCCTTTGGGATGAATAGTGAGCGTTGCG